>NW_020174268.1:7285352-7446242 GCF_003031525.2 Neophocaena asiaeorientalis asiaeorientalis | reverse complement strand
ACACACACACACACACACACACACACACACACACACACACACACACACCCCACTTCATTTGCTCCATCCCTTGGATCGAATTTTCCCCAAAGATTATTAAGAGAATTTTGGTTGAGGATGCAGCCATTCAGTGAACTGGATGCCCTCTCTGCATACTGGTTTGTGGCTATAACCATGTGAAATGCTTCTCCTGCCTGCTTGCAACAGAAATACAGAAATTCCAGTTGCCTGCTTCACTTTCAGAAAGTGTCTTGACTTTTATGGGCAACTAAATACTCACCAGGATGCAGACCTCTCAGCAAAATCTGGAGGAGGCATCGACCTCCATGTCTAATTATCCATATTTTCCTGCTATCCACCCAGACAAACTCTTGAATGTCAAAGAGAAATTCTAAAGCTTACTCAAACCTTTTTAACCCAATCAAGCCTTCTAGGCTTCCCTAATTACAGACGATATGCAATGAAATCGATGCCCTCCTCTTACCGTTTTAAATACTCTTCTTCTTACCTATCTTCTACTCCCACCCTCCACCCTTCTATTAGCAATGAGAGGAAACAGTGGGGATAGAATACCTTTCAGTCTTGATATAATGTGGAGACGAACAGATGTCATGATATTTACATTTCAGCCCTGGCTCTTGTAAAAACTATGTGACATTTGTTAAAAAAAAAAAAATAACGGTAAGATGTTTGTGGATCCATGAGTGTACTAAAAAATGGCTAAGTTATCAGCAAATGGCTCTGAGAAAACAACCACTTTTCCGTTTTGTAACCTCTAGGGCAGGTGAAGGAAGAAGTGAGACCGTCGATGCACTTGACTCTGAGCACGTGCTTATGCTACCCTTTCCCAAAGAGCATTCCATGGAGATTTAGTGCTATTAGCCTCCCTGAAAAAAATTAGGGGTTTCCTTGGAAAATACTTTTGGAGAATGTTGCATGCTTTATGTCCTTCTTGGAGACCTACAAGGCACATTTACTTATAAAAGCCTCTGAAAAGTTCTGCAGTAAGAAAACCTATTAAACTTTGTTTAACCCGGTGTTTACATTCTAGATTCTAGAACTCATTTGAGCATAGAAGCTGCTTTTGCACACAACTCCTGTTAACATCCCATAGGACCAATATTTCCTAGAATTTACATAGGGAACTGCGATTTTAGTCTATTACATTTCTCATTTCTCTTTAAAATAACTAGTTTCTTATCTGCAATTGGAAAAAGCTGCATTTTCCTGTTTTTCTTTTTTCTTTTTCCCAAAGCCCAGGCTAATGTGATTCCTTTCCTACCCAAGGACTACCTTCTTCCCATCTCCTGAGAAGTGTACCTGTGGCCACGGTTGCTTAAAGGCTGGTGGTATGGTCCTGCGAGCCACCAATAGCTGCAGCCTCAGGTGCATTTTGAAGGCTTGCTCTTGAAGTGTGGTCCCAGGCCAGACAGCATCCATCTCACCTGGGCGCTTGTTAGAAATGCAGAATCTCAGGTCCCACAACAGACCTACAGAAAGAGAATGTTCACGTTAACAAGATTCCCAAGTGGTTTATAAGCACATTACATTTTAAGAAGTCTCAAAGCTGGGAGAAGAACCCTGGTCCTCGAACAGAGTGGACCAGGGCCAGCTCTGACACTGAGTTCAAAGTCTAACTTGACCCCAAGGTAGAGCTCACACATACACACACAACTTACTCTCCTTCAGATAACACTTAGCACATATTAAGGACAAAAAATACCACAGAACTCATAAGGTTATAGGCTGCAGCATAGCAATAATACCAATCCCTTGCCCTTAGAGGACATAGCCCTTCATTCTATAGCTCAGGAGAGGAAGGTCTTCATTCCATTACCAGCTATAAACTTTGCCCCACATTGTTGGGCATCTCCAGCAGATGTTCAAAATGTACAGTGCTGAAAACATTGTCTTACAAAACATAGCTCAGTGTTTGAACTTGCCTATAAAATTAAGGATATAGATAATTCAACCTCCCATCTCTCCTCCCTATTACTGATAAAAGATTAATTGGGGAGTCCATGTTTCATCCAAGAATCTCAGTATGCCTTGAGACATGAAATCTCCAGGCTCAGTTATGGGCTAAGCTGGGGTCATCCTCATTTACTGAGACCCAGGGAGTTAGCGAACATGTTCAAGGTCACAGCCCTCACTAGGAACTACTGCTTAGACTCACAGGTACTCAGCCCACCCCCATGGCGCACCACCCCTGCCTGGAGAAATAAAAGACCCAGCCAGAAGGCTCTTGGAATGATGACATCCACACATGAAAGGGCCTCATATGTGATCCACAAATCTAACCACAGATGGGAAAACCTGATGCTTTAAGAAAGCCTCTTGATCTATTTTTTCAAACATTTCGGATTTTGGCAAAAACTTTTGTGATTTGAAAATGCAATTTTTACCCTTAATTTATATTTGCAAGGGAAATTTAAGTAAAAAAACATGTCTTTCTAGTTAAATGGAAGCCTTTGCTATATACAAAGAGGGAGGGGGAGAGTGCTGAGAACGATGCTGGCTGATTCCCACATAGATTCAGGAAAAGCTGTTGGAGAGGTGGATTGTCTTCGGAGAAGGTGGGTGGCGGTGTTAGGAGAGTAGGGAAAGGGTTGGGAACTTTGCCCAGGGGAATGGTAAAAGGAGGCAAAAAAAAACGAGTGCTGAGTTGGGGAGGGTGAGCCGGGTTGGGACCTCACAAGTTTAAAAGCACCTAGGAGGCCAGCAGGACCATGTCACCTAATCCCAGGCCACAGGACAGGAGTGAGAAGCACATTGGCTATCAGGCTGCTTGTTGACCACACTTTTTGGTTCCTTCTCCTATAAGATAATGGGCCTCTTGTAGTCAGGGAACACACACTCTTGATCTTTGTATCCTCAGGGCCTAATGTCATGCTTAGCACATACTTGATGTTTAGAAAATGCTTAGAAAATATATGATAAATAAATGAGAAAAAGAATGCATTTCCAACCCAAACCATCCAAAACTAAGAAGTCTAGACAAAGACCGTAATGATTGGTGTTACTTGCTAATATTCATAGGCTACATGCCAAACTGGTAAAATAGTTTGACTTGGTGAAATTAAAAAAAAAAAAAAAATCTACCACTCGATGTAGTACAGAAAAAACATAAAAATAAATATAAAAAGTGAGTCAAACTGTTCAGCTCAATCTAGTCAGATCAGTTCCAGCTGCTGAACCAGCAGGTCTGAGTAGACCTGAGCAGAGCTTCTGATTCACTGCTGGCGTCCCTTCCTTCTCTTTGTTAAATTTACTAGCACCTGTTTTTGTTTTTTTTTAAATAAATTTACTTATTTATGTATTTAGTTATGGCTGTGTTGGGTCTTCGTTGCTGTGCGCGGGCTTTCTCTAGTTGTGGCGAGCGGGAGCTACTACTCTTCGTTGCGGTGTGTGGGCTTCTCATTGTGGTGGCTTCTCTGCTGTGCAGCACCGGCTCTAGGTGCGAGGGCTTCTGTTTTTAAACTTACAAAAATGCTAAATTATGCTATAGAGGCTGACTTTTTACTCTGAGTTGCATGGAAGGCTAACCTCTTTGCACTTAAAAACCTTGGGTTTGGAGCAGTCACAGCCTGGGCTTGGGGCTGAGGTCCAGCCTCAGGGCCGCAACTCCCTGCCTCCAATGACCATCTCTCCACATCCCACAGGACCTTTGCTGGCTAAAGGAGGGAAGAACCAAACCTTGGATTGGAAGTAATGTACAGCCTCTCACCCTCCCTAGAATCTGGCAAACTAGTACACAGTGCACATCCCTCTGAATCAAAGCACATTAGAGCAAAAAGAGACAGGAGAGGAAATCACAGCCTAGTGAGATAGTGTGTGACTTGCCCAATACCGTGTGGCTGGCTAGCTATGGCTGGGACCCAGATTCCCTCCTCCCCGGGCTGCTTCCCTTTGCACACACTTCATACTTAGAGGCACTGGAGGCAGGGTAGGCCACTGCTGGCACCAGGCAGAGACTCAAAGTCATTGCCAATGGGGGCGCTGGGAATTGTGTTAACAAGACTGAAGCTTATATACTGTACATGCAGTCAGTCCAGACTACCCCTGTTGTAGATATGAGTGCTGTTTGTAAATTTAAAATTTTCTTTTCAGCAAAACTCCAAACGGTTGTCTTTACTTGCTATTTCTACTTCTTCCCTTCCTATTTTTCTTGAACCCACTGTGAACAGGCTTCCTTCTCCACCACTGCACTAAACCTGCTCTTCATTTGCCCAATCCAGTGCTCAAGCCCTGGTCCTCATCTTACCTGGGCAATCAGCAGCTCTTGGCATAATTGCTCACTCCCTCCATCTCAAAACACCTTTTTAAAAAAAATGTTGCCTTTGGAACACCATTCTCTCTTGGTTTTCCTTCCCTGGCTGGATCTACCTTCACTCTTGATTCTACTGACTGGTCCTTTCCAGTCTTCTCAGTTACATCCTCCTTATATTCCTAACATGTAGGAACTCTAAGTGCTTCAGTGCCCACTAGTACAGACTTTGAATTTACCCTCACTCTCGCGTGAGCTCATCCAGTGCCATGGCTCAAAATAAGCAGCCTTTGGCTGCTGCTGAGCAAATTGATTTGTTTAGTCCTGACCCATCTTCTGAATTCCAGACTGACTACCAGCAGCTCTTCTCAGAGGTCTGATAGGCATCTCAAACTCAGTAAGACCAAGGTCCAACTCTTGATTCTGCATCCTGCAACAACACAGACACTCCTCCCACAGTCTTCCTATTTGAATATGTGGCAGCTCCATCCTTCCAGTTGTTCAAGCCCCATACCTTGTAAATATCTTTTCTTTCTCTCCCACATCACATCCAATTCATCTTCATGTCCTATTGGCCCAACCTTGAAAATGTATCCAGAATCTGACCACTTCTTACCTCTTTCACCTCCTTCACCACTTTATACCCCTTACCATGGTATTTTGCCTGGATTGTGTCAGTAGTCTCCAAACTGGTCTCCCTACTTTTGTTCTTTCTCCCCCAAATTCATGTCCCACACAGGAGTCAGTAATCCTTGTCAAATACAAGTCAGATTCCACCACTTTCCTCCTCAGAATACTGAATGTTTCTGGTCTCACTCAGAATAAAAACCAAAGTCTTTATCATGGTCTACAAGGATGCACATGACCTTGGCCGCTTCTCTGACTTTATTTCCTACCACTCTTTCCCACATCTTGTGGCTCCAGTGACCAGGGCCTACTTATCGTTCTTGGACAAGCCAAGCACTCTCCCTGCTCAGAGTCTTTGCACCTGCTATTCCTTCTGCCTGGACTGTTCTTCTCTCGGAAAACTGAGGGGTAAGCTCCCCACCTCCTCAGGTCTCTTCTACTTGAAGGAAGAGGCCTTCCATGACCACAGCACAGAAAATAGGAACCCCTGTTTATTTCTTTAACTAGCAGCTGTAACCACCTGACATAAACAATATTTGTTTGTTTTCTGTCTCCTCCCACTCAGGTATAAGTTCTATCTTCTTTTTTTATCTTTCATTAAAGAGTCCTCTTGAATAAACTCACTCATACCGTACCCTGCATTACTATCATTTTGGGTCTCCATTGTTGTGCCAGGTCAGTCCTGTCTGGCTCATCCCATTGGGTGTCAGGGTCTGGGACACATTCCACATTGTCACACAGTAGAGGACAAGTGATATGCTTTGCTGCTGAGGGAAAACTCACGGAAACCAAGAGTGAAAGAAAAAGAAAGTCTTAGGTCCTGCTAACCTTTCCCAGTCACCTGCTGATCTCCCTGTAGTGAGGGTCTGCATTCCTGCAGTGGGACTGTTTTACCTGTTACTTTCTCTGGGAGACCCAGAAGAGTATCAGGGATATAATGCTGACTAGTGTATTTTAAGCCTTTTCCATCCGGTATTGATCTCTTTTTTTTTTTGCGGGGGCGGGGGGCATGTGGCATGCGGAATTCTAGTCCCCTGACCAGGGATCAAACCCGCACCTTCTGCAGTGGAAATGCAGACTCAACCACTGGACCACCAGGGAAGTCCTGATCTCTTTTTAAATTTGCATTTCTTTTCTTGTGGTTTTGAAAACAGTGACCATACTACTGGATACTCCATTTTTCTTGTAAATTATTCTCCTTTCCACACTTTTTAATCCTTTGGCCGCACCTCAGAACACGTGGGATCTTAGTTCCCTGATCAGGGATCGAACCCGTGCCCCCGGCATTGGAAGGTGGATTCTTAAGCACTGGACCACCAGGGAAGTCCCCTGCCTTCCACACTAGTTGGTACTTCCCATCCCTGAACCTCCTAGTGTTGCTCTGCCGAGACTGGCTCACATTTCACTTCTTTGGCAGGCATTTCCTTTGCAGGTACTTGGCGCTCAGACTGTTCGGCTCTGCTGATTTTTCCGTCTGCTCTCCATCTTTCAAAAATTTGTTGCTATCCCTTGGCTGCTATTGGCTCTTCTTTCATTCTCTTTGTAATTTTGTATTATTTTTATTCTTTTAATTTCATTTTAGTGATATTTTGGTAGTAACAAATAAATATAGCAATAAATACAGCAAATATAACAATAGCAATAAATGTAGCAAATAAATAACCTAATTTTTTTTCTGTCCATATGAGTTACAAATATTATTATTTTCCCAGTTTATAACTTGAGTTTTGTTTTCTCCTATGGTGGTCTTTAACATGCAAATGTGCAAAATTTATATACAACCGATCTATGAATCTGTTTTTTTAACTTTCCTGCCTTTGGTATAATGTTACTTAGAAAAGGCTTCCCTATCCTGGTTCATGCAGTTGTTTGCTCATTTTTTTCTAGCTTTTTTTTTCTTTTTTAGGGAGTTACTTTTCTTCGTTTAAAAAAATTCCTTTTGTCAGATTAAGTAGGTTTCACTATATAGAGAGGACTGTGACCAGTTCTTCTTCTCTGTTAAGGAATGAATGAGGGAATGGTCCTATATGATTAGAGGTAGATAGATACGTTTAGGGTGGATATGGAAATAGAATTTATTTTAAACAACAAAACTTTCTAATAATCTGAGATAGTCTGGTGCCATATTCATAAAAATAATGATGTATATGTTTATACATGCTTGCCTGCTGTGTTTTAGTGGTGCTCTCACACACATCATCACATTTGATTCCCACAGTCCTGAGATGTCAGGTGCCAGGAGACAAAGCACTAGATCTGACTCACTCAAAGGATCTTTCCAGCCCAATTTTTTCCTGATTTCATCATCAAGTTTGCCAAAGTCCCATTTTTAATGACCTTACAAAGTCTGGCTGACTTATAAAGAAGGAAAGGAAGAAAATAAAACAGAAAATGCACAGAAAGATATTTGAGGCTATAACACTTTGAATTGTGCCTACTTCACAAAGCGAAAATGAGAAGAATTTAATTTTCTGGTCTGCTTGTTCTAGCATGCTTCTCTAGGTTTGTGATCAGCTCCGTGGGAACACAGAGAATATAAAAGATATTCTAATTCAAGTGACTGTGTTCACTTCATTCCATTCTTCTTATAAAACTGCTGTAAAGTCCTGTCTAATGTGAAACAGTTCTAACTTGCTAAATAAACCGCGTATTAACTCCTATTAATATTGAACCATGGTAGCATATTCGCCTGGTCCTTGTAACACATGGAAACCCACAAGCATGACTCAAATCTGAGATGACTTCACCTAGCCTTGCATACAGAATGGAGATTTTAAAAGTTGTTCTGTTTGTTCAAGCTGAGACCCAAATAATCACCCACACATATCAGCTGCTATGTTATTCTCTAAACTTACCCACATGGAACTCTCTTTTATCTAGTTAGCACACCTTTAAAAGTTACTCCATTAAGAAAACGTGTCTTAACTTTTTGTTAATTGAAAACCTTACTGAAAATCCCGTCTTCTGCCAACTGAAAATTTATTTAAGAGGTCAAGACTTTGGCTACATGCAGGCAAATTTCCACTATCAGAAATGTCATCTGTTATAACAAATTCCTTAAACCACCAAAAATTTAACATAAAGCTGGCTAGTGTCCTAATAGTCTGGCTTATTATACAGGGACTTTCCAAGAGAAATGAATCATTGTAATAGATTGTAGCTTGGTCCCCTACAATTAGAATGATGCGGGTCTTCCACATTGGAAGTGATATTTCAGAATTTTTTTCCCATTAATTTATTATTACCAAGAGTCAAAATAGTCACCAGTTGGTGGCTGATGTCTATTGTTTCCTTGGTTTGTTGACAAGTGGGACGGCTCTGAGCATTCCCAAGTATATATGCTCATGCCTGTTTCCTTTAACTGAATTCTTTAATGGGAAGCACTCATGACAGAGACAGTAAAACTTTTAATTTTGCTCCCACTGTTGTCCTCCATTTTTCTCCTTCCCCTACAGCCCGGGAACTTTCACTCAGGTGTGCAGTAGGTTCTTATTCACAGTCACACTTTCAGTAAACTCTTGAGTTATTTTCCAATCAAAACCATATATGGGAAAGTTTATACACCAATTAAGTTATTAAGTTTTTTTGCTTTTGCTGAAATTATAGCAACCCTAGTGGGAACACACATTATCTCAGACTGGTCAATAGCACTTTTATGAATAAAAGTGGGGAAAATATCCTTACTTAACAAATGGAGAGTGAAAGATGAAGTCTTTTAAATCAAGCATCCATGGTGGGGGCAGTAAAAGCAATGCTTGGTGTCAAACAGAATCACTGATTCAAAGAACAGACAATATGGTAAAGAAAATGTCCTAGGTTTTAAATGTCCTTGGTTATAAATGGGGGCTTTGTCTGATTGGTATCTCACTAGTTAGTTGATTGTCTTCTTCAGTGAAAAGCCTCCACATTCTCTTAGTCACCAGTTTGGAGAGACTGGACTCTACATTCAATCATTTGCCAAGACATATAGCCTCCACCTTTTCCTGTCTATTTCCTTCTTTCAATTCCCATGGTCCCCAGATGATTCCACTGTCCCAAAGCCTTTCCTTGGAAAGTGACTCCATGTTATATTTTTGGCTGAATTTATTTACTAATTATTTATTCTCATGGAACAATCCAAAGTTGACTATTTCTCCTTACTGAGATAAAATGAATACTGCCTTTCAGTTAGGATCTTTTTCACCTAAAACACATTGATACACTCAAATCCGGGCTTCTCAAATTTTCACATTCATAGAAATCACCTGGGGATCTTGTGAAACAAGAGATCCTGATTTGGAAGGTCCAGGGGGAGGGCCTGAGAGTCCGCACTGGGAACAAGCTCCTCAGTGATGCTGATGGTGCTGTTTGGGAACCACACTCTGAGCAGTAAGATTCTAAGTTGTCCCAGTCACCTCAGCAGTATCAGTAATGCCTTAACATCAGTGGTGATTTCTATACGGGATAGCTTTTCTGAATTTTGTTTTGTTTTCCTTTTGCCTGCTACCTAAGGTCATTCTGGGTTGTTGCTTTGTAACAGGATAGCAGAATCGATGCAGCTACATTAAAACAAAAAGGGAGGCATAGTGTCTGGCTGCTTTGGGCATTCCTGTTAGCAGGAATTGCAGTCTTTCAGGAGTCTTCATTTTTAATAGCTCTGCTATCAGAATCTCAGTCTTGGCATTAGGGCTAGGTGTTACAGCTGCCCATAAAGTGTTTTGATTTATGGACTCACTGCTCCTAATCATAAAATGAGGAGAAATAATAAATTTGAAAAAAAATTCCACAGTCTAATGAGATTTCAAGCTATTTGTTATTTAATGACCATTTAATACCATGAAGATTAGAATAACTCTAATTTGCAAAATACACTTAGTATTCTGGAAACATCAGCAACTGAAAAGCAGGTTACATGATATAATGAGTGAAGTTGCCTTTCTCTAGATCTGTTTGTTCCTTGCCCTCTCTGGTTGTTTCTGGCTTCACTCACCTTTGCCCACTAGTTTTCCAGATGATTCATCAACACTTTCTGACATTCCTACTTACCATGTGTGTCCAACATCCTAGTAAAATCCAATAAACTTTCTAATACCCAGCACCCCACCAGCTACGGCCTCGTGTATAGCTAATTCACCAGAGGTTGATAGTCATAAGGATGAGCTCAAGAGAAAGGGCACTACCACTTTCTGAACACCTACTATGTGCCAAGTTCTGTGCTGGTTGCATTAACTAAATCATCTCATTTGATCCTGAAGCATTACAGACCCTAAAAAGCCCTTTTACAGAAAGATTAGATTATACTCAGTTTATTATTAAGAATAAACATATATCTTCTTTCTTAAGTATCTCAAATTATTGTTAAATTTTATTTGTTTGAATGCATAATGTATACATATGGTATTAATTCAAAATGTACAAAAAGGAATAGAGTGAAAAATAAGTCTCTATTCCCCACCACTCAAGTCTATACCTGAAGGCAACTACTGTTACCAGGTTTTTACGTGTCCTTTCAGAAATAGTCCATTAAGCATGGACTATTACACAATGGACTATTAATAGTCCATTAAACAATCTTAGATTTCTTTAAAAATGTATTACCCATTATGGAATATATAGAAATCCTCAATTACTAATAACACCTTTATATATAGAGAGATTAAAATTTAGAAATATGTTTTCATGACCATTATGACACTTGATTCTCCCTATAATACCATGAGATGCGCAGGCCAGACATTCCTGTTAACCAATTTACACTGAAGCTCACAGAGGTGAAATGATCTGCCTATGTGTATATAGTTAGCAGAAGACCCAATTCTAGAACAATTAGTCTAGAATGCTTGTTCCATGATGCCACAAAAAAGTAGCCCAAGGATCACAGATCAAACAATGTCAGCCCTTCTTGACTAGTTAAAATGTTCTTTAAATGTCAGTTCTCAGAGAATTTTTGTTTAATACAGTAGCAACAAGGCATTATTTCACATAAATAATATATCACATAAAAATTCAGTATTCTGGCTTTGCAACTGAAATCATTAAAGTGTAACCAAACATTTTAACTCAACAAGGGTCTGAGTTCCTGTTAATGGAGATGCGTGGTCCTTTCCCTGAGATAGTTTTGGTAATCAGATCTTAGAGGTTGCTAGAGAAGGGCTGGGTAATTTATGTAACTGGTCTGTTAAACAAGAGCAAGCAGAAAGCAACATTATTCTTTGTTACAACTGACTGATGACATTGTTTTCCCATTTTGGGATCCTAGGCAGATCCATAACTTGTATGTCGCTCTCAGGTATTAACAAATACTTTGTGTTTTGAGATGCTGAAGTTCCAGTTCGGTCTAATTCAGAAGCTTCAATTGCTCACTCAGTTTGAAGTTTCCTCCCTCCTCCAGCTCAGCCCTGCCTCAGGAGACCAGCATGGATGAAGTGGTGGCGTGGGTAGGCTCACCTCTCCCCCCACCTTGGTTTCCTACTCCTCTTGATTCATTCGCTGCCTTTGGATCCTCCAGCATTGGAACAGCAGTGGGAAGGAATGGCAAGGTTGTCATTCGAGAGAGTTATCTGGGTGTGGCATTATCTGAAGGCTGAGGTTTTCTCTCATGAGACACCTTTAGCATTCCTCAGAAATACCTCCCCTGGGCACTGGGGAGCTCCCACTGTGGTTTCCCAGCACAGGTGTCTCCTCCAACTGGCTGCTATTACTTCCCCTTAGCCCCTGGCTTCCTGTAGTCCACCTCTAACTTCATTCTTCTGCGTACCTGTGAAGCACCGTTCAAGGCGAACCAAGTCCAGATGCCTTCCCTGGAGTCCTCACAGGAAACAAGCTGTATCATCAGTGGAAGTACAATTGATTCCATCATTGCCCGCTTTCTCACTCAGCTGCCATGGGCTGCTCTGTTTAGCTTCTCATCCTCTGACTTTTTCAGGTCCCACTCACTATGTAGTAGGCTGAATAATGTCCCCCCAGAGATGTCCACACCCTAATCCCTGAAACCTGTGAATAGTTTACACTACATGGCAACAGCGATTTTGCAGATGTGATTAAGGTTATGAACTAAAAGATGAGGCGATTATCCTGGGTTATCAGAGGAGCTCAGTATTATTACGTGAGCCTTTAAAAGCAGAGAACATCTCCTGGCTGAAGTCAGAGAGATATGGCAGCATGAAAGGATTCCACGTGCTCTGGCTGGCTCTGAGATGTAGGGGCCCTTGTGCAAGAACCAGAGAGAGGCCCTGGGAGCCAAGGGCAGTCCCCAGCTGACAACCAGCAAGGAAACAGGGACCTCAGTCCAACAGCCGAATGGAACTGAGTTCGGCCAACAGCCTGAATGAGCCTGGAAACAGATTCTCCCCTAGAGCCTCCTGAATTTCAGCACAAAGCAGAGAAACCAGCTGAGCCCACTGGACTTCTCACCTACAGAACTGTGAGGCAGTGAATGTGTTGTTTTAAGCTGTTAAATTTGTGGTAATTTGTTACGGCAGCAATAGGAAACGAATACACTCTACACAGGTCCATTCTGCAAGGGGGTTTCTGAAGCCCCCTCTCACTTGCTTAAGGTGAGAGGGAAACACTGGCAAGGGGAGAGGAAATATTTCAGCAGCCTAAAAATTGTCTCTGATGAAATCCTTGCTTTCCTCATCAATTGATAGATCTCCCCTTATATATATACCTGAGATTGAGGGAAGGGCTAAGGGTTCCTGGGCCAATTTTTGGTCACCCCAAAACAAGTTACATCTCTTTAGAATACATGGGTACTTAACAACATTTGTTCTTATCTCTAGGGCCTCAGCTAACACTGAGACAACAGAAAAGTCTTGTTTTTATATCCTGTTACACGTATCAATACATATCAGCAGAGTTGCCTTCCCTCTCAAGTTTAATGTTCTTGAAACACGTTGGATAGACTGGAGTTGCTCTAATAAAGAAGGGTAACAGGAGAGGGAGATGAGATCCCAGAGAGGATTCACTGCCAGGATGAGGAGAGAGACAAGTCAGAAAAAAAAAAACAAGGTTGCCCGAGGCATGAGTTAGTGTGGATGAGACAAGGCTTCTAGCCCTAGACTTTGGGCTTGGTGGTACCCAAGGTAGAAGAAGTAGCAACAGGAGACAGGAGTTAGAGTCTGGTGGTTCCGGATGAGGGATGGCTCACAGGTAAGCATTCACTCCCATCTCTTCCTACAGGAGTCTCTGCAAGAATGGATTGGACTGGGGCTCTGTAGCTTCAGTAAGTACCGTAGTTGACCCTTTCCTCTCTTAGTTTTGGGATTGCACAGCTTGAATTTCCAACAGAACATGGGGATGAGGGAAGCAGGGGACAGACTGGCAGTTCTGTTTGCGGGTGGAGGGGGTAGGACCCATGGGACCCTACTGCCAGTATTAAAGGCCATATGCTGGGCAGAACCTGGGTTGTTTCCCATCTGCAGACTGATGTGTATCTGGGAGGGAAGCAGGCAACTACCTCACAGGGTCTGTCCCATATGCCGCTGCCCTCAAGGATCATTTTGGAGCCATGATTTCACAGACTTTAACAACCTATTCAAGCTTCCTCTGTTTGGCCAGCAGACACCTATTCATTGAATGTGCTAGGCTACGGCCTCCACTCTGGAGGTTGACGGTTTGCAATGCTGCTGCTGTTTAGGAATTGGGAGATCGTGGATAGAATCCTCTTCCTGCCAAGAACGTGCTTATTCTATAGAATAAAGGGTAACTGTAGGATAATTTCTGGAATCCTATTTCCTTTCCATACTCCTTTCAGGAAGAAAAAGATGAATATAAAGTATAAAGAAAAAGATTAATAGGTAGAAAAGTTTTTCTTGTGGGTTGTTTCAGCTGAAACACCTCACAGTATGACCATTCTATGTGTATTTTATGTCTCTCATTTAATTATCTATAACGGACAGCCAAGAGCTGCCTGTGATCCATAACCTCGGCACCTAACGCCATTCCTGACACACAATGTAGTGACTAATAAATATTTGTTGAATCAATGAATGTGGAAAAATGCAAACCAAGCATTTGAAATATTATGCTACATTTCTTTCGGCTTCAGCTCCACACTAATGAGTGAGGGAGGTCACTGGAAGAGTGTGAGGGCCATCACGAGGTTCATATTTCAACCACCGGTGCCAAATTCTTAATGCCAGATGGGATGAGATGGGATGTTAAACCGCTTCTGATTACCATGTTGTTGGCCTTGATTGCCTCGGTATTATTCTCCAACTGCTTCGTCGCTATGGATCTCTGACTCCTTATTACCTCCAGTTGAAATACCCCACAAATCATCCTGCCTTCTCTATGCTCTCTCACCTCCAAGTCATCCTGTCATCTTGCTCCAGCTAGAGCTGCTCCCATTAAGAAGATCGTGGCAAATTCTCTCCCTACCCGTGTGTTCTTCAGGAAAATTATTCCATGGATAAGTGGATGTTACAGACACTTTTCAGAACATACTTCATCTGAATTTCTCCTGTCTTCCCACATTCTTCTAAGCCAGTTACCTTTGCATTAGAGTGGAATTAAATTCAAGGAGATAGAGGTTCTGAATTTCTTCCTTTGACCAGATGGAAATCGTTATGTTAGAATGCTGATGACTGCAAAACCTTGGACATATTGTTTTCACAATTAGGAAATGGCAAACACAAAGTGCTCCGGTGCAGAGCCAGCATGCAAGTTCAGCTTCCATTTGCTGCTATAAATTTTGTTCTTGTTGCTGCCTGCCAGTGAACACCAACTGTTCAAGTGAAATAGTAAATCCAAATGTGCCTTTGGATAAGAGTGAAAAAAAATTAGATGCTGCATAAATGCTGATATGAAAAGATTTTTTCAACACACTAAACCAGGGAAGAGAAAGAAATGGGGAAAGAAGGTTGAACTGAATGCAGCTCTCACTATAACTCCTTAGTGGAAAGCCCTAAGAAAAAAAGGAAATGTTGATTCCACATACTGTTTAAACTTCAAGGAGAAAATAAGTACAGAATGAGGATATCGATCTTAGGGTGGGCAGGTTTTGAGCACTGTAGGTGTATCAGAGAGGACATACACAAGTTGTGTAAATCAAGGGAAAGAAAACTCCCCAAGTTTACTCAAGGCTGAGGGGGGCACGTGACCCCTATGTTACTTGCTAATCATCAATCTAACAGTTGAAAGTCAAAGCCAGAAGCAAGTGCAGTCTGTTATACAAGGACTTTAGTGACTTTCTATCTCACAGATTTACTTTAAGGTTAATCAACAGATATCTGTACTCAGGTCTCCCTCCAGTTTAATTTAACGTGCAACTGAATTATGACTCAAGGAGATAGTTTCAGAAATGATTTCAGAAATGAATTTTAACTTTGGATTACCTAAATTTACGATGGGTTTCTCTTCTCCTTTCCCCCATCATTTTTCTGTGATACTGAGGAAAATGTATGAACCTTGGAGCTGGCTGAACTGAGCCCCTTGTAGTAGGTCAGATCCTTATACCCCTTGACCCTACTTTCTCATGTGAGTAACAGTGCTCACAACCACTGGGTCATTGTGAGGATTAAATGAGACACTGCATGTTAAATGCCAGGCATAAGCCTTGAACGTAAAAGATCCTTAATGATAATACTAGTTCCACACACCAGATTAGACTTTGCAAACAAACAATTTGAAAAACAGAACATTCAAATAAATTCTATAGCATGATGAGGCTCTAGGCCAAGAACCAAGCAGTAAAGATGTTCCAAACCAGAATATTTCAGCATCTGAGAATAGCTTGGGCTTATCTTCATGGCTAAAATAAGCAGTTTAATGTAAAACAGTCTTCCCTTTTTTTTTTTTTAATTCTTCTTCATTTACTTATATAAGGGAAACCATTTTCAGAATAATGGTTAAAATCTGTCCTTTGTAGATCTGAAGATTTGGGCAAGTTTCATACCGAAGTCAAGATCTACTGAAAGTGTTAGATGGATAGATGAGGACCAGACGCAGCTGTCAAAAATAAAAGACAATGGTGTTTTGAATGCCTTCATGTGAGGCCAAAGCTAAGTAAGCGTTTGACTTCTTTTTGTCATTGAATTAACTGATGTATCTGGTTTAACTGGCCAAATTATTTTTGCTTAAATGTTCACGTTTCAGTGTTGTATTGTTATAGTTAATGCTTTCAAGAGTGCAGAAAACACCAATGGTGGCAAATTTATGTGTTCAGAGGAAGAGAAATTACTCATTTCCAGACCACAGATTTATAGCAATTTTTATATATATAGGAAAGTGTTGGTTTCTCCTTATGGCTACTTCTGAACATATGTAAATTATCAGAGTCTGTGTGCATTTATTTCCACAAAAAAATAATACCAGCAGAGACACAGCTAAGCCAAGTTGAGCCTTGCTGGGTGGGTTTGAGGAAACATAGGCCAACTCAGGGCAAGGCAAGCTCATGGGATAGGAAGTATAAATTGTAATAAATAGCCTTAGAAACATTTTCCTTTGGAAAAGACATCCCAATAACATCCTACATTAGTAGAAGAGACACACATGTGTGCTATGTATGACACAGTAAGTAAAACCAAAAGACTCACTCTGTCTAATCCAGCTTGAATTGCAACTTTAATGAAGGAAACAGTGGTTTTGATTCAAAGAAGCTCAGGATTGGAAGGGAGATAGAAAGTCTAACATCTCATCCATCTGATGCCTGCATCTCCTTTACTCTGTTCTGGCAGGGAGACCATCCAATTGACACTGGAAATGAGCAGCTCACTCCTTTAGAGCTGGCTATTCTATCTTTGAATTACATCTTTTTTCTATCTGAATAAGAAAAATGTTTTCTTCTTTTGGACCAAGGCCTGTTTCTATGTAATTTCCACTCATTCTTCCTATTTCTAGCACTCAGGGTCACACCCAAGCAGAATCCCACTTCCAGTGGCAACCAGTCTTACAAATGTTAAGGCAAAGGTCATAAATTAGCCCATATAGTAATTTTAAATAATTAGAAATTAGGTACTGATATTTAAAACTTGGAAAATTACCTATAAAAATCCATATTTTCAACTCCCTGAAGCTTCCTTTGGATGCTCTGGAAGCAATGAGCCCACATTCCCAAATGGTAATAATTGACTGAGGTGAGTAGCTTGAGTAGTGCTGCTTTTCTTAGACAGGGAATGTGCTTGCCTGTTCACCACAGTCCTCACTATTCCCTATTGTCTTGCACTGAGGCTGCTTTCCTCATTTTATGATGCTGCACTGGCCCCTGAGACATTTGTATTTGCAGTTCCTACTGTGTCCTCTATAAGCCTTCTTTGCTTCAGGAGATTTATCCTCAGTTCCCTCTTTCTCCCATTTGCAGGAATAACTTCAGGCATATTTGAAACATAAGCCTGCTGAGTGATACTACACATGAGAAATTGACATTTGATTTGTTCAATCTCATAATTAACCCTCAGTAATGTCCTGGGGTAAACATGTAGTTAGAAACTTTCAATAACTTCGATAAGGTAAGAATGGGATGTGGAGGAGGAGGTTATAAAAAGCCAGAGAGAATGTGAATTATAGCTTCTCACGCCTGCTGGAGACCTAATTCTAGGTAGTTCTTCTCTGCTGCTGTGAGTCCTCATGAGGACTTGGACATATGGGACACCAGTACCTACCACCAAGTGCACGCTGTGTGGTTTTCTGCTTTGTTTAGTTGCCTCTATGCTGTCCTATCAATTGTACCGTAATCCTCCATGTTCTGGAAAGGGGAAGAGTGCTTGATTTTGAATCTCAGCATCTCCAATAACTAGCTGAGAGACCTTGGGAAAGTTACTTAACATCTCTGAGTCTCAGTTTCTCCATTTGGAAAATGAGGATAGTAACAGGTTGACCTTACTTATAGAAATGTTGTGAGAAATACCTGAGATAATGTACATAAAGTGCATATAGAAGCCCCTGGTTCACATTAGTCAGTCAATCAATGTTAGCTATTAATTGCTATTCAGATATCCTTCCTCCACGTTGTAGCAGACTGCTGCCCTGGCTCCACAGCCTCTCCCACGTCTGCGCATGCTGGATCAACTTCCAACTGCCAGCACTTGTGATTCTGGCCTGAAGGTTTTCTCTGACACCCAGTTCTTTCTGTCCCCTATGTACCCGTGGCAAGCTGGAAGTGCTAGGGAGTTAACAGCCTTCTCTCTCCCAATAACAGATGGGAGTTGGTGGATCAGCACCCCAGCTCCCTCACCCTTCTCTGTTGTTGAGAACAGCACCACAGGCATCCTCAGCACTTAACATTTTCAAATGAGAACAAATCTTCCCTGATTCTAGAAGTCTTCGAACAGTGCCTCATGTGTTCTCATGGGCCTGACAAGGACACTAACCACACACCTTCTGCTAGTATCTCTCCCTTTCGCTCTAGCAGCCCCTTGCTCAAGTCCACAGCTTGTACAGCCTCAGATGCAATGAAACTGTTGGCTTTGTCGATGGGACCATCCAGAATATACTAATATTCATACTGGGCTGCTGTCTCTCCAAGATCCCAAATCTACTGGTCCTCACGGAGCTGGAGGAGTGCTGGTTCCCTGGAGGGTGGGGGAAGTGTCTCTCTGCCCAGCACTGCTCTTTGTCACATGGATCCCACAGTGGCGCCGCTGTGCACTGAAGACCAAGGATCTCAAAGCCTCTCATGAGGAAACCTCAGTCATTTTCTAGCCTCAACCTTTCTCTCAACAGAGTCATCAACTGAATACAAGGGATCCTGGGGGAATAAATAACTTGCTCTTTCCTTTCACGCAGTTTCTCCTTCCCATCATAGAAAATTTAAAAACAGGAATAATCTCCCTCCTCCTTTAGTCAAAACATAGGCTTCAAAGCCCATCAATTTTATGCAAATGGATAAGGAATAGTGAAATTCATCCCGGTCTGGGTTCAGCCACCCACCCCCCAAAATCCCAGAAAACTGGAAAAGGGTAGATTCTTAAAGACTTCCTAGACCAACTCTTTCATCTTCCAGATAAAACCCAGAGAGGAGGCACTCTTGTCTATGGTTACACAGGTCTTGCTCACAAACGTAACACTTCCATAACAACTCAGTACTGGGTTTTTCAAATACCGTATGCTCACACACATATATGGAATCTAAAAAAAAAAACGGTTCTGATGAACTTAGGGGCAGGACAGGAATAAAGATGCAGACATAAGGAATGGACTTGAGGACACGGGGAGGGGTAAGGGGAAGCTGGGATGAAGTGAGAGAGTGGCATGGACATAGATACACTACCAAATGTAAAACAGATAGCTAGTGGGAAGCAGCTGCATAGCACAGGGAGATCAGCTTAGTGCTCTGTGACCCCCTAGAGGGGTGGGATAGGGAGGGTGGGAGGGAGATGCAAGAGAGAGGGGATATGGGGATATATGTATACATATAGCTGATTCACTTTGCTATACAGCAGAAACTAACACAACATTGTAAAGCGACGATACTCCAATAAAGATGTTAAAAAAAAAAACCCAAAAATCTAGTTTATCAGCCGCTACTGAAGTCTTTTTGGTTCATGAACACACCTCTTTGCACCTGGTTCTCTCTCAGTAGGGCTTCACATTCTATGTCGGACTGGAGCAGATATATGGCAGGGTTCCAAGATTCTTAAAAGGTCAAATGCCTCCTTCCTCTTAGGAGTTCAACTGACACTTTGGGTTCAGCTTTTTAACTGTTTGGACTCAATGAAAACTACACAAATTTTAGGACATCCATGAGGACCAAGTGTGATGGGGCTCACTCTTTAGCTTAATAATCTACAAATGCCTTTAAAAAAAACATGAGGTTATTTTGTTTCTTAGTATCAGAAGAGACAGAAAATGTAGGAAAATAATTATTCACCATTCCACCACCAAGAGGCAAAAATCGTTAGCATTTGGGCATACTCACCCTTCCGGTCTTTGTATCTGTCTCTCTCACCACACATTTCAAAAGAGGGATCACGCCATAAATACTCTTTTTTAAAAATAGATCGTTATTGGAGTATGACTGCTTCACAGTACTGTAGTTTCGGTTATACAACAAAGTGAATCAGTCATATGCATACATATATCCCCATATCACCTCCCTCCTGAGCCTCCTTCCCACCCTCCCTATCCACGTCTCTAGGTGGTCACAGCACTGAGCTGATCTCCCTGTGCCATGCTGTTGCTTTCCACTATCTAACTATTTACATTTGGTAGCGTATGTATGTCAATGCTACTCTCACTTCGCCCCAGCTTCCCCCTCCCCACCCCCGCCCCGTGTCCTCAAGTCCATTCTTTTTTTTTTTTTTTTGGTACGCGGGCCTTTCGCTGTTGTGGCCTCTCCTGTTGCGGAGCACAGGCTCCGGACGCGCAGGCTCAGTGGCCATGGCTCACGGGCCTAGCCGCTCCGTGGCATGTGGGATCTTCCCGGACCGGGGCACAAACCCGTGTCCCCTGCATCGGCAGGCGGACTCTCAACCACTGCGCCACCAGGGAAGCCCCCTCAAGTCCACTCTTTATGTCTACATCTTTATTCTTGTCCTGTCACTAGGTTCATCAGTACCAATTTGTTTTTTAGATTCCATATATATGTGTTAGCATACGGTATTTGTTTTTCTCTTTCTGACTTACTTCACTCTGTATGACAGTCTCTAGGTCCATCCACCTCACTACAAATAACTCATTTTCATTTCTTTTAATGGCTGAGTAATATTCCATTGTATATCTGTGCCACATCTTCTTTATCCATTCGTCTGTTGATGGACATTTAGGCTGCTTCCATGTCCTGGCTATTGTAAACAGAGCTGCAGTGAACATTGTGGTACATGTCTCTTTTTGAACTATGGTTTTCTCAGGGTATATGCCCAGTAGTGGGATTGCTGGGTCATATGGTAGTTCTATTTTTAGTTTTTTAAGGAACCTCCATACTATTCTCCATAGTGGTTATAACAATTTACATTCCCATCAACAGTGCAAGAGGGTTCCCTTTTCACCACACCTTTTCCAGCATTTATTGTTTCTAGACTTTTTGATGATGGCCATTCTGACTGGTGTGAGGTGATGCCTCACTGTAGTTTTGATTTGCATTTCTCTAATAATTAGTGATGTTGAGCATCTTTTCATGTGCCTCTTGGCCATCTGTATGTCTTCTTTGGTGAAATATCTATTTAGGTTTTCCGCCCATTTTTTAATTGAGTTGTTTGAGTTTTCGATATTGAGCTCCATGAGCCGTCTGTATATTTTGGAGATTAATCCTTTGTCCACTGTTTCATTTGCAAATATCTTCTCCCATTCTGAGGGCTGTCTTTTCGTCTTGTTTATGGTTTCCTTTGCTGTGCAAAAGCTCTGAAGTTTAATTACCTCCCATTTGTTTATTTTTGTATATATTACAAAGCTATAGTAATCAAGACAGTATGGTGCTGGCACAAAAATAAATACTCTTTTGTTATCTGATTTTTTTCATGGAGATCATGGAGATCATGTTTCCAGAGCATTAAATATTCTTTTATAGCCAGACAGTGTTCCATTGAATGGATGCACCAAGCTTATTTAATATTTCCACCCTCAGTCCTTCCACTGTCAGCAGTCTTTGGTTGGCATTAAGTTTTTTTTCCAATTTTTTGGAATTTTGAACTTTGTGGCCAATAATTCTCTTTGAGGAAAATCATTTGAGTTTTTCCTTAGGATAAATTCCTAGAAATGAAGGTGGGTCAAGGAGTACTGCAAGTTTTAAAGCTTTTGGTTCCAAATGTCTCTTCTGACAATAGTTCTTGACCAAAAAGACTAAGAAGAGATGAGCCCATCTTGGTGGTCAGATCTGAGGCTTCAACCACTCACCTACTGATTTATGATGTAAATGGTTCTGTATTTTGCTTTCCTAGCTCCCTCTTTTTTTAAGTCAGGTTTTTTGATGTATAATTTACATATAGTAAAATTCACTCTTTTCTGGTGTACAGTTTTATGAATTCTGAAAAACACATACAGTTGTGTAAGCACCACCACAATCAAGATACAGAACATTTCCATCACCCAAAAAGTTCTCTTGTGTACTTTTGTGTTCACTCCTGTCATCCCAGCCCTAGCTCCTGGCAACCACTCCTCTGTCCCCATAGTTTTTCTTTTTCCAGGATGTTATTCAAGTGGAATGATAGAGCAGGCAGCTTTTTAAGTCTGACTCTTTTCACTTAGCATAGTGCATTCGAATATCCATGTTCTCAATCGCTAGGTTCTTTCCTTTTTATTCCATTGTACCAAGGTACCAGAGTTTGTTTATCCATTCACCAGGTGGTGGTTATTTGGGTTGTTTCTGGTTTTTGGAGATTATGAACACAGTTGATATAAACATTCACATACAGGTTTTGGTGTGGGCATGTATTTTCATTCATCTTGGGTAAATACCCCAATACTCAGTCATATAAGTGACATTTAACTTTACAAGGAACTGTCAAACAGTTTTCCAAAGTGGCTGCACCATTTTGTACGAGGGTTCCAATTGCTCCATATTCTCATCAGTTCTAGATCTTGGTTTTTAAATTTTAGTGGTCAAATAGAATTAAGTTGGTATTTTACTGAGGTTTTAATTTGCATTTCCCTAACGACTAATAATGTTGAGTATCTTTTCATTCATTCCTTTGCCATTCATATATATTCTTTGGTGAAGCGCCCAAATATTTTCCCATTTTTTGCTCGGTTGTTTTTTTTATTATTATTATTTGTCAGAGGATTTTTTAATATATATTCTGGATACAAGTCTTTTGTAATAAATTTGCTTTGCAAATATTTTCCCCCAGTCTGTGGCTTGCTTATGCATTTCCTTTTCTTAACAGTGCCTTTCGAAGGGCAGGAGTTTTTAATTTTGACAAAGTCCTGCTTATCTTTTTTCTTTCATAATTCATCATTTCGTTTCACAGCTGAGAAATCTTCGCCTTATCTATGGTTGCAAAGACATTTTTCCTATATTTTCCTCTAGAAATTTCATATTGTTAGGTTTTACATGTGGGTCTATATTTCATTTTGAACTGATTTTTGCATATATGATTTTTGCAAGGTATGGGTCATGGCACATAATTTTACATATGGATGTCCAAATTGTAGCACAATCTCTTGAAAAACTCTATTGAATTTCCTTGGTTCTTTAGTTTTTGAAAATTATGAATAAAGTTGCCATGTATTTGTGCATCTGCTTTGGATTCAATTTTATCCCATTGGTTTATATGCTATCCTTTCATTGAGACACATACTTGATTACTGTAGCTTTATATAAGTCTTGAAATCAACCTTGTTCTTTTTCAAAATTGTTTTCACTGCAGTTTCCTTTGCTTTCTCATATAAATTTTAACATTATCTTGGTGATTTCTATAAAAACAGCTTGCTGGATTTTAGATTGGGATTACACTGAATCTACAGATCAGTTTGAGAAGGATTGACATCTTAACAATAATTGAATCTTTCTGGCCATCTTTTGATCCCAAATCATTTCTTCCACCTTGGATTATGAGACCAGCCACCCAAGAGACACTGTTCTTGTACAGTTTGGCCTCATGATTGAATCTGCACTGGATATTAGTTATTGGCAGACCACTCATAGTGACTTTAACCCTACAGGGCATAGAATTACCTGCTATGGTATATTGAAATTATGGATCGAAGTTTTTACCCCTCCCTTTAACCATGTCTTTGCCACATAACTTTGAAGTGCCCTCCTACTGTGGACAGAGTAACCTGCTCTACCCTTGAAACTATGTTCAAACATTTGACTAACTTTGCCCCATGGAATTTAGCAGATGTGACATAAAGACTTGAAATGATTTTGCACCTTGGGACTTGCTTTACTGTGTTTTTGTTATTGCCTTGAGAATATACTTGCTAGAGAATGAGATGTGAAGCAAAACCAAATTGCTCCTGTCATCTTAGTCAAGAGCAGCCTAGATCATCTGACAGCAAGCTGACCCCCAGATATGTGAACATGCACAGCTAAGATCAGCATAACCAACCGTCTAGTTAACCACTCCAAATGCAGGAGCTATAAATGCTTATTATTTTATGCCATTGAAATTTTGTGTTTGTTTGTTATACAGCATCATCGTGGCAATAGATAACTGACACATCTGGGTAATACAGAAGCTCTTTAAACTCTTTACAAACAGCATCATGCAATAACTTCCTAGGGTTGGGACATTAATCAAGTGTAGCTAGTTTCATGGGTTAATCATGAAACTTGTTCTTTTTCCCTTCATTCTCAATACCAAGTATTGAAGAAAATTATCATAAGAGAAACCCTGCTAAGTTCTCATCACCACTTCCAGTCCCAGTGTCAGGTAAAACTATGGAGAATTCCATTTCACTTCATTTTTATTTTTAATCACAAGGAGTTTATATTGTCTTAATCCTTTTAGTAAATGATTGAGTACCCTAACTGTGATATGGAGATGAATCTAGAGGAAAAGGTCAAAAGAAAGATAAGCGACCAAAAATGATTAATCAACTCTTTTTTTTAAAAATCAAAGTTCTTAGAACTATTTGCTGAATTGTGTGTTTTATTTTTAATAGCTATTCTTTGAGTAGGAATGCCGTGGCATGAAGATAAGAGTCATAACATTTAAGACATGTTTATGAAGCTTAAACCACTAACTTGGCTGCAGTTGAAATGCATTCAGCTCCTTCCTGCTGTGCTCGGAGCCTTCCCAAAGGCTGAGCTGGCAAGGGTTGCTGCTACTGCTGACTCTTCCCCAGCTGGCACTGTGGGCTATGAGACAAATGTAGGCATTTAACCCACATTAAAGTGCATTTAGAAGTATTAGAATTTGTGTTTATCAGGGCTTTGACATCGAACACATTTCTAATCAGTGGGGTGTGTTTAGATCAGAGGCAGTTAACAACAGAATGATTTTGTGCAGCTTAAATTCCAGAGTCCCTCAGGGGTTGAGGGGGCAGGGGTGGGAAGGAAATGATTGGCTGTAAAAGGGTAGCATGAAGGTCCTTGTGGTGATGGAAATGTTCTCTATCTTAACTGTACCAAAGTCAGTATCCTGGTTCTGTTCTTTCATTATAGTTTTGTAAGATGTTACCGTTGTGCAGAACTGGGTAAAGGTTTCATAGGGTCTCTCCGTATAATTTCTTACAACTGCATGTGACTCTACAATTAGCTCAAAATAAAAAGTTCAATTTAAATAAATAAATAAAAAATAAATTCCAGAGTCTTCTGGTAGAGCCAAAGAGAAGACAGACGACCCACGGCCATGCTGCTGTCAGTGGCAATACCCTTGTAGGAGGGGCCTCCAGGGTTCAGGGACAGAACGCTGTCACAGACTATGCACCATTGGTGGCCACCTAGAAGTTGTCTCACTTGGTTTATTTTGTTCACTCACTCCTACCCGTTATCCTTGATGGCTTGTCATTTACATACAAATTGCGTTGCTTCCTTGATAAATGAAAATAGACTTTTAGAAAACCAGATTTATTTTAGATTAAGTTCTTTGGGGGAAAAATAGGAAGCATTCGTTTCTGAAGTCAGTCTGGGCTATGCTCATAATTCAAAGGAGGTGGCCAAAAAAGTCAGGGCTTGGGAAATATTCTTGAAATCAGGGCAGGTCTAGGCTGATAACGTCTACTAGTGTGTTTACATGAAATGAATAAATCAAAGCACATTCAGTAAAAATGATTAGAGACAGATGTTGCAATGGAGTCACATACACTTGGGTTCAAATCTCTTCTTTACCCCTTACAAGCTGTGGAATGGTGTCTCAGTTTCCTCAACTCTAAAATGGGGATATAATAAAAAAATCTACTTCAAAGTGTTGTCATAAATTTTAAAAGAAATAGTACAAAGAGAGCGTTTGGTGCTGTCTGCAGTTGGATAAATGCTCAGTAAACTCAGTAAATGCTGGTTAGTACTGTTAGTATTATTGCCATTATTTCCAGTGAAAATGCTTATCATGTGATGTTATATCAAAAATAACCAGACTACAAAGTTAGGTCTGCAGTATGATTAAAACTATTCTAAAAATAATAATAGGAAAAAGCTTGGAAATACATCAAAATATTATTGTATGAGTTAGGACAGTGGGATGATTGGTGGCTTCCTTTCTTTCCTATTTTATAATTTTTCTGCTATACTTTTTTTTTTTTTTTTGCGGTACGCGGGCCTCTCACTGTTGTGGCCTCTCCCGTTGCGGAGCACAGGCTCCGGACGCACAGGCTCAGCGGCCATGGCTCACAGGCCCAGCCGCTCCGTGGCATGTGGGATCTTCCCGGACGGGGGCACGAACCCGCGTCTCCTGCATCGGCAGGCGGACTCTCAACCACTGCGCCACCAGGGAAGCCCTCTGCTATACTTTTATACTACATATGATTAAAAATACTTAAAAATAATGAAAATCATTTCACTTATGCACAATATCACTTATGTATTATTCTTATATGGTATTCTTATGAAATAGTTTAACCTGAATTCAAGCATGAAGAAACAAGTATATAAAACAAGACAGTGGACTATTCTGGAAGACAATTTCCCTGAACTCTTCAGAAAGACATATGTCATTAAAAAAAAAAAAAAAAAGCAAAGGCAGGAGAAATGAGAACTGTACTATGATAAAATATGTGAATCTTGATTGGATCCTGCATCAGAGAAAGAAAATATGAAAGTCAATTTTGGTAAATTTAAATAGGGCTTGCATATTATATGATACATGCTAATGTTTCTTCGCTGTGATAAAGAAAATGTCATTATGTAGTAGACTGCCCTTATTCCTAGGAAATGCATGCTGAAGTTGTTCTGAGTGACGTGTTATGATATTGGCTATATATTATATCTGTATATCTATCTATCTATCTCTCTATGAGAAAAATAAAGCAAATACAAATAAATAAATTATAATATTTCAAAGCTGCAAGAAAGCTTTCGATCTAATCCAAATGATACACAGAGAAATCAAGTGAATTAAAGGTTGCAGTGAACAAGATCAAACCCACAGACAAAATAGCCTTAATATCATTAGCCAAGTTATATATTTTTCCAAATATTAGGCTTTCTGAAGTAATAGAAGGTTCTTCTGCTAGAGTTTCAGTGCCTGAAATCTTCTGTCGCCGAGAGAAATAGGATGAGGTTTTTAAACATTATATTAATGACATTATGTATGGCCTAAAAGTTTTAAGTTTTTAAGTGATTTTATATCTGTTAAGTGCTTTGGGTCTCACAAGAAGTCAATTGGAAATGGTCATGTAGTCTTATGGCATACTTTCACTGTGATTTATTTTACATAGATTTATTTCTTACTTCTACAAGTAATTCCCAGAGGACTGAAACCATGTCATTCAAACATATATGTATTTATACTTATGCATTTTATTCCCTGATTGCCTGAGATGCTCAGCACTGAGTTCTGATTTGAGTCACTTCTCACTATTACTTATTTGATTCAGCAGGTAACGCAAGTATAAGATGTAGTCTTGCCTAAGGAATGTGCAGTCTCTTGGGAGACCAATGTGTACATGAGCAATTAGGGTGACATATTATGATGGAGATCAGCACAGGGTGCTAGAGAGGAATTGAGGAGAGGTGTCTAATCCTAGGTTAGGGGCAGGGGAGGGACAAAAGGCAGCAAAAGGGGATGACCTCTTCCCTAGAGCTGCCTAGGATCCTGAAAAATGGTTGCCATTCCTGAATCAGGAAACATGGGTGGAGAAGCGCCCTTTCCTCATTACCTTGGTGTCCCAGTGAGGCGATAATATGCACAGAGGCAACCACCAGACTCTGAGTCCCCTTAGTTTTCCTGTCAGCCCCCAAGGTCATTTGTGCAGACAGGATAGGAGTGCCAATATACGTATCCCTGAGTAGTAATTAACGTTTTAGAAGGACCAACAGGACAGGAAATTTCTTGAGCTATAAGAATGAGAAGAGAAGGATTGGGAAGACTTCCTCCCCACCCTCCACCCCCAGCAGCTGGTATAGGGTGAAAAATTAGAATGAAACTGCTGAAATATCCTTCCAGTTATCCCCAACCTCATAGCATTCCACAGGAGGAATGTCTGAAGAATTTCAAAGGATCAATGTGGGCATTCCAAACAATTCAGTGATTTTATCATTTCAAAGCAAAGTGCTCATTTTGAATATGCTTATTATGAATTGTTTGTAGACCATTTCCAGCAATTGTCCTTCAGTGGGCTTTCAGCTCTATGGCCTGAGTACATCATAAACACTCCAGCATGTCTCTAACATTTGTATCTGTACACTCCAGACTTCAAAGAAATGAACATTGCTGACCTGGGGCTGCTTTGTTCAGTTCCTTTACAAGAGGCAGAATCACTATAAGCCTACCCAGACTGAAAGAGCCACTTGGCAGAATTCTGATGTTTGAACCTTGAGAACAAAAATAGAGATGTATAGGGACAAGTACCATTTTACCATAGGAATTCGTAAGGAGAATGAAGCCCGAATGATTGCTTGCAATCTACATTTGTTCACAAATTTTACAAGTCTCCAAAACCAACCGATCTCTCCTACAGATGCTGATGTACCATTTCCAGGGCATGACAAGAGCAGACACAAAAGAGCTTGTCCTGTGCATGTATCTAGGGAATGAAAACACACCATCTCCTTTGCCAGAGAGAGAGAAGATCTACCCTCCACACTCTGGTCTGCATGCCAGTGGTGTCTCCCATCTGAGGAAGGACCTGATGCAGAATGGACTTAGGGAGGATTTGGGACAAGGGAAAATGTATTAAATACTTGACCGTGGGAACTGCAAAATGCAAAGACAGGAAGAGTCTGTGACAAATCTGTCAAATAGATGGCAAAACCTTGAGTCACTCTTTGGAATATCATTTTGGTAAATAACAAACTCTTGTAGGGGAGTGGGTCAATTAGGGAAATGATTTAAAATCATTTTGGAGATAGGGCTGGTGAGTAAGATTAACATTAACATGGCAGAGGGCATATTCTAAGCCAGAAATGAGATGTACTGGGAGGTATGTGTGTGTATGTATGAGAGAGAGAGAATGAAACTGTGAAACCATGATAAAATGGAAAGAGAGCGCCCCCTCCACACACATAACCCTATAACCCTATCTTGGCTCTAAATTCAACGCTGAAAAAAGGAGCGCCAAAACCACTTTGAGTGATGATGCGATCATTTAGAAAGATCTTGATTCTTCAAAGAGACTACTCTGGAGAACTAAGGGCAGTGCTAATTAGATTTGCAGGTTCTGGGATGTTTGTTTAAATAATGGATCTTCATATGTCTACTATAGATCTGTGGAAATAAACAAAAACTACTCAAAGGGGAACACACTGGCTATTTATTCAGCTTGTTGTCGAGGGAGCCAGCCCTCATCACTAGCCTTTGGCAGAGACTCTAGGCAGGCAGAGGAGTTGGAAAGCTTCAGAGTGAAAAAAAAGAAGGTTTCAGGTATGCTGGCTGGAGGTTGCTGTGGAACCTGGAGCTGGGCAAACTAGAAGCAGGGCATATTATGTGATGGGTTTGGGGAACATGTTTGATTTTCTCTGATCGGTCGTGAGTCGTAAATGGAGGACAAAAAATAAGGAACCTGACCGTCATTGACCAGGTCCTTCATTCTGAGCCAGTTCTGCAGAGTTCGTGGGTCAGAGCTCTCTGGGCATGTATGGGTTGCATTGTCCATTTGCATGCCCCCTTGGGCTGATGCAGGTCCCCAAAATTTGTACTGGGTGCCTGAAGATGTCTGTTTTCCTTAGATTCTTCCAATATTCACCCATTTATGCTTGAGGCAATGGGTACTACATTAAAACCTCTGAAAAATACCCCATGGCCTAGGAAATTTCTACAGGTCTCCGCTAGTCCTTCCACTCTGACTGTTCACTTTACGCTTTGACCTCATAGCTGCCTATTCTGGGCTGATCCTCTGGGACTGCCCTGTTGAAGCCTCCTAATTCTGGGTCTTGACTCTGATTGTGGAATATCAGAGGAAACGTGGGATAGATTCTTTCACCCCACCTCTCACTGGGCTCAGACTAGCCCTCCAGAACCTCACCAACTGTATTTCCCAACCCATTCATCCAGGAGGAATATCAGATAGGGATATTTTATAAAGCTAAATGAAAACCCTAAGGCTATCTAGACAGTTACTTATGATACAGTGCATGCTTAAAATCAACTTTTAAAGTATGGTGTCCATGGAGATAAAAACTGGGAGCCCACTCTCAAAAAGCAAGAGAAGAAAATGAACTGGGGGGATCTATCGGGACCACCACAGAACAGCCTTTTGGCTGTGACAATCAGAAACACCAACTCCATACTTGGTCTGTTTTCTGTAACGCCAGCATACTCAAATCCATAGAGCAATTGTATTCTTTTTTAAATCACATGTAAACTTCCTAATCAAAAGCCAGGCTGCAAAACCCAGGAGGGGGGATTCCTAAGGTTGGGCTGAGAAAAAGGAATGTGGTTCGTGAGGTTCCTCCATCCTGGGGCCCAGTGGCCCTTCTCTCCACTGTGCTCTTGGGTGTTATACTGCTTTCCTGTGACGTTTCATATTGGTTTTTAAAATGGTATCACTTACAAGCAAGTCCTCATGCTGTCTAGGGCCCAGCTACTCTCAAGACTTGTTGACGTCTATTCCCCATGATAAACTCTCCACTGAGGATGGAAAGGTATTTTTGCTTTTCCTTTCAAAAGGAATAAACAGAACAAAGGAGAAGAGGAAAAGAAAGACTGGGCTGGGAGAGCCCTCCTGGCAGAGCGCTTAGTCATCAGGATGCCTAAGGCCAGATGACTCCATTAGAGGCGCCACATTCCTAGTTTCCTCAGGAGTCAACTGAGGAACTGAATTGACAACTGAATTCTGTCTTCTCCCTCTTTGTGGAAACCTAGTCCCTGGATGGTTTTACAACTGACAGCAATGTTAGTTCATGCTCCAGTCTCTCCCTGTGACAGTTTACAGAGAAGGTGGGTGGACAGATGGGGCTGGTGAAGTTCTCTCCTCACCAAACTGTTGATCTGCCATCAGATGAAAGTGATAAGGAACAATGGGGACTAGAAGGGATCACTGACATTAGTTGCTTCTTCTTTTTTTTTTTTTTTTGTAGACTTTGAATCAAATTATCTAGGAATGAAAGGAAGAGAAGTAAAAATAGGGTAAGCTGGGAAAATAAAGTTCTGTATAAAGCTGTTTTCATTAGTAAATATAACTCGCTTGTTAGCTCCATTGGTAAGGTCTAAGATTGCAGCCTGCTACACACACACCACGTAGAACACTCTGGGCCATGATGCCAGGAGCTACAGGCCTAGTCCTGAACAAGCTCTGGGGCCCTGGGTTTGGGGCTCTAGTGGGGGTGGAAGTGTTCATGTAGGAGCACCCGCCTCCTTGCACTGCTCTTATCTCCTGAGGCTTCTGACACAGCAAATGAAGGCGATAGAATAATTGGGTTTAAAAAATATGTCTACCTATATGACTAGCAAGAAATCTGTGGGCTGATATTTTAGCCCCGCTTAACTATCCACTTCCCCAGTCATCTCTCATCTCCTAGTTTTAACATCCACCGATGACCCATGCTGGAATCAGTTATTTCACTAGGGGCTGTATTTAATTCTATCATTCCTTCAACATTACATGGCATTCTTCTATAAAAATTGTTTTTTCCTTTTTAAAAATTTATTTTAAACATGCGTTTCCTTTGTGACTCTCAAGTCATCTGTGGGCTGGTTTTTTAACATTCGCTACAAGATAGTGGAGTAACACTTTGAACATGCTGCACGTTCAAGTCAATGTTTCTCCCCCTATCTCTTCACATCTTTTTTTTTTTTAAGGCACAGTGCTAGGTGCTTTCATGGTGTTATAATTTAATATGCATTTATCTAACACGTATTTATTTAGTGTCTACTATGTGTCAGACACTGTTCCAGGCTTGAAACACAGCAGTGAACAAATTAGAAATCCCTGCCTCATAAGCTTCATTCAGGAGAAGACAGGCAGGTTACAAACAGAATAAATACGTAAAATATATATGTTAAGTGGTAATAAGTGCTATCCATAGCACTTAAAATAAAGTAGGAAAGGAGAAAAGAAATTGAGGCAGGGAAGGAAGAGAGTTCACAATTTTGAATAGGATCCATAGGATCTCTGAGAAGAAGATAATTTGAGTAGAGACACTAAGATTTAAGGATCCAAGCCATGCCAACATCTGGGGAAGAGCACTCTAGGCAGGGGAAACAGTATATGCCAAAGCCCTGGGGCAGGCATGAGCCCAGCCTGTGTAAGCAATAACAAGAAGGCCAGCACGGCTAGAGGGCAGCTTACTAGGGAAAGAGATCAGAGGGGAGGATGGGGCAGCAGATCCTGTGGGGTATTTCTTGTGGGCCACCGTCAGGATTTTAGCTTTTACTCGGAATGTTATGGGCAGCCTTTGGAGGATTTTGAGTAGATGAGTGACATTATGTGACTTACATTTCAACAGGTCTCTTTAGCTGTCGATTATCCCAACACTCAGAGAGAAGCCTGCTACTACCCTCTTTTAACACAAGAAGGAATCAAGACTCACAGAGGTTAATAAGTGATGTGCTCCTGGTCACCACCTATTAAGGAGTAAATCCATGATTCAACCTGGACTGTTTACTAACGGTTTATAAAATAAAGGAGACTAACAAACTTTACTATTAAGGAAAAAAGTGGGATTGGGGGTTATCTGTGCCAAGGGATAGCATAGCTCCCCAGCCTGTGGGCTTCTGAAGACTTGTTCTCCATTTTCTTCTCTGTTTGGCAACAAATGCTAAGATGCTCAGCATCAGGGCAAAGCTACGCTATTAATCTCGCCTTTTCTCACTGAGGCTTCTTGTGATTCCAAAAGATGACATTTCTAAAATCGTGAGGGCAATAAACTTAAGGCCATAGAGCATGTCTCTTAAGAAGACAGTTTCATGAGCTGTAAAAAGTAATCATGGTTTGTCAAGTCAGCAAATCTCTCCCCTTAGACCTTTCAACCATCACTAATGCCTGTTTTGGAGAGAGCTTGCTTTTGTTCTTTTCCTTCTCAAAGCTTTTGGTGGGGAGAACTATCTCTTTACCAGAGCGCCCTGCATGTCAGCCCTGACCACTTGGGGTGGATGGAGGATTTCACTCAACAGTTTCTTCTTGGCCCCTCAACTGGGGAGAGGGAGGCTGCTAACCAAAGAATTGTAATAGCAGTTAGAAGATGGTAAATTCCACAGAATAACTCAAGGAAAGTCCAGTTTTCCCAATAATCAAATGACAATCTTGGTAAAAAAAAATTTTTTTTCTGCAATCTTTTCTGCATTGCACTGGTCTATTTGAGAAGAGTCAGCTTGCTAGCATAATTAATACAAAAATAAGCATGTTCCCCCTTTTTTTAAAAAAAAGAATGGCATAATTAATACAAAAGTAAGCATGTTCCCCCCTCCCTTTTTTTTTTTTTTCGGTGCACGGGCCTCTCACTGTTGTGGCCTCTCCAGTTGCGGAGCACAGGCTCCAGACGTGCAGGCTCAGCGGCCATGGCTCGCGGGCCAAGCCACTCCGCAGCATGTGGGATCTATCCCGGACCGGGGTACGAACCCGTGTCCCCTGCATCGGCAGGCGGACTCTCAACCACTGTGCCACCAGGGAAGCCCGTTCCCCCTTTTTAAAAATAAAGAATGACATAATGACATATAAGCAATGCCATATTTAACAGTGACTGGAAATGTAAGCATACTTTTTGTACTCAGATTATATAAATCTGAATGTGATTTGTATCTATTATTGAGTCTTCGATGCTGAGTGTTTTGGCTGGAGCAAGAATTCTTTATAAGCAGGGCAAGGGCCATGTTCTGTCATTTAGGTATATAATAAGAGAGTGTGGATCCCAGCTCCCTGCTTTGCCAAAATACCCATTTGGATGAGGGGCATGACCAGGTGGCTCCTGCCAGTGTAGCCTGCTCTGTGGTCAGAGCCAAGATGATGAATTGTGCTCACACAAGATCTCATCTGAGACTCATAATGAGCCCGAGGAGTGGCCGTCATATCTTCTTTCTTACAAGCAGGGCAAAAGGCTCAGAGAAGTAAGCAACTCATCTGAGGGTGCTCAGCAAAGAAAAGGTAGATTTGGGATTCCAACCCGGTCCTTCTGAGTCTAAAGCCCAAGGACTTTGGGTATCCTGCACTGTCGGTGTGGCGTTGCTACAGCTCTGATTTAAAAAGGAAACTCCTGGGACTTCCCTGGCGGTCCAGTGGTTAAGATTCCGTGCTTCCACGCCATGGGGCGCGGGTTTGATCCCTGGTTGGGGAAGTTCTGCATGCCGCAGCACGGCCAAAAAAAACCAAAAACCAAAAAACACCTTTAAAAAGCAAACTCCCCATCATCCCCTATGACCCTTCTCAGGATCTTTAGGTTGTTGAAGATGACCAAGCACCAGCTGTGCGTTCGGTAGCCTGCCCAACTATTTCACATGCCTGGAATGGTGTCCACGTCTAAACCCCACCATGAAGAGACCAGTGAATTGAAAGTATCAGTTGGACTCTATTTAAGGACTGTAAGAGGTTTTTGTCTTAATGACTTAGCTAATCATTCAGCTATAAAGGTTTTCTACCAAGCTGTTCCTTTTCAACAGAGCTTTAATCATTTCTTGAAGATTTCTATGAGAGAAAAAGGGTTCCGTGACCAAAAGAGTTTATTTCATACTCCCTACTATATTCTAATCTCAAAAATTCACAATGTACTTGGCAATGAAAAAACTCTGGAAATCCCACAGCAATAAACAAACAAAATTCTAATTTTGTTTCGCACACAATTTCCTCACCTTACCTGAGGATAGTCTTTGCCTGTGTAATCTCTGTTAACATCTCAGAAAATCTAGTTCCATGGAATATGCTTTAGAAACTCTACCAGAGGTTCCCCTCTAGAACAAAAGCGCCTTTAGAAGAGAGCTCTGTGCTTCTCTTATTTATTGCTGAGTGCTAAGTTTCTAGAATAGTGCCTACCATATAGAAAGTGGTCAATAAATATCGTTTGAATAAATGTATAGATCCTCCTCCTTAATTTTAGCTTTGGTCTTCTAATGTTCTAGATAAACTCATCACATGAAAAATTCCATAATTAATCATTTAGTGTCAGTTGAACAAGGACCACACTGATGGAAACATTTATGCCAAACCCTCTAAATGAAATGTCTAAAAAACTTTTTTTCTATATTGCTTATATTATTAAAAAGTAAAGGCCATAGTGTACTAGCTAAAGATCAAATTAAAATACTAAACTAAGTATTTTTCACATGGTAAGTCTGCAAGACACCCAAATTCTTGGAAGAAAAGTAAAAACCTTGATCATTCTGATACCCTGCACACAGATACCAAGTATCTCTATATCGAAAACAGCTGCTTGAGTGGCCATTTTTCACACGTCTTCCAAATGTTGGGTGCAGGGAGGACTCCATTGCTGCAAACCTTTCAGGGAAAGGAAAACAGTAATGTTTCCCTGTCCTTGATTGGGTGTTGTGAGAATTCAGACTGTTTTCAAAGAAAATAGCATAGACTACACAATACCAAAATCTGGTTGATTTGACCTCATAAGCAAGGAATATTTTTAAAAGCCAGTAATGTGTTAGAATTTTAGAGCAAAGCACGTCTTAGACATCATTCAGCTCAGTGCCGTCATTTGATGGATGAGTAAAGAGACTCAAGGTAATAGAGTGACATTTCCCGACTTATGTAGCTTCAACCGATGGTGCTGGGAGTTACTAAATCCAAGTTCTGTAGGTTCCAAGACATTTTCTCCACAACACTGCTCTCTTTCTTACTGTGGCCTTTCTGAGAGTTGTCATGCAGAATTGCCCCCCAGGTATCAAGAAAGAGCTTGGGATGAGATGCTCAGAAATGGGAGGATCCTCAAGACTATGTAATGTCACCCTCCTATTTCCCAGTTGAGAAATACACAGAGATCAAGTGTGGACAGCTGGAATAATTACCCAGTGAATTCAGGATTCTTTAGGGCAGCACTTGCTAAAAGACGGAATTTCTGCAATTTCTGCAATGACGGAAATGTCTAAAACGGTAGTTTGAAATACAGCTAATGCAACTCAAGAACTGAGTTTTCAACTGAGATTTTAATATAAATAGGTACAGGTGGCTAGTGGGTACCATACTGGACAGCAAGGCTTTAGAGGGCTAGTCTAGATAAAATAAATTCACTGGGCTTGTTGTACCATCCTCTACTAGGATTTGTTTATGTCTAAACACAAAAGGTACCACTTGTTAGAGCACTGTGTTATATACATTTTATAAATACCAGGAGTTCAATGTGAGAAAATGAGAAGAAAAAGCATCTCCATTTTGATTACACAAGTAGTACTAGATTCAATATGAAAGTCATCATAAACAGTCATTTTGCTTTGAATAAATCTATCTTTTCTATAGTCCTGGTAAGGAGGTAAAAACATGAAAACGTATACTAGCTATCTATAACCCTCCCATGTCTTTTTATTTTTGAACTTTTCAGATGATTTCTAAAATAAATAAAAATTATTTATTTCTAAGTATAACCTCTAAATAATTTGTTAAGGCCAATCTCTTAGCTGCTTTCTTGCAGAGATATGCACTAATCACATCGTTAAGAAAATAGGCCAGGGAGTTTTGCTTTCTTCTGCCATGTATTATCTCAGAAGCTAACTGAAACATCTCAGCTTGCCTACCAGCTAGCTGTGTCCTGTATCCAATTAGTTTCAGTCCATTATTAGAAAAATAGGAGCATTGTTGAACCGAGAGCTGCATGCAATATTTAGATTTACAAATTAATACAGTATAAAGGCTTCCTCAGAAACTTTCATGCTTTGGGTCTGAAAGACTGGCTCCTTCAAATGATACCACTGATTACCGACATCAGACAGTCGGCCACAAAGAAGTCAGGCGGTGGACACTCAGAGAACTAATTCAAAGAGTGGGTGGTGCTAGCTCCATGGCCTATTACTATGTAATGGGCTCAAAAGGCTCACGTTCTTGTCTCCTTACATGCTTTACCAGACAATTAGGCTTTCTTGTCCTGCTAAAGTCTGGCCTTGAAGACTTGTTTTTCGATGTCCGTCTTCCAAGAGAAAACGAAAAGTTTTAACTAGATGAAACTGGCCTACAGGAGTACTTCCCCAGCTTTCAGGTGGCTGAATCTCCTCTTTTTAAAATAGCCTTGGTGTCTGCAGAAGCCAAGACTGGTCTACCGATAGGATCCTCCACTTGCCTCACTCGTAGCAGGAGAAAGCCAGTACAGATCAAAACTGGAAGTTTAAGATTTGTCCTATTGTCCAATTTTGTCTAAGACTCTTTGCTTGATAATGGGGAGGGTCACAAGCTTGAAATCAGAATGGAAGCTGCAGACTGTACCTCTAGAGAATTTGTGGTGAAAACTGCGTGGGTAAGTAGTTAGACCACAGAGAAGATGAGGAGACCAGATGAGTCCCATGGGTCCATGAGCATGGAAAACTGTTTATGGACCATTTTTTGGACATACATGAAAGACGCCAAAGCAAATTGTAACAAAGCTTCTAAAAGTTGAGACACTTTTTGATGTGACTCATTAATTCAAGGAAAAGGGAAAATCATATACAGAAATTATAAAAAAAACTTTGCCACATTATTTTTGATCCAAATCAAGATCCCTAATGTTAAAATAAATATTTTGTGTTTGCATGTGTGTAGGCTGTATTTTGAGTCAGTAGATGAATATAGATGTCTGAAAACTGGCACGTCAAATCGTTCAGTCCAAACCTCCAGGTATTCCAGCAGGGAGTATTATTTTCCGCAATCAAGCAAAAGAGAAGATACATATTTGAATATTTTACTGACTTGTGAATACAGATCATTACTTCTAACAATCAGGCAGAAAATAGCATCTTGGTTCAATATAATGCCACATGGTATATAATAACAAGCTGCTTTGAAATGTAATTACTTTTATAGAAATATAATCCTTTCACATTTTGTTTTGTTGACAAATATACCAGGCAGCTGCCAGAGGAGTGTCAATGGAACACTTTTCTCAGAAGCATATGCTTCACTTTAGCCAAGAAAAAAAGAAAAAAAACTTGATCAATGTGTATGTGTGTATCATGAAACACTTAATCACAAAGATATACAGTTCTTTCTTTTCCATAATCATGAGACCTGAGATTTTCTCGAGGGAAATGTTCCAACATGAGAAAGAAAATACATAGTTCAAAAAGCCCATGTTTTCAATTTGCTGCCACATGGTTTAAATTATCTATGTATTTATTAAGGGCACTAAATAGGCAGCTTAATTTAGGGAGAGGGGTCATTCAAGTTGAGAAAAATCATGTTTAATCCCTTAGCTCACTGCAGGTTGATTATGCTTTTTAAATGCATACAGCCTCAGCTAACAAAATTCCCCAGGATAAGAAGGTCCCCTGTCTGCTTCTAAATTCGTTGGCTGCCAATAACAATGGAAACTTGTTAAGATCCTGGCTCCAGGCCCAGCCTCTCTGGGTATCTTCCAAATTAGGGATTTGTCAGTTACTTTCTCTTTATGTTGCCAGTGTGCTTGCCTCCAATTTGGGGGTCGCCCTCTCTGCTCCTGGCATACCATGTGTTTGTTACATTACTATATGTGGAAACAAAAGGACCAGGGCATCAGAGTTCCTTTCCTCGTATGATAAGTCTGCCTTGGTTTTCTCTCTGGACAGGGGATTCAGTAGGTCTGAGGGGAACCAGGAGGAAGACATGGTTAGATGTCAGGAGTTGGAATTTTGAACACTTACTGGATATCTGATGACCTTACAGAATTTTAATATTTTTAGGCATAATAATGCAATAGTTATGTTTTTCAGAAAGCATCCTTATGTTTTAAAAATACAACATGAAATATTTTAGATGAAATTATATAATGTCTGTAATTTGTTTCCAAATAATATGGAATGAAAAAGTAGATGGGGATACAGTTGAAACAAGACAGGCCATGAGTTGATAACTGTTGAAAGTGGTTGATGGGTACAACAAGTTCATTAGATTATTATGTTAATTTTGTGTACATAGTTGATATTCTCCATAGTACAAACTAAAACAAAACGCCAAAAAAGAAAAAACTGAAGAAAAAAAGTGACTGATAAGAATACAAGATCCCCAAATAGCCCTTTTTGGACTATCAACAAATCTTAAAGAAACAAGGTGAGAATCCAAGAAGGCTCGAAAACCTGACTTTCAACCTTTGTTTAGCATTTATGAAACAGTATGTTGCTGCTCTGTGCTTTGCCCTGAGTGTTATATGACTCTAGTGTTTTGTATTGTATGGTTCTTTGTCCTATCAAACATTTCTGGGGAGGACCCATAGGCTGAGAAACTCCTCTCTAGAAGGCTTAAAGCGTGGCTGAGGCTTATCAGCCTCGCTCCTTGGGTCTCCAACCTCCGTATCCCATATTCACAGGGCTGAAACGCCCTGGGTCATTTCTCCATGGCCCCCAAACACAGCACAAATGGATTCTCTGCATGGATCTGGCTCCAGATACACACAACCAGTCTTCAAGTTCCACCTATTTTTATTTTCAACCCACCCCGTGTGGCCAGACAATGGCAGGAAGCGTTTCTCCCAGTGACCCCCAGTTGCCTTCCTTCCTCCTCAGTTTGTTGCTGTGGCTTTGGTTGTCTTAGACCCTCTGTGTGCTAAAAGCAGCCCCTTTCAGGACTTCCTGAGACTCTGGGCTATGTCCTTCCCTGCTCTGAGCAGTTATTTTGGCGACCAGAGCGTGGACCCCATTCTTAAACAGGCCCAGCACTGTCAGCTGAAGACCTGGTGACAGCCCCAGGCATAGGCTTCTTAGTCGTGTGCCCAATTCCAAAGGCAGGAGGCACTCTGCCTTTCTTAGGGCAGCTCCTGCAAGCCTCATCTTGGAGTGTTAGCCCTCATCTTAGACAGTGGATACCGTGGGCTTCAGATTTTGACATTAAAATTTCCTGCAAAGTGACCTGGGCCTCAGCGGAATATCTTCTTCCTTGGTTTGGCCTGAGGTACCTCTATCCAACCACTTCAAACAAAGGTTCTTGAGAAAAAAGGAACAGAGAAGTATAAGAACAGACCATCATTAACACACTAACCAGTAGATCAAGCCTGAGCAGAGGAATTCAAGTATAAGAACAAATCGTCATGAAGGACCAACAGACTAAACAGTAGATCAAGCCTGAGCAGAGGAAATCACTCACATCCTGTACCAGGATCTCTAGCGCTCAAGTACTTCTTTCACTTGACATCACATTTTACTTTTATTCTTGAGGGTACTAAGAGGCTGAATAAGAAAAAGACTGGTTTGAGGGCTTCCCTGGTGGCGCAGTGGTTGAGAGTCCGCCTGCCGGTGCAGGGGACACGGGTTCGTGCCCCGGTCCGGGAAGATCCCACATGCCGCAGAGCGGCTGGGCCCGTGAGCCATAGGCACTGAGCCTGCGCGTCCGGAGTCTGTGCTCCGCAATGGGAGAGGCCACAACAGTGAGAGGCCCGTGTACCGCCAAAAAAAAAGACTGGTTTGAGAAAAATGAGATTGACCTGGCCCTAACCAGCCACTAACCAGCCCCCTTCCAGCAATCTGACTTTGGATGTCCTTTATTTCATCCATTTATCCAACATCAAGCACCTACTATGAGCCAACAATAGTACTAGGCACTTCGGGGACAACATATACAGGTAAGAAATGGGCTTTGTTTTTAAGAAGTCCATGGGAAAGCAGACCCATAAATAAAATATAAGCCACCCAGTATTGTGAGATTTATAGTATAGAGTGCTAGGGTGTAGGGTCCAGGGATCTCCAAGAAGGGAATGGTCTACTCTACCTGGTTCATGGAGAAGAGGATGATCAACAAGGGTTCACTGCACCTCAGTCTTCCTGTGTTATCATAAGAAAGTCAGACTAGAGTATCTATAATTATTCTTCTTTCAGAAGTGTAAGTGTCTCTGAATTTATATAACTGGGGGAACAAGGCACAGAAGTGTTGGTGACTTGCCCATAGTCCTACAAAGAGTTTGTGGCAAGGCCAAGGCTAGGACAGGGGCTTTGTGATTGCTGGCTCAGAGTTCCTTCTATCAGGCACTAACTCAGTCTCAGTGCTAAGAGTCACCTTGCACTGTGAATTAATTCAAATATGTCTGCTTATTTCATTCAAAACAAGACTTGAAAAATCACCAGTGGTTTCCAGATTGAACCTAATTTTGAATGAAGGGAAAGAACTGTTCTTCAAACTCTCTCCATTTTCCTCGCAACACTGGGGCTCTTTGCAGAAGTCCCTTATGGTAAAAAACAAAACGAAACGTAGTGCTCATTCCAATAAACTTGCAGTCAACCCTAGCCCAGAAGCAAAATCCCACGCAGAGAATATAACCCCTTGTTCCTCACAAATCTAAAAGAGAAAGAGATTTGTGAGTAGAGCTTTCAGCTGTGCGAATAGACCATTGTTGGGCGTCTCGTTGAAAATTCTACTTTAGAATTTGTTTTTTTTCCACTGATGCCCTAAATTTTTTCCTTGTGTACCTATCAGTAGCAAAAAGGAGAGTTCCGAAGCAGAATGGAAATGTAGAGAATGAGAGGAAAAGAGTGAAGAAGAGAGAGGGAGAGAAAGAGAGAGGAAAAATGCACTGTGGAGTTCAAATGAACCTGCAGCAATGACATCTGCACTGTGGCAACTCCAGTCTGTCCATACTCTATAAAAATGCCACATTTAGGAGTGTAGTGAACCTTGATTCTTTGTCAGATTAGTAAAGGTTTCACCATCTGACTCTAATGTTTCTAATGCTTACATCTCAAAGGCTCAAAGTTGAGCGAGACTGGGATCATAGAATAAAGGACCAAGTACACAATCCCTTCTGGATTCTAAGACCTCAGTTGGAAGTATGGCTGATTGCTAATTGTGTCTCCAAACCTCTTCTCCCAATTTTAGCTGAGCACACGGATGTCCAGGTAACTACTTCATTTCCTATCTTTTCTTGCAGCTACGTGAAACCAGTGACTGGTTCCCCACCAAAAGGATACAATCTGAGATGGCGTGTGACACTTTTGGATCTTGCATTTAAGATAATTGGTGGGTGCTCCCCCAGATTATTTCCTCCTTCTCATTGTCTATAAAACAATGAGAATGGAGTGTCACTCTGAAACCAGAAATGGAAGCCATGTGTTAAGAATGTCAGAGTCTTCTTACTGGCCCTGAACCATTCTTAATCTGAGCAGTAAAGTGAGAGAGAAATAAATTTCCATCTGATTTACACCACAGTACTGTGGAGTGTCTTTGTTATAGCAGCTCCCCTCTATCCTAACGACCCCACGGTTTGAGGTCAGAGACCAGCCTATAGACATATCCACGCTTTCTCAGGGACATAGTCTCACTTTGGCATTGAGAGTGGGCAAAGCAGAGCGGAGCCAACTTCAGAGAAGTTACCACATGAAGTATTCATTTCTAGATATCTGTCCTAAGGAAATGGTGAAATCATGAAAAAATCAACATGGTATGTATTCGTTATGAAACTAAGAATTGAACTCCATCACCTTGAACAACAAGAGTGGGGTGATTAATTAAAATATGGGCTATCTATCTAACATTTTATCTCATTCTAGAAAGGATATAAAGTGTAACCAGTGGGGGGAAAAACATGTTTCTGTAGAATGTGTTCGTGTGTGTGTGTGTGTGTGAGGAGGGGTGTGTAGGGAGAGACTATGCATTTTTATCAAGCTCCCCATTATGTCGATATACATGCAGGTTTCTGTAGAATGTGTTCGTGTGTGTGTGGCGTGTGTGTGTGTGTGTGTGTGGTGTGTGTGTGTGTGAGGAGGGTGTGTGTGTGTGGTGTGTGTGGTGTGTGTGTGTGCGTGCGTGTGTGTGTATGGTGTGTGTGTGTGTGGCGTGTGTGTGTGTGTGTGTGTGGTGTGTGTGTGTGTGTGTGGCGTGTGTGTGTGTCAGGAGGGGGTATGTAGGGAGAGACTATGCACTTTTATCAAGCTCCCCATTGTGTCGATATACATGTAGGTTTCTGTAGAATGTGTTTGCGTGTGTGGTGTGTGTGTGTGTGTGTGTGGTGTGTGTGTGTGCGTGCGTGTGTGTGTATGGTGTGTGTGTGTGTGGCGTGTGTGTGTGTGTGAGGAGGGGTGTGTAGGGAGAGACTATGCACTTTTATCAAGCTCCCCATTATGTCGATATACATGCAGGTTTCTGTAGAATGTGTTCGTGTGTGTGTTCGTGTGTGTGTGTGTGTGGTGTGTGTGCGTGTGTGTGTGTGGTGTGTGGTGTGTGTGTGTGGCGTGTGTGTGTGTGTGGCGTGTGTGTGTGTGTGTGTGTGTGTGGCGTGTGTGTGTGTGAGGAGGGGTGTGTAGGGAGAGACTATGCACTTTTATCAAGCTCCCCATTATGTCGATATACATGCAGGTTTCTGTAGAATGTGTTCGTGTGTGTGTGTGGCGTGTGTGTGTGGTGTGTGTGCATGTGTGGTGTGTGTGTGTGTGTGTGGCGTGTGTGTGTGGTGTGTGTGTGTGTGTGGCGTGTGTGTGTGTGTGAGGAGGGGTGTGTAGGGAGAGACTATGCACTTTTATCAAGCTCCCCATTATGTCGATATACATGCAGGTTTCTGTAGAATGGGTTCGTGTGTGTGTGTGGCGTGTGTGTGTGGTGCGTGTGCATGTGTGGTGTGTGTGTGTGTGTGTGGTGTTTGTGTGTGGTGTGTGTGTGTGTGGGGCGTGTGTGTGTGTGTGAGGAGCGGTGTGTAGGGAGAGACTATGCACTTTTATCAAGCTCCCCATTGTGTCGATACACATGCAGGTTTGAGGAACCACTGTTTCTTTTATCTTAATCACATGATGATTTTATTGAATATTTTAAAAGGCAACAATAAAATTTCCAGGGAAACCTTGCTAAAAATGTGTTTTGGAAGTAGTATAAATAAATGGAAACTGATTCTTTCACATCCTCAAGCTCACCAGTGCCCTCGAACATTTTTAAAACAAAGTTTTAAATATTAAGAGCTCTTTCTTTCTTTAGTTTTTCTCAACATTTCGGCAACCGGTGTCACAGAGAGGAGAATGATGCAGCAAATGAGCAGCAAGGATGGAACGGGCCTATCACAGGGAGCTCTAGCCTCCTGCTGTCTGAGAAAACCAAGAGAGCCACGATTTTAGACCCACGTTTCCATCCCAAAGGCAAGGAAAATGAGGCTTCTACAGAATCCACACCCATCTGGGCTCTCGGTCCAAGACTGAGTATCAGAGGTATGCGATAAAGGCTCAGTGAATGAATAAATAGATGAATGCCAGTTCTCAGGACTTCTGAACCTTCCCTAGTCATTAATGTTGACCATGCAGAGCTACAAGTGTTGCTCAAATTACCTGAGCTCTAAACCAGTGGTTTTCGATTTTAGTACATCCAAGAATCACCTACAGAGCTTATTTTAAAAATGTGTGTCCCTGGGCCCACCTCCAGAGGGTCTTACTAAGTAGGCTTAGAGTGGGGACCAGGAATCTGCATTTTTATCAGCACTCTGGGCAATTCTCTTCTAGGAACATCTTTTGAGAAACACTGCATACGTATCATGGGCACAAAATATTGTGGCATTGTTAGCTTGAAAGGAGCTCTACTATCAATCAAAATGGATCATTGACACTAATAGATCTAGTCACATGATTAATTAAAATTGTGTCCAATATTTAACCAAGAGTAAAGAGTCTGGGAAGCTGGCTCAGCTGATGTTGTGGCTGGTACTTTGAAGGTTTCAATGGATGTGTATGCTTCTATCTTACCATCTAGACTTGGTCATTGGGGCTGTCTTCAAGTCAGGAGACATCAAAAAAAAAAAAGTAAGTCAGACCAGGTAGCTCTAGCCAGACATTTTAGTGAAAAGGGATAATTACAAAATAATTGTGTTTTAAAGGTAAATTTATTTCCATACCTGTCCCCCAAAGCAGGATGAAGATAGGGAAACATTGACGCAATGGTGGTATGAGATTATGCTGGGTCAAACATGACTAATGCTGGATCAAAAGTCAAAAACAGGAAAGAAGTAGGAATAAAAAAAAAAGACCTCCAAAATAAAAGAAATTAATAATAGGAATTAGTATTCTTAGTAAAAGGAACCAAATGTTTAGATTTAACATTGTCACTCCATTTTGGTTTTCCTTGTATCTCACCTTGAACACTTTTATAAACTTCTCAGACAGAAAAAGAGTCTTTTTGTCTGTTGCTGTCTGCTGGCATGAAAAATATAGCTTTTTTCATATAACAGGAAAATAAGCCACTGACTCTGTTTCCAGGTCTTGTCTGACATTAGTATCACAAACCACACACACAAGGGCCAGTGGTGTCAGCACCCTACGGACAGCCTCTCATCTTGTCCCCGAGCATCCTTCACAGGGATTTGCCTGCAGGGGTGATAAGAAGCGTGACCGCCATCTGAATGCTGTAGCAGGACCAAGGGCCCCACGAGGAGCACAGCCATGTCCAAACATGTGTATCGTGTGCCTCAAGATTGCCAGAGATCCCTTTCAGAGTATTAGGAAACTCCTCAGCAGGGGTCAGAGCCACGAGGGACATTTCTAAGAGACATTCCGAGTTTTCCGTCTCTGCTGAATCTGTCTCGTATCGTATGCACTAGACAATCCTGCCTCACAGCTGCATTGAATCCTGAATCCTTCCAGTACTCTTGGAAAAGAATACTCCTCAACCAACATTGCTGAGATTGGCACCATGATTTATAAGCTGGAAGGAGAAAGCCAGTTTCTTTTCATTGTCTTCTCTTGGAGACAGTAGCCCGCTTGCCTATCACCTCACCCCCAGCGCCACTGTTCCCACATCCCACCCATGGGCCTGCTCATCACCATGTGGTAGGCAGTCCTCTACTTCTTTCTTATAAGACTAATAAGCCTCATATCCTCCCCCCAACACACCACAAAAACCAAAGGAATGGAATGAAAGCGGGTGACACACAAGGCAGATGTGTGACGAACTCAGATTCTGGAGTCACACAGCCCTGGATTCCAGTCCCAGCTGGTCACTTACCACCGCCTGACCTTGAGCAGCTTATTTTAACTCCCTACCCCTCCGTTTCCGCCCCAACTTTGAGATTAAAGCAAGGCAACACGCTCAAGGCATATAGTATGGTTCTAGCAAACTCTCAACACTGAGCTCTCAGTAAGAGGGAGGTAATAGTAATACGCATGGGGCTCGTAGTCAGCGTGGATGCTGATAAACTGCTTTATCGTGTCATTCCTCAGGATTTCCACAAAGAAAAGAACACAGAAAACCCTCATTCCCTGGGGCCGTACATCAAACCAGTACTTGGTAAGCAAGATTCTAGATATTTACAGACCTGACAGGCCTACAGAACAGATCCCTGACTTTTTTGTAGCACTTTGTTCTCTTTTAAACTCTGCCATTTCAATGATGGCTCTCTGGAGAATGAACCATTATTTGGTTTTTAACATTGCCTACGTAGCCACGCGTTAAAGGGGGCAAAGACTGGCCAGCAGTCCTGGACTCTATTACAAGGCCCCATGAGGCTCTCTGTCCTCTGGCTGTCTGAGGAGTCACCAGTGACGTCAGCCAGATAGCTGCCACCGCTCACAACCCCAGGCTGCTGAAATGAAAAGCGTCCCCACTTTCTCCTCCTTGGCTGTAGCTGGAAAATTTGGAGTCTCTGGGGGTGGGGAGCGTCGGGGGAGAACACAGCCGAGAAAGCCAGTCAGCAGAGGGGGGCAGTGGTGCCAGCGATTCATGTCTCTGTGACTTGCCACAGACACTGTGGGCATTGTTTAAAATCACACAGAAATTGTTCTACACGGCCCTCAATCTTATTAGCTGCCCAGCCACTTTTCCACATTAATCATTCAAACTGACGTGAGTAAATAATACCACATGTGGTCGTGATGACAGTTGTCTCCATAATGTATTCGTCTCATGGTACTCATGGTTTTTGCTAAAAAAGTGTCAGTAAATGACTTTAGAAAATTCTGCTGTCAGAATAACCGGCTGTCTTTATGAGCAGAAGTGTAACATCTTGGAGACTTATGTTGGGAGAAGCCGAAGGCAGGTGAGAGTGGTGTGTTGTGCTCTCAGCCTAATGATGTCTTACGACTCTGATAAGACATAGAAAAAATTAATAGCACTCAGAGTCCCCAATCTGTGCATTTCACACGCATGCGTGCTGCCCCACTCCCAACTGTGTCTGTTACGAGCATTTCAGCACAATGCTCAAGCAATCTTTGTTGAAACCAGACATAATCCTTGGGACAAACACGTCCTTCCTTCTCATCTTCCTTCCTTCCCTCCTCAAATACTGAGCACAGGGTTTGTGCCTAGTTTTGTGCTAGATGCAGGAGATCCCAAGAGGGAAGGCACAGTCCCGGTCCTCGAGGAAGAGAGTTGGTAGGGTCTGGGGAAAGGATACACAAACAAACCAGGACCACACAGTGAAACGTGCACATCAGGTTCAAATCCCAGATGAACATTATGTACAAATAGTTGAAGAAATTTAGCCAGCTTTGTGCGGGTCATGACACCTTTTGAAATGAGTAGTCTCAAAAGATGTAGGTTGAAGAAGTGGGGGAGAAGTGTGGCTGGGATGGAAGAGCGCTGGCCATCAAAGACACAGTGAAGGTACAATGCCAGTGGCCAGTGGGTCTGGGACTCTGAGCAGAAGACAGAGGTAGCTTTTTAGGGCTGGGCAAACACATGGATCAGATTACGAACATCCCACAGAAATTTACATGCTTGATAGATTAAGGTCAAAACCATCCTTCCCAGTTGATCCTTGGGGGTTTGGTTGAGGCAAAGCTTAGGAAAATGTTCCCAAATCTTGACTAACCATCAGAATCACCTGAAAACATTTTTATAACCCTACCTCCGACCTGCTGAATCAGTATCACATCCGAGGCCTCGGGAATCTGTTTTTGAAGAGCTAGAAACTTACCTAGAAGCTGCCCTGCAGAGTAACCACGCTGACTGTACTGAGACTGCCAGCTAACCTGTAAGAGTTGACTGAGGAGTGAGCTGAAGCCCAGCCAAGCTTCAGCCTAGTCATGCCCACTGTCAGGAGAGAAAAGCTTCTGAGGCATTAACCCTCCAGTGAGAATTGTTAGTGTTTGTTCCCTCAAGAGTAATTTGAGAAAGAGAGAGACCTGCCGTCTGCAGTGGTGGACATTCAGGAGTCATACAGGCTAAGGGGACAGCATAGGTTTAAGACGCTCAAAGTTGGAAGAGGCCATCTAGGCTATGCCTCCACCCAAAGAGAAGTCCACTCAACAACATGCCTGCTCAGTGACCATTCAGTCTTTGCTTGAATACATCCAGAGACAGGAAGCTCACTACCTCCAGAGGAAGCTTGTTCCATTGTGTTACAGCTCTTGCTGAGTCAAAGGAAAACAGGAAGAACTTGTGTAACTTTTTGCAACTTCTCCCTTGCTCTTCCTGCTGATATTTTGAAGAACATACCTCATTTTTCCTTCAACTATTTGAAATCTCCTATCAGATGCCCCAAATCTTTTCTCACAAGTCAAACTTCCAGACCTTTCCACTACCCATTTTGTAACAGGTTTTGAGACCTTTCTAGATGTCATGGTGCTTTTAAATCACAGTATGTAGGTCCTCTCCCTCCCCCCTCCCACTGAACCAATACACACAGAGGGCTTCTCTTGCCCATACCCAGCCCATGGTTACAAAGACAAGGAAGTCTCTCAGGCAGCCTGGGCAATGCCTCTGAGCTGGTGGAGAAACTGAGTTTCCATCTTCTGTCCTCAGCCTTGTCAGGACTCTTTGGGGAAAGAGCCTGAGCTCTTGGCGCTTCCTGTCATCATAATTATAGCAGACACGTGGTATAAACCTCTCTTTCTCCCCAGAAGGGCAGTGAGCCCTTCTTACCAGAGTGCTGAAGGGGTCAGACTCTGTTTCTCAGTCCAGGATTCTGGCCATTTGGAAAAGAAAAAGGAGCTGAAAAAATAAGTCTAGTGACTGCTTTCCCACCCGAGGCTCTGCAGCGAGCATTGTTATTTGGAGTCCTCCAGCAGCACTGCTCTCAGTCAGCGTGCAGCCCATTCCATGGTGACCCTCAGCCTCACAAGCAGGGCACAGCTGCAGGACAGGGCTTGGCCTCAGAGCTGGGACAGGGACAGGGTGGTGACTGGCAGTGAGGTGGAAGTTAACAGAGACACCATAAGTAAGCCGCAGCCCAGGTTCCTAACACTGGCTTTCTGAGAAAAAGGAGATAGACCCATCTCTCTCTTGGCACTTTCCTCACTCCCCTGCCCCCAAGTGGCATCGGACCTATTTTTGAACACAGGATATGAGGAGGCTCAGACCTCACAGCATGCTTTCTGCATAGCTCATCGCACAGGGAATCTGTATCGCTCCAGGGGCAGGGACCCCAATCGGCCATTCACGCAGATCATCTTGATCCTCTGCACCAAATCTTCTGCCTTGGGTTTAGAACAGAGGGGCCTCACTGTTAAAGCGGGGGTGGGTATCAGAATCATCTGGGGAGGTGTTTGAAAATATTCACGGCTTGGGGGAAATGAAGAGGGTTTGCACTGCAGATTTCGCACGTCCCCTCTTGCTGTGGAGGAGTGTGGACAGGCACACACAGTATAAGTTGACAGACCTCCCCAGCTGACTCTTACTTGATGAGAACTGCTGGCTTAGATAGGACAGCAAGTCAAGTCTAAAGTCACCTGTCTCTCACTTACATGAAAGCATACAATGAAAGTGTCACTAGAAAATCCCTGGAAGCAAACACTTGAAGGCGACCGGGACTTTCCCCCTTGACTGCATGCATCTTTCTCTTTCTCTGCGCTTCCATTAGCCTTTCTGGTCAGCTTCATCCCCAAGCTGGGAACGTGGCTGCTGAAGTGTTTTAAGTGTTCAACTCCAGAGCTCCTGTTCCAGGTTAGGACTGAAGTTGTTTCTCCAGCAGCAGTCTGACCTAAGGCTCTCCCCATGTCCTTCTGCTTGCCTTGAGGTCTCATAAGCCCCTTCCCACCCTGCCCAAGCAGAGAAGTAAGAGCTGGTGCTGAAGAGTAACAGAGACTTAGCACTATGGCAGATGCTGTGAGCTGGCTGCCCCACATCCATTCCCCTCTCTTCCTCACTAATAAAACCCCAGATTTTGTTTGATGTTGAAGCTAGGGATGGCCATGGAACAAAGTTCTGGTTAATGTTATATAAGCTGAGGATTTCTGGGGAAGTTGTTGTTTTCCTCATGCTTCCATTTCTTATTTCTACTTCATTTTCTTTCTGCTTTGGAAAGATAATGTGTAATCTGGTGGTGCAGTAACCATTTTGCAACTGTGAAGCAAAAAGCTTGTAGATAAAGACCTATGGGTTAAGAGTGGTGAAATGGAAAAATGGAGTGAAACTGGGCCCCGGATGGCATTGTTGTAGAGCCCTAGCCTGCCCAATCAGAACTTCAATTGTGTAAGATTTCTATTCTCTGTCTAAACTACTGTGGTCAGGGTTTTTCGAGGTCACTCAATTCATCTATTTAAAAATTATTTATTGAGTACTTACTTTGTGCTAGGCACTGCTCTAGACAAAAGGTAACCTCCCTGACTTCATGAAACTTACATCCTAGTTGGGGAGGAAAATAAAACAGTAAGTCTGTTGTGTAATATACGAGATAATCATAGGTGCTAATAGAAAAATAAAGCACAAAAAGAGTTTTAGAAAGTTTAGGGGGAGGGGAATGGAGAGGAAGTTACCTTTTCAGATAGGATGACCAGGAAAGTTTTCATTGAAAAAGTGACATTTGAATACAGACCAAAAGGAGATGAGATAGCCGGCCTTGCAGGTGTCCAGGGGAAGAGCTGTCCAGGAAAGAGAACAGCAAGTGCAAAGGTCCTGGAGCAAGAGAATGCCTGGTATGTTTAAGCAACAATGATGAGGCCAGGAAAGAGTGAAAGAAGAATATTGAGATGAAGCAGAGAGAAAACGAGCAGCCACGATAAAAGGATCTTCTAGATCATCACAAGGACTTCGGCTTCCATCTGGGTAGAGTGGGGAGCCACTGGAGAGTTCAAGCAGAGGAGTGACATGATCTGACTTTCACTTTAACAGACTTCCTCTGGTGCCACCTTGAGATGGGGGCAGAAACAAGAAGGCTTCTGAAATCATCTATGGAGAAACGATGGCAGCTTGGACTGGAGTGGCAGTGTGAAATGGTAAAGAGCAGTGGGATTCTCGGGACAGAACGGCAAAGCCCACAGGGTTTGCTGATGGAGTGAATGTGGAAAGTGTGAGAGGGGAGTCAAAGGGGACTCAGAGGTTTGGACCTGAGCAAATGCGAGAAGGAGTTACCATGACCTGAGTGTGAGAGGACTGACTGCAAGAGAAGGGGGCGTGGAGGGTGGAGGAGCAGGCACTCGGCACAGTCCAGCTGGTTCAGGCTCCATTATGGACAGACATGAAGTGGAGGATGTGCCCTGAACTCCCTGAGCCCCCGTTTCTTCTCTGCTTCCTTCCCAGTGAAATCTCCTCTTCCACGTTCACATCTCTGGTGCCAGTTGGTGATGCTGGGGCTTCTGAAAGTGCTGGAATCAAGATTCTGTTCTGTCCTTTCTGTGCTACTTCATAAGGCAAGAAAATGGGCCAAGCGAACATTTTAGCAATGTTTTCAATTAAAAGAATGGAAAAGCTTCTGTTTGCTTAAGATTTCACAGTGAGGTCATGTTTCATAAAGTCTAATAACTCAATGCAAGGAGTCTGCTTTTTCCTGGGGGAGAACAGACCCCTGAGGAGTGGTCAGCCACCAGCTGGGCATGGATGACCACTCCTCTCACTTGAATAGCCCTTACAGTTACTGAGCATCCTCACGGTGCTTTCATCTAACATTATTTGATTTTCAACTAAATCTCACAAATTCTAATTTATGGTTAAGGAAACTGAGGCTCAGAGAACTCAGGCCACTCAAAGAAGGCCATCCAGTCAGAAATCAGCAGAGGCAGAATTTTAATTCGAACATTCAGCTCTAAATTTGATTCCTCATTTTCTGTCATACACGCTACCCTTTATCCCCAGGTGTCCTGAGTTCGGCTGAATTTGTGAAATAGCAGTAAGACTTTTAAGCAGGAACTTTATACAATTCCTTGCGCGGGGGAAGGTGGGGGGATACCTTTGCTTACGTCAGCTGTACTCCAAAGCCTCAGTTTTTCTGTGACTCCAGTGAACAACTGCGATTCACTTGTTGCAAAGGAATGTGGATTGATTCCAGTGAATAAAAGATAGATTAAAAATGTGACCTAAACGATCTCCTTCATAATGGGGCCGCTGTGCTATATCTTACAAAGACTAGCCAAACTTGTGATGAAAAATTGTGACTGGTCATTACAGAGTATTGAGTAGAGTTCCCTGTGCTATAGAGTAGGTTCTTATTAGTTATCTATTTTATATATAGTAGCGTGTATATGTCAATCCCAATCTCCCAATTTATCCCCCCCCTTCACCTATATGGGAAAAGAATCTAAAAAAGAGTGGATATATGTATGTGCATAACTGATACACTTTGCTGTACAGCAGAAACTAACACAACATTGTAAATCAACTATACTCCAATAAAAGTTAATTTAAAAAATCATTATGGGGAGCCCCCCTCCCCAAAGCCCTCCTCCCATCTCCTAAACCCCTTTTTCATTTCCATGGGACCAAAGCAGAAAATATTCTCCCCTCTCTCCTTCTTTCAAGCATTCCCTTCTGTTCTCCACATAGCAGTGGGATGTGGGAGAATGTCCTCTTATGAAAAATGGGGGTTCAAGGGAAAATAGCAAAGTTGGCCATGTGTGATGAGGAAAGGAAAGGAGGCTCTAGCCTCTGTCCCCTCCTGACCCTGTAAGATGCCTTCACCACAAATTGCCTGGTTCATTCTTTCTCTTTTTATCATTTCCAGAGATCTTGAAGTCCCACCTTTTGGGCAAACTCCAGGTAGCCTCAGGAAGCATTCTGAGTGTAGGTGACAAGGGGAGAGGTAGGGTGTGAGCCTTCTGCCAGTGGTATAACTGTGCCCAGGCCCTGCCAGGCAGTTTTTGTAAAGGCACTTTTACTCAAAACGTATTATGAGTGTTTCAAAAACAACAGAGGGTTAGAAATAACAAAAGGCAGATGTTGGCTTGTTTTGTGAGAAATGGAATTAGCAAATGAGATGTTCATGGGCCCTGCAAGTGTAATTTAAGACAGAAATATCAAATGTTGGCTTCCAGCCTTCTTGGTGCCTGAGACACTCCCTGGAATTGGATCAGGAGCCATGCGATGCAAAATACCGCACCAACCAATTCATTTCAGGGCACAGGAGAGAGAAAATTAATATTTCTCCAAATTTATTCCAAGATAGTCACAACTGCATGACTCCTGGGACACAGGGATCATTCTGAAGATGGAATCAACTTAACTCATTTTCATGTTGTCTTATGAACAAATTATACCTGTGGGGAAAGTTCCAGGCTTCCCTTTTACCCTCTAACAGTCTCCTTCCAGGCAGGGTAATATAGTGGAAAATAACACTGGACATGGGGTCAGAGCCCTGCCCTGCTCCCTCCTTGCCAGCTTTTGATCCTGGAGAACCATCTCGGCAATATCTGTGGGCCTCTTGTGTATTTGTAGAATGAAGAAACTGGGAAAATGATCACTAAAAACTTATTTCCATCAACTCCACGCTTGTCACTTCTTCACAGGCCACTTTATCTGCTTTTATTTATTTTGCTAAGGTTTGCTTTCTCCACGATGAGAAAGATAGGCAAAAGAAAATGGGAGAAAACCCTGTGACTCTTCAGTTTTGAATTGAGCGTCTCACATCAAGCACTTGGATTTTTCAGGACACTTTTGTAAAAAACAACTTAGAAAACCTCCTGCAGGATTCAACATGGTGTTTTCTACTCAGTGGGATAATGAAAAAAATATATTTTATTGACCTGACAACTTATACATTTATAGATACATATAGTTTAGTAGGACTACCGTTGGAAAATTATATGAATTGGTACCAGATTACATCTTCTCCTGGGTATCTGGGACTTGGAGCTAATCTCAACAAAGGAATATCTTAATTTCCCTCAATATTCTGGAATCTGTTGCATTACATTCAGTTCCTGCAAGCAGCTGACATTTCCAGGCTCTGCCTCCATTGGTCACTGACTGGTTAGTCCTAGGAAAGGGCTACTTTTCTCCACTAAAATTGGAAACAAACTGCAGTTGGCAAGAACACCGGGCAGGTGGGCACTAGTTCCCTTTACTTCATCTTCACCCCAAGGGAAAATGGGAAAATTCATGAGACAAGTTATGTTATTTATTTGCTTAAGAACTTCCCTTCTGCCATTCCCTCCATATGGTTTATGTTTTCCTTCTGAATTGGTGCTTTCACAGTACAAAACTGCCTTTGTTGAGAGGCAGTAACAGGTGTGTTGTGAGAGAGGGAGCGTGTGAGAGAATGGGAGAAAATGTGCATCTGTGTGTGAGAACGCAGACGGCAGAGTGTGAGTTTTGTGTGTGCAGGTGTCCATGTAGTCTAAGGCACGAAGACCCAGTGTGCTCAGGGAATTCCTCAGGAGAATATAGTCACATAATATTTAGGAGCTCTTGGCTGAGAAATCTATGCACCATCTGTGAACACATCCCTTCCAGAGAGATGCTGCAAAACCACCTTTGATTCCTAAGACAGACGAAGCAAATGCATTTCAGCAAAAGAGCTCTGATGAAACTAACTCAGCAATATTCACTTTGTCTTGCTTTTCTCCCTAAACAGTGTCTTAGACAAAGCGTGGGCTTCAGGCCAGACAGACTGGACTTGCATTTCAGCCAGGTATTCCTCAGTGTGGGGGTGTTGGGTGATTTACTAAATTTCCCCAAGTCCCAATTTTTTTACCCATAAAAACTGGTAACAATGCCCAAACTCACAGTGTAACTGGGGGAATTTAGTACCCAGGCATGGTGGTCACTCAATAAATATTAGTTCCTTTCCCATAAATGCAATTCTTAGACCAGATTGAGCAGAGGTGGGAAAAATTCTTCCCATGTGTTCAGGTAGGTAATTGACAAGGTCCAAATTGCCTTCTAATTTGCCAACAAAGGTTCTGACCTCTTGTCCTTTGGCATGGTAGAGATGCTTGAGATGTTGCAGTTGCATGTTTTTGCTTTAAGCTCATCTTCTCTACAGAGCACTGGAATGACTTGTGCACTGCTTTTAAGACACAAAAGCACTCCTTCCGCTCTTCTTTTAGCAGATCCTGACCCCCAAGCTGTTTGCATGGGGATGGTATTGGAGCTGTGGCCAGCCTGGGAAGTCTATCTGGACTGATTCCCATTGTGTCCAGTGGCACATGGGATGGACTGCTGCCTAGGATATGCTCCATGGCAGTGAGACCGCACACGACAGACACATCTTTTGGGGAAATCTAAAACCAGGACCCTTTGTTCCATCAGCCCGACAGAGCAAGCTGCTCATTTAGACTCTGGTTGAGAAGGAAGACTTGCTCCCTGCTTTTCAGTAGCCATCACAGTATTGTGGAAAGAGAATGGACTTAGGAGTCAGAAGAAAGTTCAAATCCCACAGCTGTCACTACGATACAAAAGCAAAACAAAATAAAACAAAACACTGATTTAAGTCCCCAGTTTCTGTTTCCAGTTTCCTGCATGGTAATACTCAAAACATCAAGTCGTTATTCCTGAATCCATCAGGAAATCACCTTATGCCATGCCTGGTACAAAGTAAATCATCAATGAATATCAGTGCCCTTCACAAAGCTTCCAAACCCACATGACAGAGAATTATTCTATGCACATATTTGAACAATTTGTTACTGGGCCTGTTGGCAGTGCTTAGCCAACTCCAAAGGAGAAACCACTCTGTGCTGACAATTAGGGGAAGAAAGACATTGAGGTAGAAGCACGTTTTCTCTTTGCTCCAAGCATAATTTAAAACTTTAATAATAATTTCAGCCGCCACTTCCTACTTTCGAAGGCAGATCAGCATGCTGTACAGGCTTCTGAGATGTATCTTCGTGGGCTGGCACGGTGGATACCGCAAACCAACCCCCTCTGCACACAGTCTACCCCATCCAGGCATGCCTTCCCGTAGCTCAGAGCTTGCAAGGCTCACTACTGCACTTCCCAGACCCCTAACAGCGCTTCACATGTGAAGTAGACTGCGGTAATCAGATGCAGCGCATCTTAGATTTGAAATCAACTTATATGGTCACTTAGCTTGGAACCCCTGAAAACAGATTCCTAGACAAAAGTTTGCATACAGAAGACTTATCAGGGACTGTCTTCAGGAACAACACCCAGAAGGAAAAGAGAGAAGCAGGAATGGACCGAGTTTAGAGAAACTGAACTGTAATGCAGTTGTAAAGGGGACTTCAACCAATCCCACGGGTGTTCTGCACTGGGAAGGCCAGTCAGAGGAGTCCCTAATCAGGACGGAAGGGACTAGTATATTGTATCCTGCATCTCTTAGGCGATGGACATAGGCTGCCCCCAGGGACAAGGCACACCTTGGGCAAGGCAGCTCCTAATAGTCAAGAGCGATTTTCAAAGATGGACAGAGCGATCAGCAATCAACTCTCTTGGCAGCTGGGAGGATGCGTGCCTGGGTCCTGAAGGGGGAATGTGGACGGCCCAGAACACATCCCTGAAGTCTACTACCGAGCACCCACTGTGCTGCTCAGACTAACTTGCCTATACTATATTTACCCCACCTGCAAACAGCTTCTCTGGGATTTTGGTTGGCATCATTTCTGGACAAAATTTATAAAGGAGGTTGGTCAAATGAATACAGTCTCCACTGATGCGGCTGGTTTTAAGGCCACAACTGATACTCATGGTCTCCCTTCTCTACTGCTCCTTCTATATTCACTCCTAGCTATCACCTCCGCTGCTCTAGATGCTTCACTGTTGCGGTGACCAAATCCTCCTCCCTGAAGCAAGGTCTGAATCCCTGGTCAGCATGCTCTTTCCAGGCTTGACTACTGCACTTGTCCATTGATCATCAAAACTGTACAGGGTCAAACAAAAAGATGTCAATTCCAGTCAATCTTCAGAATGCCAGAACTGTAGTTCATCGCATCTTTTGTGCGACGACTCCCTACCTCCTTCTGGTGATCAGCGCTAATTGTTCCTAACTGCGGTGATGACTCCTTTCCTTGACTGCTGGTCTTTTGGCATGACGAGCCATAGTGCCTAAAGGTTCAGGGATAGAAAGCACAGATTCCCTCAAGTAGATCACTGGGAGTGTGATAATTTGGGGTACTCATATTTCTACCCCTTAGTTCCTAGGCACATGCATTCTACCTACTGGGGGCACAGCACCATATCATGTTGGTTGGTTTTGAGTGTATTGTGTCCTAGAGGACAGCATCCCATCTGTGAATGAAGTTTAGCCTTTTTCCACTTCTGTCAGCTGGCGATAGGGGACTCACCATGTGGCCATGTGTGTGCACTGAGCGACACCAGTGCAAGAGTGGTGGATGACAGAGGGATTGGGGGTCACTTGCTTGTGCAGCTAATTTGTGCCAGTCCCAGATGCACTACTTCCATCTTACAACAGACTGCTGTTGGGCCACAAACCATATGACTTGGTGGATCTGACAGATGGGCAGCTCTGTCCAGATGGCCACTTGATGCCCATGGTCAGGGCCTCATGGTTTTTCAAATGGAATAGAATATAACTTTATGCTGCAGATATCAATTGCCTTGCTAGGGGCCTAATGGTTCTTCAAATGGAATATAATTTTATGCCGCAGATATAAATTGCTTTGCTAGGTGCCTGTGTTATGATTCCCCTATAAGGATAAATTTCCCCTATAAGGATAAATAAACTACACAGGGCAACTGTTTCCACCACAGGTATCCCTATTCTAGTGCCCTGGTATTGCCAAAGTGGCCTGGCTATGGTACAGAGACTTGGTCCCGCTGCACAGCCCCTTACTGTTCTGCCCTTCCTGCTCCACCTCCAGCTGCCCCAGCAGGCAGGCTTACTTAAGTGGATTGGACAAATATTCCAAGGTGTGCAATTTGCTGTGCCCAAAACCTGAAGAGGTCTATCACACACGTGCTTCCTTCTTAGTGGTGGGAAGTACAAGATACAATAACATGCCCTTTACTTTGGAATCGATGCCCTGGCATGCCCAGACCCTAAAAACTGTACTGATATGGGGCCTCTGAACTTCAAAGGGTTACCTCCTATCCTCTGAAGCTCATAGACTTACCAAAGCTTCCAAAGTATTTGTGTTGGCATTTCCCTCTGTCACTGACCCCAAGATGTGATCTCATTTTTCTATTTACAATCTTGGCAGGAAGAGGCAGGCAGTTTCAAAGCCTTCCATTTGCCATTCCCCACTACGGTAGTGCTAACCTCCCAGGCCAAGAAACCAGTGTGGAAGATTTGCCAACTACTACATACGTCCATTCAAAATATCCGCTCAGGTACCACCTGCGTGCTGGAATTGTAACACAGGCACCTAGCAAAGCAATTTAATGACCAGTAGGTGGGTCTGTGGACCCAGTGATCCACACCTGGGCCCGAACTCCATTTATTACCTCTCATATCCAACAGTGGGGCCATGTTGCTTCAGGTACCCAGCTATCAAAGTCAACTTGGAGTCCATGTCCACTAGTTCTCAAAATATCTGAGTATTTTCCTTTTCTCAGTATATAGTTACCCAAGCAAGTAGCTAAAGATCCCTTTAGGGAGGGGCAGGGAGAATCACTACGATATACAAGTACCATGGTGCTCTGGGATCCTTCGTCCTGGTGACCCAGCTTCCTCTTCACTCCGTGGATTCCAGATCTAAGAATCAGCTCAAGTCTAGGAACTACTTATTGGCGTTGCTGCCCTTAGTCTCCTAACCATCGATTTTTAATTTCTTTTGATTGTATAGATTGAGAAATACCCTTTTTAGCTGCCTATCTCTCTTGCCCCTAGGAATGCCATATTCTATTCATCATCTCCATGGCTCTCTATGAGTCAGGCTCCCTGGCGGCCACTCAGACCTTGTTGTTCATTATAACAACTGTACCCACTTGCTTCTGATGGGAAGTAGAAGCTAAACTGAGATACAATGGCAACAGAGGCCTCTGCTGATTCTGTAAGAAATGAAGCAACTGACAAAGGATTAATCTCCAAAATTTATAAGCAGCTCATGCAGCTCAATAACAAAAAAACAAACAACCCAATCCAAAAATGGGCAGAAGACCTAAATAGACATTTCTCCAAAGAAGATATACAGATTGCCAACAAACACATGAAAGAATGCTCAACACCATTAATCATTAGAGAAATGCAAATCAAAACTACAATGAGATACCATCTCACACTGGTCAGAATGGCCATCATCAAAAAATCTAGAAACAATAAATGCTGGAGAGGGTGTGGAGAAAAGGGAACACTCTTGCACTACTGGTGGGAATGTAAATTGATACAGCCACTATGGAGAACAGTATGGAGGTTCCTTAAAAAACTAAAAATAGAACTACCATATGACCCAGCAATCCCACGACTGGGCATATACCCTGAGAAAACCATAATTCAAAAAGAGTCATGTACCACAATGTTCATTGCAGCTTTACTTACAATAGCCAGGACATGGAAGCAACCTAAGTGTCCATCAACAGATGAATGGATAAAGAAAATGTGGCACATACATACAATGGAATATTACTCAGCCATAAAGAGAAACGAAATTGAGTTATTTGTAGTGAGGTGGATGGACCTAGAGTCTGTCATACAGAGTGAAGTAAGTCAGAAAGAGAAAAACAAATACCGTATGCTAACACATATGTATGGAATCTAAGGAAAAAAAAAAAAAGGTCATGAAGAACCTAGGGGTAAGACAGGAATAAAGACACAGACCTACTAGAGAATGGACTTGAGGATATGGGGAGGGGGAAGGGTAAGCTGTGACAAAGTGAGAGAGTGGCATGGACATATATACACTACCAAACATAAAATAGATAGCTAGTGGGAAGCAGCCACATAGCACAGGGAGATCAGCTCGGTGCTAGAGGTGCGGGATAGGGAGGGTGGGTAGGAGGGAGATGCAAGAGGGAAGATATATGGGAACATATGTATATGTATAACTGATTCACTTTGTTATAAAGCAGAAACTAACACAGCATTGTAAAGCAATTATACTCCAATAAAGATGTTAAAAAAAAAAAATGCTCTGTAGCCAGGATGGCTCTTCAGAGTTGCCCCTAATTGAAGCAAGGAGGCTGGGTCTTTGTAGCCCTGCAGCAACAAGTCAGTGTCGTGGAATGCATTCTTTAGGCTATGCAGCTTCCTATGGCCAAGGGAAATTCTTAGTGGTGAGTTGCAGCCAACGTTCCTGGCATTTGCAGGACCATGCTTCAGGACCGCGCTTTAGAACTTAAAGGGGTTTGAGTTGACACACTACAGTATTAGCTACATGTGGGGAGAGAGGTAGATCACAAAGCATCTATTTTGCTTATGTGGACTGCGGTGAGGGCAGTATGATTCTGGAGCCAGGTGCTGTAGCAGCAGTTTGCTGACGGTTTAGCTTTTGATCATGTCAAAGGTGGCAGCTCCCTTGACTTTCCAGTTCTGCAGCGTTGTTTTGAGACATATCCTGAAAACTGAGATCAGAGTCTATTTCTTTAGCCTTCACAATGATTATGTGAACGTTCAGCACTTCTAAATAAATCCCTTCCTGCTTAAACTAGTTCGAGTAGATTGTATGTTCTCAACTAGGAACCTTGAACAAAGTTGGTATTTGATAGCCAGCATCCGTTCTGGTTAGATGGTGCCATGATGTACTGGTCATTATATACACTGAAAATTACATAAACCTTCACCAGTAGAGTCAGGTTTTTAGATTAAAGGCAAAGTAGCTAATATATGCTGTACGCTGAACTTCCCAGGACCCACAGCTCTCCGTGGTTGATTGACATGGGGTTAGTGCTCAGTTTTGGACAGTGTGTGCTTATATTACTTTGCTAATTAGGCCTGCAAGAAAGGGACATGAACAGATGACTTTGGGGAAAAGTCTCTATGCTAAGATTTTATGGAATTGTGGTATAACAGGTGACGAATCTCAGTAGCTTTAGTCACTCAGGGTCTCAGTGCTTTAGGAAACCAGGATAATTGGCCAGTGTCATTCAGTATGCAGTCTAAACTTGAAAATCTTGCCTTCTCTTTGTACCTTGGCATTTACTCTTTTCCAAAAGGGGTTTTCGTTGGATTGGAACTGTGATTATTGGACAAAATTTCTCACCAAACCTTTGCAAAGGGAGTTGGCTTCTCATGTGCCTAGTGCTCCTGGTTTCCCAATTAATCCCTGGTTCAGCCCGCTGGAGCCAGGGTAGCAAGAGCCATTCATGGAAAAAACAGAATGCTACTTCCCTTTAAAATGTAGCAACTGTTTTGTGGCAGGTAAGTGGGGTTTTGTTCAGCCCCAGTGCAGCTATTCCAGTGCTGAATCCTCCCAGAAAATGGATTGTGAGAGTTTGGGTCCCAAGTGTTATATCAAGGGGAGCTGCTGCTTCCTTTCCCTTCTCCAGAGTCCTTTGTATAAATCCATCGCTTCCCGATAGCCTTAGATAAACAATGAAATATGCTTCGTTGAGAAGCAGGTTTATAAACATGCACACATTTGAAGGTAGAGCCTGCAGAGTTTTGGATATATACATACTGAAGCACAAGAGGATAAACTGCATCCATTTTCTCAAATAAACAAGTACTTTTAAAGCTCATATAACCTTTACCACAGTGTTTTCCAAATGTACCTGAGGATATGTTTGAAAAGTTACCTGGGCTTTTTGTTAGACTTTCAAGTGCTCAGACCCTTTGAATCAGAGTCTCTAGGAGCAAGACCTGGGAAGCTCTGCATTTAACAAGTGCCCAGGGTGATTCTTAACAGAAAAATTTAGGAAACCAATCCCTTCACTATAGCCACCTCTCTGGCCAGTCCTATAAATGGCCTGCAGGTGTCCTCACCCACTTCAGGGTCACAAATGGACCGCTTGCATGGATGAACCAATTGTATGTGCAGAAAGCAGTTGTTAAACAGATCTTAATATTCAAACCAACCAAGGGAACTAATATCAATGTGGTCTTTTTTTTTTTTAATCAAAATGATGAGATAAACCTAGGCGGACAATCTAAAAGCAAGTGTGCTGAAATATGACCACTTTATGAAATAATATATTGAACAGTACTAATCCATTACTTTTTCCTTTCATCCAGGATTCTTAGAAATCTGTCTTTTATTCCCCCAATGAGAAATCATTCCGTAGAACATGCACTAAATGCTGGACTGTGTTCTTTGTTGTAAAGGCAGAGAGAAGCGTAGCTTGACAGTAATGAATGACTATGTTACACAATTACTTAAATATGAGTCTTCAGCAAAAATGAAATGACTTGAGGCTTTTCAACAAATGCAGCTTTAAGCTCAGCAAATAATGGCTTGTGTCAAATTTGTTTACTAGCATGGGTAATTTGTTCTTAACTAGACATATTTTACACTTGAAGTAATGTTTTACTAGAACTCCATAAAGCAACTGTGCAATTGATAACAAATGTGTCACTACTGGTAAGTAATTAATTCATATGAAGTTAGTTAGACCATGCTGGCGCCGCCTAGAGTATAGAAGAAGAATGCATAAATAACTAAAGTAGTTATAGTCAAATAACAGATGGTATGAAGAAGTCAGCAATAAAAGAAATAAAGATGTGGACAAAGTGCGTGTGTGTGTAATCATATTTATCAAGCACCTATAACACACCTGACATCATGCCAGACCATCTCCTCAGAACTTTTCAGGGAAGTATTGAATTCAGTTATTATAGATGAGGAAACGGAGGATCTGAAAGTTTAGTTTGTACTATGATACACCATTGATGGAAATAAGGTCTGAGCACAGGTGTAAAGCCGTGCTTTTTCTACTAGTGTTTAGTATAATGTTATACAAGTATGAGTTTTAGGGTCAGATATACCTTGTTTGTGTCCTGAGTCAGCCACTCACCAGATATATAATCTTGGTAAGGAGACCTAGCACCTCTTAGCTTTAATGACAACAGCATCTACTACATAGAATTACTGTGAGTATTAAATGGGAAGACACATGGGAAAAGATAGTATCAATATAATGCCTGGTACACATCAAGCACTAAGTTAGTCAATTACATGGTATCTCCAGGAAAGTCATCACAGAGTAAATAATTACTCAACAGAGTAAGAATTGAGCATTATTTTCATTTACAGTGAGCAGATATTATTTTCTCTCTACTATTCAGGTATATATGGACTGAATTTAACAAAAACTGATTAAATACAGACTTCAGATTTCTGAAGCAGTCTTGTTTTCATGACGTTTTACTTTTGAAAAATGTTTCATTTAATTCAACTCAATAACAATTATTTAAGGATCCGTGTCAGTTACTTCCTTCAAGGACCTCACAGCCTTAATGATTGGGTATAAGGTGGTGGCAGGACAGAAGAGGAAGAAATGGGAGGTATATTGAAGGGAAAGAAGTGGAACTTCAGACTGACAGAATAGCTCAGAAGACCTAGTCCTACTTTTAAAGCAGCAAACAGATCCTAGAAAGCCTTACAAACTGATGCAAAAGACACATAACAGTTAAGTGTAGTATCCGAAGAGGTAACACTTAAAACAGTTAAGTGTGGTATCCGAAGAGGTAACACTTAAAACGAGATATAAAGGATGAAAAAAGGAGTGGGCCAGGCAAAGAAGGGTGATAAATGCAAAAGTCTGAAGATAAGGGAGAGCACTGTGGTCTGGCACATCAGAAATAGTAAGTAGTTCCATCAGGCTGGAAAGCATATGGGCTTGGGAGCCAGTGGATAGAGAAAAGACTGCGGTAAAACATTAGGTTACATAGATTTGAAGGAATCAATTCATGAAGAATCTTACATGCCTTTTATGCTCTATGTCTGTGGTTTGTTACTGCAGCTGCCCGTTAGAATCACCAGGGAAGCGGGCGTCGGAACTAAGCGGCGGAGTCTGCTCCGAGGGTCCTGAGCCAACAGCTTCTTCGCGGGCCCCGCCGCCGCTGACCCCCACTCCTCGTTGGAGAGAAGATGGTGGGCCAGAACAGCGCCATCGCTGTTTCCATCGGGTATTGCATTTACTTCGACCGCAAGAGACGGAGTGACCCCAACTTCAAGAACAGAGTGCGAGAACGAGGAAAGAAACAGAAGCTTGCCAAGGAGAGAGCTGGACTTTCCAAATTACCTGACCTTAAAGATGGTGAAGCCGTTCAGAAATTCTTCCTCGAAGAAATAAGGCTTGGTGAAGAGTTACTAGCTCAAGGTGAATATGAGAAGGGTGTGGACCATCTGACAAATGCAATTGCTGTGTGTGGACATCCACAGCAGTTACTGTAAGTATTGCAGCAAACTCTTCCACCACCAGTGTTCCAGATGCTTCTGACTAAGCTCCCAACAATTAGTCAGAGAATTGTAAGTGCTCAGAGCTTGGCTGAAGATGATGTGGAATGAGAAACAAATGTCAACATAATAGTCTCAATTAAAAAATATTTTTAAAATCTGAACTTGGAAGATGATCAGCTCTGGGGGAGTAAGGGCAAATACGCTTGTTATGGACTGTCCTGTACTGAAATCTACCAAAGTTAATTTTTACTTTGTGTAGATCCATTTGTCGTTTTATTTATTTTTCCCAGTGAAAAGTGTATTTTGATAGAGAGGTTTTCATTTTATAAATACACTCTCAGTTACTGAAATATGGATTTTGTTTATTCCTAAAACGTGCAATTAGAAGGTACATATATAACATCACATTACTTACAGTAAAATGACCCAGTGCTCAGTTTTGAAAGGCCAAAAAAAGTGTAGAAGGAAACTGAAGGAAGCACTTTTTTTTTTAAGCTAGTACAGTTTGCTATACATCAGAAAATTGGATGGAAACTTGATTGTGTATCAAAACTGAGCATTAAAAGTTTTAAGAGATTATTTCTTTCCATTTAATCTCTTAAATATGTATAATGTGCTGCTGTGCTACAATAACTTCACCCCCACTGTTGAACTGTTCTGTTTAAATCAGTGGGCCTAATGTGTTCCAGATATTTATCTCCTTGTATTTTAGATATGTGTAGTTGCAAATAGCACCAGGAATTAGATCTATGTACACCCTTAATCTAGCTGAGTAAACTTCGCCAGTTAATGTCTGCCCACAGTTATAAAATGAGGGAATTTGTCTGCTAATTCAGCTTCTAATTCCTTTGGTTCTGCTCAGCATTTTCAAATCCCTTTTTCTGAGGGATATATCTGTTTGGGCAACCAGCCCTTGCATTTTTTAATACACTGAATTTTGTATGCTTGCCTTAGTATTTCTGAACTGATTTTTTTTTTAAGGTATAACTTGTGTTGATTTTCACTGAAATCATGGTCTGTCACTATTTTTGTAAATTAATCTGAAATTTAACTTTCAAGGTAACTGGGACAATATGCTTCTAAAAGTGTGTGTTCCCCTTTGCTTTTATCATCAGTGTACCTCCTAAATCCCCTTCCAGCCTGATTCACTTATCTTGTTATGAGAATAAGGTGTAACTTTGTGGCTGAAGACTTGCAAAGGATGAAGATAATGGGACCTTTTATTCTCAAGATAGTGACATCATTTGCAGCCACAGATTCAATATCAGGCCTGAGAATAAAGATCCTTGGTACTTAAAAAAAAAAAAAAGAGAGAATCACCTGGGAAGTTTTTGAAAACTACTGATGGAGTACTGCATCCCAAAATAACTATCTAGACTGCTCAGGGTCCACCCTCCTATTGAGATAATATAAAACTGGACAAAATATATTTTAAAAATGCGTTTGAGCATCTGAAACTACCAAGAGAGTAAGAATTTGGAGGGCCAAGATCCAGATGAGAAGGAAATCCAAGAGTTGTGATCTGACATTTGGGGCAACTTTTTCCCTCAAGAGGATTGACAGCCTATTTCAAAATCAGTGCCTGAGAGATTGAAAAGTTGGGGAGTTTCCAGTAGTTTCACAGGAGTGGGGATTGGGGTTGGTGAAAATTGGAGTTCAAAGCCTACCAAGGTGGATTGGACCTGGTATATACCCTCGGACTTCATTTGGGACCCTCAAAATTTACACACTAGGAATAAGTACGGCCTGGAAATAAATCAGACTTCATAAGAATTGGAGCCTCGATTTGATCATTTCATTCCCTAATTGGATTATGGTGATCTTATCCTAGTCTAGTTGTCTTTTAGAAACAAAAATAAATTCTCTCTGGTCAAAATAACATTATAATATAAGCCAGAAACTTAAAGTATGTCTACCGTGCCCCATACACAATGTCCAACACTCAATCAAAAGTAACAAGGCATACAAAAAATGCAAATCTTGACTGAAAACCAAGAAAAAAAAATCAGACACTATAAACAGACTCACAAAATAGTTATTATTAAGTCCACGTTTGGAATAGACATAGACTTTTAATAACTATTGTTAATATTTTTGAGGAATTAAATAACAAGTGGGAGAGTTTCAGAAAGAATAGAAATTATTACAAATATGAAAATGGAACTAAATGGAAAAAACAGTAACTGCAATTAAGATATCAATGGATAGCCTTAACAGAAGACTTAAAACACAGTTAGTAAAAAATAGGAGAAAATATCTAGATGGAGGTGTAGAGAGACAGAAGTAGACAAAATAGATAAAAGAACCTAATACAAGGTTAACAAGTCTAAAATTCAGGTAACTTGAGTCCCAGAAGTAGAAAAGAAAATGTCTTGGAAGAAGTAATATTTGAAGAGATAATGGTTGTAAAATTTTTTTTAAATGATGAAAGACACCAAGCCGTTGGTACAAGAAGTTCAACTAAGCCCAAGCAGGATAAATACACAAATCACATATAAGCACATAATAATAAAACTTCTGAAAACCAAAGACAAAAAACAAACTCTTAAACAGGTACAGAAAAAAATGACATATTACCTTCAAAGGAGAAATAATAAAACTGATTGTTGACTTTTCACAATGTAAAGATTAAAAGCCAATAACCAATGGAATAATATCTTCAAAGTTCTTGAAGAAAATAAGTCAATTTATAAATTATGTATTTTGTGAAAATATTCTTCAAAAATTAAAAGATTCTACTTGTAAGAACCTTGTAATAGGTTATGTCAGACCGATGCTCCTGTGACAATGAGATGCCACTACAAACCTATTAGAATATCTAAAATTTAAAAACTGACCAAAATGAATGTTAGTTAGCAAGGATAAAGAGTAACTAGATGTAAGGCCAGAAACTATCAAACTCTTAGAGGAAAACATAGGAAGAACACTCTATGACATAAATCACAGCAAGATCCTTTCTGACCCACCTCCTAGAGAAATGGAAATAAAAACAAAAATAAACAAATGGGACCTAATGAAACTTCAAAGCTTTTGCACAGCAAAGGAAACCATAATCAAGACCAAAAGACAACCCTCAGAATGGGAGAAAACATTTGCAAATGAAGCAACTGACAAAGGATTAATCTCCAAAATTTACAAGCAGCTCATGCAGCTCAATAACAAAAAAACAAACAACCCAATCCAAAAATGGGTAGAAGACCTAAATAGACATTTCTCCAAAGAAGATATACAGAATGCCAACAAACACATGAAAGAATGCTCAACATCATTAATCATTAGAGAAATGCAAATCAAAACTACAATGAGATATCATCTCATACCAGTCAGAATGGCCATCATCAAAAAATCTAGAAACAATAAATGCTGGAGAGGGTGTGGAGAAAAGGGGACACTCTCGCCCTGCTGGTGGGAATGTGAATTGGTTCAGCCACTATGGAGAACAGTATGGAGGTTCCTTAAAAAACTACAAATAGAATTACCATATGACCCAGCAATCCCACTACTGGGCATATACCCCGAGAAATCCAAAATTCAAAAAGAGTCATGTACCAAAATGTTCATTGCAGCTCTATTTACAATAGCCCGGAGATGGAAACAACCTAAGCGCCCATCATCGGATGAATGGATAAAGAAGATGTGGCACATATACACAATGGAATATTACTCAGCCTTAAAAAGAAATGAAATTGAGCTATTTGTAATGAGATGGATAGACCTAGAGTCTGTCATACAGAGTGAAGTAAGTCAGAAAGAAAAAGACAAATACCGTATGCTAACACATATATATGGAATTTAAGGGAAAAAAATGTCATGAAGAACCTAGGGGTAAGACAGGAATAATGATGCAGACCTACTGGAGAACGGACTTGAGGATATGGGGAGGGGGAAGGGTGAGTTTTGACAGGGCGAGAGAGAGTCATGGACATATACACACTAACAAACGTAGTAAGGTAGATAGCTAGGGGGAAGCAGCCGCAAGGCACAGGGATATTAGCTCGGGGCTTTGTGACAGCCTGGAGGGGTGGGATGGGGAGAGTGGGAGGGAGGGAGACGCAAGAGGGAAGGTACATGGGAACATATGTATATGTATAGCTGATTCACTTTGTTATAAAGCAGAAACTAACACACCATTGTAAAGCAATTATACCCCAATAAAGATGTTTAAAAAAAAAAAAAAAGAGTAACTAGAACTCTTATACATTACTTGTCAGAATGCAAAATGGTATGACCACTTTGATAATCAGTTTGACAACGTCTTATAAAGTAAAGCATATGCTTCTCATATGAACCCACAGTCTCACTCCTAGGTATTTACCCAAGACAAACAAAAACTAACATTCACTAAAAATCTATATGTTAATATATATATAATGGCTATATTCATAATCACCCCAAACCGCAAAAAGCTCAAATATCAATCAACAGGTGAATGGTAAACAAGCTGTGGTGTATCCATTCATACAATAGAATATTACTTAGCAATGAAAGGAACAACTACTCATACAACATAGATTAATCTCAAGTTCATTAGGTTAAATGAAAGAAGCTAAACTCAAAAGACTACATTCTATATGATTTCTTTCATTCAGGAACAGACAATACTATAAGAACAGAAAATATATCAGTTGCTGCCAGGGGCTGGGGGTGGCATAAAGGGGTGTGAACATAGTATGCTGGTAAATGTTCAAGCTCTCCAAATAAAAACTCTCTGATTTGTAGCATTTGCCAATTTCTCTAGTGTAAATATTCCCATCATGGCCAATTTTAACCTCCCAAAGTGATGACACTGAACATGGAGTTGGGAAGAGATGCAAAGCAGCACATTATTATATGGTATTTCCACCATACAGATAAAATAGCTATAAATAACTACACAGCCACAGATAATAGTACAGTGTAAAATAATGAGGAAGCAACAAGTTTTTAGTACTTATTACCTTTTAAAAAATATAATTATATTGAATTGTAAGTTTATGTAATTTAATTTTAAATAATGACTGTTTTTAACAACGGGCTTTGAAAATTCCTTAAAGTTTCACAATCTGCTGTGTGATTGTGGAGTCACTAGGCACAAGGGAAACGTCTGAGGTGATAGAAGTGTTCTGTTGTCTTGATTTTGGTGGTGTTGTACAACTGTATGCATCTGTCAAAACCTATCGATCTACACGCTTAAAAGGGTTAATTTTATTGTGTGTAAATTATAGCTCAAAAAACCTAATCACATAATTTGCATATATCCTTTCACTCATCAATATCCGTTCTAGGAATCTATCCTCAGTTATATTCAAACCTGTCCACCCCTGATTTTAATAATAAAATGGGAATTAACCTGAAATCCACACACTGGATAATGAATAATAAATTATTGTATATCCAGCAAGATATCTCAAGAGATATTCCAAGAGAATTTTCTTAGCAGCTAGAAAAAGGTGAGGCATGAAAAAGTAGTTTCTTCTGGAAGGTGGCTGAGGGATAAAAGTTAAGAGGGACTTACATGTATGAATACCCTGTTATAATTTTGAAATTTTCCACGTGCGTGCATGACTTTTTCAAAAGATAAAGGGACCCTAAGTTGGTTTTAATCAAAATGAAATACAGACATTTTCAAACAAACAAACTCTCCTGAGATAATTTACGACCAACACACCTTCACTAATACTTAAATGCCTTCAAGTACTGTCTCATGCTTTGCTCACCACTGTATGGATGGAGAAATGGAGGCCCAGAGACTGAAAAACTTTTTCAAAGGCACACAGCAACAGTGTAGCTCTGGGACTTGAAAATGCACGCTCTTAGATTTGCTACACTGTTTTTCAGGAAAGTTCAGGGAGGGTCTAGGCGTCCTTTGCAGAGCAGTGCTAACTGAAGTCAAGGTGAGCTAGCAGTTCCCTGAGAGGGAGTTTATAAAGGAGGAAGACAAAGAATCAAGAATAGAACCCTGGAGACATCCATACTTAGGAGAAGAAAGAGAAGGCTGACAAGAAAACAGAAGAGGAATGATTAGAAAGAAACGATATAACAATGTGATCTATTGCTTAAAATGTTGGAAGAAAATACATTTGTGGGGAAAAAAAAATCACTTTGTTCTGTTACTTGAACTGTATTCTTCAGACCTCGCCCTGCTTTTTAAGGAGAAAGCATGTTCACCACACCCATGGGCACATGCATGCTGGAGCACGTTGGACCCAATACCATGTCTAGGATTCTGGCTTCTCTGTGCCCTACTATTCAACAGTTAGAAAGGTCCTGTCCTCTACTTGCATTTCAGCCAGAAATACAACTCCCCAGCACGTGGGGACTTAATTTCCTTGGACAGTTTAGATTGGAGCTGTGAAGAAAGAAATGGTTTTAAACCATTGCTTCTTGTTTTGTTTCTCTGTTCAGTGGTGGGAAAGAAATAAAAATGGTAGTACCTCCCTGCCCCACAAATAAAATGAAACCAGTAATATGTGTGCGGAAGGAAGCTGGAGCAGGGAAATCAGGAACAGCTGGGCCTAACACAGTGCAGTTACACATGTGTCCTTTTTGAAAGACAAATCAGAACGGCTCAAGAGAAGGCCGCAGAGACACACAAGCTTCTAAAACTCTGGACTTGCCAGCTGCAGAAATGGATTGTGCTGGGAGAACTTAAGAGTCACTTGAGAGTATTTAGTTCTCCAAGTGAGTAGCAAAAGTGTGCTAATGAGGTCTTTAACACCTGTACTCCAACCAGCAGCTGAGTCTAAGCAGAAGCAGGCGCGGCAGCCGACAGCTTAGAGGTGGCCTTGGGGAACTCGGAAACAGAAAATCTCTATTCCTGGTTAGTAGGATGCAGATGATATTTGCTTTCCTTTTTATGCTTTTTTTCTATTTTCCACATACACATCAAATCAGGAAACAAAATGTTATTTTGAAAAACAAAACACTGCATTCAGTTTATCTTTCCCAGTTATTCATTCCCTGGTCACTTGTTTTTGTCTCTGAGCATGTATGGTTCAGGCACTAGATGCAGCTCTGCTTCTGTCAGCTGTCACCTCCAGAAAGTCTTCATACAGGCAGCATCAGGTGGCTGCTACAGAAGAGGTTGGATGGGAAGAGAAAACATCCTTCCAGGATGTCTCTCCTTGGCATGCTCTGTCTTTGTTTTCTGTTTGTTTTCTTTGCTCTGAGAACTGAAGAAGACTCCTTTTAAGTACCCTATGCCCCTTCTCGCCCCAAAATACTCCCTGATGATTACTTGCCTCTCTTTCCCACTCATGTCTGACAGAACAAATAGTGATAACTAGAGAAGTGGAACATGAAATATCAACTTATTAATCTGGGTAAGTGGCTGAAAACTGAAAAAGGCCAGACTTCAGGTAAACTGGATAGGAAAATGGGACTTAGAACCAAAGCAAATGAGAGTGAGGCTTTCCACCTTGAATCTAAATCTTGGATTCTGTATGGTGAGGTGTCCTACAGAGAGAGGGAGAGAGGAAACATGCCTGTGCCTATGGGGCAGACTTGGAGGCTAATGGCCCACCTAGGCACAGGTAGAACAGCAGGAGGGTGGCCCCTTTGCACACCATGCCCTCTGCAAATGTGGTCTGATCACTTTCAAATTCTGACCAATCAGATTAGTGACTCCTGTAATGGCAAGTGTTAAGGAGGTCTCCAATGGCAAGGGTAGAGGCTGAGATCTTTTTCATGGGCTGCGGCTGGTAGCCTAGGGGTAAAGAGTGAGGAAAGTGATTTTCTTGCCTCCTTTTCTCCCCCTCCCAATAAAGACTGGAATCCATTTTAGAGCTCCCCATGACTGGATTCTTCAGCCCAATTTGTTACCATTTCTTCCTGAACCAAATCCTCATTTCAATAAAAATATGAATGATGCAAATCTTTATGAAGCTTCCACACTCCTTTCAGCTCCAAATCTTGCTTCTATAGAAACCTGCTGTACACTGTGTTCTATCTGCCACTTTTCAAAAAATAGGAAAGTTATCTCATGGTAGGATTACATTTGGTAAGGGCTGTGCATGGTGAGTAAGACAAAAGCTTATAATTGAAATGGTCATTATTTGCTTTTTCTAAATTGAGCGTAATAGGTTACAATTCTTTGCCTTATTGGAATTTTAATCAAGACTCCCAGATGTTATGGTAAATTAATAGCTTATGATTAAGTTTCTATTGGCAATTAATGTCAGCTTTTAAATCAGTGTTTGTTATACTTCATATCACATTTACATTTATTAAGTAATCAAATATTTATGGTTATCGCACAATGTTCTTAGGAATGCTCACAAGCATTCTCATTAATTATAAAGCATTGCCCTGGAAACTAGCTCTTGTTGTGAGAATATTTAGATACATGTTTGCACAGTGTAAATTTGCAATGCCTGTCTGGCCTAATGTTTGCACATTGTGTGTACTAGAAAAGCAGGTGTGAAGGGCATAGTGTTCCACATACTCTAATTGAACAAAGGTGGTTTTCGCCCTCAGTTGAATTGGATTGATGAACTCACAGGAGACACTGATTAGCTGGAACGTGGGAAGTTTTTTTCTACTTATTCCTGGGGTTTGCTCCATGAAAATATTGTTTTGGAATGGGCGGGAAAACAAATTTATATAAAAATAAATGTCCTTTCTTTAACTGAAAGAACTAGGAAACTTCTTATTGCCTAATGTTAAAAAACATAAGAAAGCAAAAAGATGTTCTGTTTTTCCACAATGAACTAATTAATTTCAGCTGCGTTTTGAGATGGGCCATCAAGGCAATTATGATATTGAGATAATTTAAACAACAGCAAACCTTCTGTTGAGGAAAAAGTGAACTTGGGGTATTCAGATGATCTCTGTGATGTAGATACTGCTTTAGGCTTAAAAAAAAAACCTACTGTCATACCCCCAATATATGATCTTTCCCCTGTTCTAACTCTGAAGAAAGTGACACACAAAAGTAGAGTGTCCCACAGCAAATGAGTGACAGAACTCAGTTTAGTACAGGGTTCTTCATTCTCAGACTATGGCTCTCTTGCACTAGGCCAATGGTTTACAAATTCTTTGGAGCCACAGAAATCTTTCTTCAATGAAATCTCATCAGGAAGCCTAATATTTAAAACAGAGTAGAACTGCTTGATAATTCCAAGCCAATTTCAGTGTCTCCAACAATTTTCAAAGTTCTTGCCAGATTGCAATAATTTCCAAGAAAACTGATTTTTCCCTACTTCATCTCCAAGAAATGGAATTCAAAGGACTTCTGAAAACTTCTTCATTAAAGGTTTCATCACTGCTGATAGGCAGAGCCATTACCAGGCAGGTAAACACCCAGGCACCACGTGCACTTCAGCAGAACCTGAAGATGGTAAGCTCACATTGATGCTAGTGAATGGAACAACTTCCACGCAGCTCCTATCATTAATATTCTACCTGGACATGTCCATGCATTTCTCCAGGTACTGGCCTTGCATTCTGGATCATGCAGAAAAATATCAAAAGGGAAGCCTAGCTGAATCACTAAGATTCCTGTCTCCCGATAAGATAATACATCCTTTCTCAGACTGTAAGAAAAGAAGAAACGCAATATATATGAGTGGCTACTGAGGGCAAGGCGTGTTTTGCTAGATGATTTTCATATCTCACTTGACCTTGTGAGATGTGTCATTTTGTTCTCATTTTACAAAGGAGGAAAACAAGACTCAGAGCAGCTTCATAACTTTCTCAGATAACTGCTGAGAGTTGGGATTTGGATCTGGGTGAATCAAGTTCCAAAGCCCATGTTCCTACCACCATCCCATCTCTGAGTCTCATTGCTGATGTCTCTCATAATGACCAGAAACAATAGGCTATTGGGCACAGATTTTGTGTTATTAGGTACCTTTTTTTTTTTTTATTATAAAAGCCAGATCTCCTCAGTTAGTAGACTACATGCATTTTGAGGAACAGTTTCTAGCATAGAGAAGAGGTTCCCTGGTCTAATTCCCTCTTTTATGATAATACTGCATGCCATTGTAATCTATATTTATGGTTACATTCTGTACTATTTATCTACTTGAAAGACACTAATGGGCATCACTAACAATCAAGCTTTCAAAAACATCTCTTTCCATTCTGTTACAGGATGGTCCGTACTGTTAAGATCTATGGGTCTGTTAGCTTGAAGTTTGTTTAGAAGAAACAGTTACTCAAATCGAGGACACAATTGCCATTCATGTACAGAGAGATTCTTTGACAGGAGAGGAATACACACTTCTAAATACACTCATTGACTTTGCTGTTCTTGAGGTTTCATGACTATGTATGATGCTTTGCAAACATACCAGAGCTATAATTTCTGAATGCACTAATGATGAATCTCCCCTTACTGAGTAGCTCTTTCTGGAAGAGTTCCTGGAGGTATAATATCATTTGATTTCACAATATCAAGTGCAGTTGCCCATACCAAAAAAAAAAAAAGATAGAATTGCCTTTTTTCATTACTTGTAACTGTTTTTAATCCAATTTTTTTCTCTGTTCCCTCCTCTGTAAATTAGTAATCTTAGGAGACAGGAAATTTGGGCAATTTCTTAGAATATAATCATTTCTCACCCCCAAGTTTTAAATTGCACTTGGCATTAAATGACAATAAAGCATTGGTATCAAATAATAAGCCTGGAGAATGTCTATACACATACACACACACAGCAGTTTGAATAAAGAAAAGATAATTCCTCTTTTTCTGAAAGTGGAGTTTCTCTAGTTGGAAGAAAAAACCTGAATTTGCTCCCCTCAACCTTTTCTCCTCCTGTCTTAGTCACCTCAGGCTACTGTAACAAATTACCACATGGTTTAAACAATAAACATTTATTTCTTAGAGTTCTGGAGGCTAGGAAGTCCAAGATCAAGGTGTCTGGTGAGAGCCCTTTTTCTGGTTTGCAAATAACTTTCTTCTTGCCGTATCTGGTGGAGAGAAAGAGAGGACTCTGGTTTCTTCCTCTTCTTTTAAGGACACTAGTCCCAACATGGGGGCTCCACCCTCATGACCTCATCTTACCCTAATTACCTCCCAAAGGCCCCACCTCCAAGTACCATCATGCTGGGGGTTAGAGCTTCAACATATAAATTGGGGGGGAACACAAACATTCAATCCATATCTGCTCCCTTCTCCCTCCCCACTTTTCAGCCATGCCTACAAGAGACTCTGCAAAACCAAATTTAGAAGCCCCCTGTTGTCCCCATTGACTCTTCTTTCTTGAGGACACTCCTTTGATAAGCAGGTAATTTCTCCTTTTCCATTTGTTCTAATTAACATATAACCTTGATGAATCAAAGTGGCCAGCCCCACACCAGGCTCCAGAATAGTTCCCATTCAAGGAACCTGAATTCTGTTAAGTCCCCCAATGGTCAGGGGAGGAGAGAGAAGAAAAGTTTTAATAAGAAGAGATTTTTCACTTTTTTAAAGATCATTTTTTGTTGCTATAATATCTTATTTTTCCAGTAAGGAAAAAAAATAGTTCCATGAACATTTTTATTAAATTTAAAAATAATTTTCAATATTACAAAAGAATTTGTGCTCATTTAACTTGGGACCAATAAATTAAGGATATATCTTTGAATCAAACTTTGGGTTTTAAAAACTTGCAAAAGCCTAGTTATTCTGGGACACATAAAACAAGCTGCAGCTCTACACAGCCAGAGACTGCTAATTAGAAGGTCCTGTGATGTTTCAGAAAAGGGCTGTGCCTTTGAAGACCACTGGCAACAGAAAAAGGAAAAAAAAACAAACAAAACAAAAACAACTGGCTGGATCAGAATGATGAGCATCTACCTGCATGGGAGGATCTGACTCAAAAGCATAAGAGGGGTTTTTCCAAGTCCTGCAAGAGTTTTCCCCTCCGTCTTCCTCTCTGTAGCTCCATCCCTTAAGCAGGTCTGCCAGGACCTGGAGCTGTCCAAAGGGGAGGCTGTTCCTGACTTCTTGGACCTGGATGCTCAGAGGACAAATCCCTTCCAGGCTTCCAGTCTGTAGCCTTATAATGGCAGACTGCACCAGCAAATCTCAGGCGGGATGTTTATAACAAGCAAACTGTTACTAAAAAGAGTTAGAAGATACCAAAGTTTTTAGATGATAAACGTAAAAGCAGTAAGAGTACATCCCAAGTTGCCCCTCCAATGCTGCTTCTTTTGTTCACTTGCGCTCTAAGACACTTTCCTGAGCAGGGTCGAGAAAGAGGTGGGGTTTCAGCCAGCACCTGCAGAGCTGCACTTCACTCCTGGTCTATTTTATTGATGCAGCAGCCTGCAGTCTATGCCCATGGAAATAAATCATCACCCATCACAGGTGGTAGCAGAAGAAAAGACTGAGAACCCCCAGGTGATAAGACGCCCAGATGTCTGCGCTCTTTCCACACAGTGACTTTGCATCTCTGAGGTTTCTGCTCTGAGGCCTCTGCTTTCGGGGGCCACAAACACATGTGTGGTAAGAAGCAGCTAAAACCCAAGGACACCTTACCCCTCAACCCCCAACACTTAATTCCGCAAGAGAATTTTAGTGGAAGTGTAATAAGATTAAGCTGAGGTTCTAAAGGAAATTATAGGTGGCCACATTCCCAAATGGGAATTTACACACCAGTTTTGGGCAGCCTTTTTAATCTGTCCCTGACCTATTTTTTCTACTAAATACTCTTGTTATAGGAGTAGCTCACCTGATCTGAATAAAGAAATGATGGTATATTATTGTCCTTACAGAGAATAGCTACTTCAAGTTTCTTATCGCCACGCTTCTTGTAAAGTAAGTAATTCTATACTGCCTTAACCTTTCTATTTGCTTATAAATTTGGACTTTCATGCATTTCATTGGCTTAAAGCAGGGCTTCTCTATATTATAAACCTGCCCATGAAATCTACAGTTTATTGCACATTTTGTAAGAAATGAATATTTTCATGTCCTTTATCCAATGAGATGAGTGTGTCTTCATCTTAAATAAGCACAGAATCTAGGAAAGGATGAGACTGAAGACTAGGGACCCAGACTCCTAGCCTGACCTTTGTTTTGTTGCAGAGGAGCAGCTGGGGGGAAAGTTCTCACGAGTGCAGCTTCAGAGAGTTTTGACACCTTCAGTGGTATGCCTGCAGCTCATGTGGAAATCCATCTACAGAATAGAATCCTGCTTTCACTCCACAAAGACGGCACTCTCTCTGCACCAGAGCAGCTGTTTCCCTGTGGTGGTCGTGGAAGCCTCCATAAACACACATGGAAGTCACTGATCAGAGGTTTGTCGTGCAGGGTGAAGCTAGCTCTCTCATGGCTGCTGAGCTCTGGGACCTACTCTGCGGGCAGGAAGATTGATCACGAGGTAGTTTATTTAGTCAGAGGATCATGGGTGAGTCAGGAGACAAGGAAATTCAGAAACCAAAGTCAAAAATGACTGTGTATAGAAGAGGAAACCAGCTGCACCTGGCAGTCTGCTACCAAATCAGAAAGGGCTGTAATGGAAAACGGATGCGTTTATAGAAAATCCACCTCCCGTCCTCCACTGGCCAGAGCTGCTGCCCTCTTCACAAGGAGTCAACGTATTAAGTTTGGCAGCTCTTGTAGAGCTTGCCATGCCAGGGAGGTTATTAAAACTGAACTGAAATGGTTTCATAACTCAAACTGGAAACAAGAGTGAGGAAAATGCTAACACCAAAGTGACAGACCAGAACGAAATGGAGCTAGATTCGTACGCTCTCTGGCTCATGTTTCAGGAGGTTCCACGTGTTAAAATAGGCTGAAAAGTTAGCTAAATAAAACAAAGTGCCAAGCAAGACATTTAACACCCTTGAAAGGGGGCTTACCAGTGAGAGAATTCCGTGATTCACAATGTTGACTGAACTGTACTTTTGGGAGTCTGAAGACAAGAATAATTATAACTACATCCCCTAAAATGTCTGTCACATGTGAGGGATTTCTCCCTTCTCTCCAGTGCTCCTCATTGATTCGAAGGATCTCAAAGATATTTTCTGGTTCTCAAGGATAAACTGACCCTGGAAGAGAGTACCAGAGACTGAGAAAGCAGATGAGTGATGTGTTTTACTGTCACGTATTACAGTCTTCAAGAGTGCAGGCCAACTCCTTGTTGGAAAGATATACTAATTTCAGAATTATACAATTTAAAATACTTGCTAAAATTTTAGAGGTTCTGATGCTAGCAGAGTAGTTCAGGAGAGCTACCAATAGGCTATACTATTTTTCCAGGTGGTTTTGTGTGTTTCCAAATAAAGCTATTACTGCAAAAATATCGGCTATCATCTCTGGGAGGCCCTCAGCTGAGAAGCAGAAAACGGCTTTCATCTTTGGAGCCAATATGGATGTTTTCAGGCCCATTCAAAAGGGTAGTCACAGGCTTCATCCATGAGAATACATGGTAAGACCAGGTCATGCTAATGCAGTTCAGAGGAGAGAAAGGGCTGGGTCTGCAAAACCAGTGCCCATGACCAAAAATGGTGGTAAGAATTTTAATGAAGAAGATCGGGAATGTCAGAGCAAATGGTCAAAACTAATGTTCCTTGTGGCTTCCTGGGACAATTCCATGACTATTTTTGTTCATTTCAAAAATAGGCATTTCTTTTTTTGGTTGTTTTTTTTTGTGTGTGTGATACGTGGGCCTCTTACTGTTGTGGCCTCTCCCGTTGCAGAGCACAGGCTCTGGACGCGCAGGCTCAGCGGCCGTGGCTCACGGGCCCAGCCGCTCCGCGGCATGTGGGATCTTCCTGGACCGGGGCATGAACCCGTGTCCCCTGCAACAGCAGGCAGACTCTCAACCACTGCGCCACCAGGGAAGCCTAAAAATAGGCATTTCTTATATTCACTTTCTTTTGCATAAATTTTTATTTGCCTCTCATTCAGCAGCATATCTTGGAGGCTCTACCTTCAAAATAGTTCCAGATTCAAATATTTATCAACACAAGAACCCTATGGTGGTCAAGTATGATTATATCTCACCTGGATTACTGGAGTGGTCTCCTATCAGGTCCCCCTTTACCCACCCTTGCCTCCCTGTGGTCAGTTCTTAATGCAGCATCCAGAGTGATTCATAGACATAGAGGAGGTCTGTTTAAAAACTCACCAATGGGAGAGGATTTGGGGATGAGAGCAGAGCAGGAAGCACCAAAAACCTGTCTCCCCATCTAGACAACAGATGCACTGGCAGAATCTGTCTGATGTAACTATTTTGGAACTCTGGAGTCTGGCTTGCAACTTCCAGGGAAAGGTTTGAACAGTAAATTGTAATTAATTTTGGTCAGTTTCAGCTCAGACTACAGTAACAGCTACTTATCCTCTACCCCCAGCTGCATGGCAGGCAGCTGTGCATGTGTTCCTGGAGCAGCCTGCACACAGCTTGTAGGAGCCAGGGCAGGCAAAAACTACCCTGTCCACCAAATGTTAGGGATCTGTGCTTTGATAGCTGATTGCTGCTTCTGATCACAGAGATGCAGACAAAGAGGAGAGCAACCATTGTTGTTGCACCTCCCCGCATTGTTGCAAGCCTCTTCCCTTATGGCTAAAGTAACTTACAGGGGTTTTAAAGAACTGGAACCCTTCCCCACCTCCTCATTTTTCTCTTTTTCCCCCTTTTGGGATCCAGACATTAAGGCTAGGACGTTCAAAAACTATTGCATATATGGGGAAAATTAGAAAGTAAATGCACATGTCCAGGGAAAGGCATAGGCTCAGAAAAGACCTGAGATGATCTTAAGTTTATACCAGGATGATCCTTGGCATAGAGACAGACTATAACAATTGAGAAACAAAACAAAACAAAACCCAGAAACCATAACAGAACCAGCAAACCCTGGGGACAGGAGACAATATGATTTCCAGAGTTCCCATGTAATCAGATTCAAATGCCTAGTTTTCAACAAAAACTCAAAAGGCATACAAAAAATTAAAGTATGACCCATTCAAGGAAAACTAATAGGTCAACAGAAACTGTCATTGAAACTGATGGCAGGTGTACTAGACAAAGACTTTAAAATCAATCATCTTAAGGATGTTCAAAGGATGAAAGGGAGACGTGGAGAAAGTCAAGAAAATGATGTGTGAACAAAATGGAATATCAACAAAGAGTTAGAAAACCTAAAAAGAAACCAAAAAAACTGGAGCTGAAAAGTACAATAAGTGAAATAAAAATTTCATTAGAAGGATTCAAAGGCAGATTTAATCAGGCAGAAGGAAAAATTGGTGAAGTTGAAGATAGGGCAAGGAAATTGTTGAGTCTGAAGAGCAGAAAGAAAGAGGAGTGAAAAACAGTGAACAGAGCCTAAGGGACCTAGGGAATACTATCATGTGGACCAAAATATGCATTGTGGGAGTCCCAGAAGAAGAGGAGAGAAGGTAAAGGACAGAGAGAATATCTGAAAAAACAATGGCTACAATCTTCCCAAATTTAACAAAAGACATGAATATAAACACTAAAGAAACTTAATGAACTCCAAGTAAGATGAACTTGAAGAAATCCACACTGAGACACACTATAATCAAATGGAGAGACTCTTGAAGGCAGCAAGAAAGAAGCAACTCATCACATACAAGTGATCCTCAAGAAGATAATCAGTAGACTTCTCATCAGAAACTTTGGAGGCCAGCAGGCAGTAGGCTGATATATTAAAAGTGCTCAAAGAAAAAAAGCTCTCAACCAAGAATCTTACATCCAACAAAACTGCCCTCCAAGAGCAGAGGAATTAACACATTCCCAGATAAACAAAAGCTGAGAAAGTTCATTACCACTAGACCTGCCCTGAAGGAAATGCTCAAGGGAGTCCGGCAGGGTAAAATGAAAGGACACTAGAAAGACTAGAAACTGTATGAAGAAATGTCTCTCAATAATGTAAATAATTGTAAACACATGGGTAATTATAAAAGCTGGTATTATTGTGACAATGGTGTATAAGTTCATTTTAGGTTTTCTACATGATTTAAGAGACTAGGATATTAAAAAAAAAAGATTAGTCTAAAAGCTAATATTATTACACCCTTGGTTTGTAACCTCACACTTTGTTCTCCACATAATTTTAGACATCAATACATTTAAAAGAATTCTTAAATTATATTTTGGGGCACACATGTATAAAGATATAATTTTGTGACATCAACAACTGAAAGGAGTGAGGATAGAGTTCTAAAGGAATAGGAGTTTTGTATGTTAAAAACTCTTAAATGATTACTGTGTTAAAAACTATTATGACACAGACCTACTAGAGAATGGACTTGAGGATATGGGGAGGGGGAAGGGTAAGCTGGGACAAAGTGAGAGAGTGGCATGGACATATATACACTACCAAACGTAAAATAGATTGCTAGTGGGAAGCAGCCACATAGCACAGGGAGATCAACTCGGTGCTTTGTGACCACCTAGAGGGGTGGGATAGGGAGGGTGGGAGGGAGGGAGATGCAAGAGGGAAGAGATATGGGAACACATATATATGTATAACTGATTCACTTTTTTATAAAGCAGAAACTGACACAGCATTGTAAAGCAATTATACTCCAATAAAGATGTTAAAAACAAGAACTATGATTGAAGTTAAGCTGGTATACATTTAAATTGGAGTGTTATAACTTTAGGATATTAAATGTAATACCCAAACTCAACAGAAGATAGCTATGACTATACACAAAAGGAAATAAAGGAATTTAAATGTTTCACTATAAAAAATCAGCTAAACAGAAAAGAAGACAGTAATGTAGAAAATGAGGAACAAAAAGCTAGAAGGCAAGCAGCAAAATGACAGAAGTAAGGCTCTCATCAGTAATTACCTTACTTGGAAATAGATTAAAATCTCCAGTCAGAAAATAGAGATTGGCAGAATGGATAAAAACATATGATCCAACTATGGTTTGTCTATAGGAGACTCACCTTAAATCCAAAGACAAAAATAGATTAAACTAGATTGAAAGTGAGAGGATAGAAAAAGGTATTCCATGCAAATAGTAACCAAAAGAGAGCAGAAGTGGCTATACTAATGTCAGACAAAATAGACCTTAACCAAAAAAGTTTTCAAGAGACAAAAAAGGACATTTTATATTAATAAAAGTTTCAATACAGCAAGATATAACAATTATAAACATTTTTCACCTAATAACAGATTAGCAAAATATATGAGGTAAAAACTGAAAGAATCAAAGGGAGAAATATCACTACAATAATAGTTGGAGACTTCAATACCCTACTCTAAGTAATGGAGAGAAAAACCAGACAGAAGATAGTTAAGGGAAAAAGAGGACTTAACACAATAAACCAACTAGATCTAACGGACATGTACAGAACACTCTACCCAACAACAGCATACCCATTCTTCCCAAGTGCACATGGGACGTTTTCCAGGATAATCCATAGGTTAGGCCACACATTAATTCTCAACAGATTTAAAAAGACAGATATTTTACAAAGTATCTTCTTCGACCACAATGGGATGAAGTTTGAAATAAACAACAAAAGTAAAACCGGAAAGATCACAAATTTGTGGAAATTAAAAATGCATTTTAAAATACCAATGAATCAAAGAGGAAATTATGAGGCAATCAGCAAACACTTACAAGCAAATGAAAGAAAAACATACCAAAACTTATGGGGCACAGCAAAAACAGTGTTAAGGGGGAAACTGTAAGCTTTATTTTAAAAACTTACATTAAAAACAAGAAAGGTCTCAAATCAACAACATAACTTTACAACTTAAGGAACCAGAATAAGAAGAACAAACTAAACCCAAAGCTAGCAGAAGGAAGGAAATGATAAAAATTAGAGCATAGATTAAAGAAGTAGAGAATAGAAAAACAATAGAGAAAATCAATGAATCCAAAAGTTGGTTCTCTGAAAATATCAACAAAAAATTGATAAAACCTTTAGCTAGATGGACTAAGAAAACAATGGAGAAGACTAAAAATCAGAAATGAAAGTGAGGACATTGCTACTGATTCTACAAAAATAAAAAGAGTAAAAGCGAGTACTATGAAGAACAAATTGGATAACCTAGATGAAATGGACAAATTCCTAGAAACACAAAACCTACCAAGACTAAACCACAAAGAAACAGAAAATCTCAATAGATCTATAACAAGTAAGGAGATTGAATCAGTCATCAAAAATCTTTCTACGAATAAAAGCCCAGGACCTGATGGCTTCACTAGTGAATTCTACCAAACATTTAAGGAAGAAATAATTTTTTTTCCAAAAAACTGAAAAGGAGAGTACACTTCCAAACTCATTCCATGCAGCCAGCATTATCCTATACCAAAGCCAAAGATACTACAAGAAAACTATAGACTAACATCCCTAATGAACATGGATGCAAAAATCCTCAACAAAATACTAGCAAACTGAATTCATAAGCAAATTAAAAGGATTATACACCATGGTCAAGTGGGATATATTCCTGAAGTGCAAGGATGGTTCAACATACAAAACTCAATCAATGTAATACGTAATATTAGCAGAAAGAAAGGGCTCAAACACATGATTATCTCAATTGATACATAAAAGGCATTTGACAAAATTCAACATACTTTCATAATAAAAGCACTCAACAAACTAGGAATAGAAGGAAACTACCTCAACATAATAAAAGCTATATATATTAAAAACAGCAACAACAAACAACATATGCAATGTTGAAAAACTGAAATCCTTTCCTCCAAGATAAGGAACAAAGCAAGGGTATCTGCTTTTTCCATTCTATTTAACATAGTACTACAACTTCTAACCAGAGAAATTAGACAATAAAGAGAAATAAATGGCATCCAAATTGGAAAGGAAGAAGTAAAAATATCTCTGTTCATAGACGATATGATCTTATATGGAGAAAACCCTAAAGATTCCACAAAAATCTGTTAGAACTATTAAATCAATTCAGCAAAGTAGCAGGATACAAAGTCAACACACAAAAATTAGATGCATCTCCTTATACTAAGAATGAACAATTTGAAAAGGAAATTTAAAAAATAATTCCATTTACAATAGCATCAAAATGAGTAAAATACTTAGGAACTAACTTAACCAAGGAGGTGAAAGACTCGTGTAATGGAAACTACAAGACATTGCTGAAAGAAATTAAAGAAGACATAAATAATTGGAAACAGATTCCACGTTTATGGATTGAAAGACTTAATATTGTTAAGATGTCAATACTACCCAAAGTCATCTACAGATTCAATGCAATCCCTGTCAAAATCCCAATGACTTTTTTTTTTGCAGAAATAGAAAAACCCATCCTAATATTCATATGGAATCTCAAGAGATCCTGAATAGACAAAACAATCTTGAGAAAAAACAAAGCTGGAGGACTCACATTTCCTCTTTTCAAAGCTTACTTCAAAGCTACAGTAATCAAAACAATGTGGTACTGGCATAAAGACAGATGCACAGACCAGAATAAAACAGAGACCCTCGCATGTATTGTCAAATGATTTCTGATAAGGCTGTCAAGACTATTCAATGGGGAAAGGACAGTCTTTTTAACAAATGGTGCTGGGAAAACTGGATATCCTCATACTGGAAAATGAAGCTAGATCATTATCTAACACCATATACAAAAATTAACTCAAAATTGATCAAAGATTTAAATGGAAGTCCAAACCTGTAAAACTCTTAGAAGAAAACATAGAGCAAAATTTAATGACATTGGACTTGGCAATGATTTCCTGGATATGGCACCAAAAGCACAGGCAACGAAAGGAAAAGTAAACAAACTGGACTTCATGAACATTAAAAAATATTATGCATCAAAAGACACTATTAACAGAGTAAAAAGGCAACCCACAGAATGGGAGAAAATACTTGCAAATCATATATCTGATAAGGGACTAATATCCAGAATATATAGAAAACCCCAAAACTCAACAACAGCAACAAAAAAAATCAAGAATGGGAAGAGTACGTGAATAGGTAGATATTTTTTGGAGAAAAAAAGATATACAAATGGCCAATAAGAGTATGAATAGATTCTCAGCATCACTAATAATTAGGAATATGCAAATCAAAAGTACAATGAGATACCACCTCACATTCATTAGGGTGGCTTCTATAAAAAACAGAAAATAACAAATGTTGATAAGAATATGGAGAACTTGGAGCCCTTTGTACTGTTGGTGAGAAGGTAAATGGTACACGCACTATGGAAAACAACATGGCTATTCCTCAAAATTTTTAAATAGAATTTCCATATGTTGCAGCAATTCTACTTCTGGGTATATGCCCAAAATAACTGAAAACAGAGTCCATACACCCATGTACACCCATATTCATAGCAGCATTATTCACAGTAATGGAAGCAACTCAAGGGCCCATAGATAGAAGAATAAATAAGTAAAATGTGGTATATACATACAAGGGCATATTATTTGGCCTTAAAGAGGAAGGAAATTCTGACACATGCTACCACATGGATCAACCTTAAGGATATTATGCTACATGAAATGTCAGTCACAAAAAGACAAGTACTGTATGATTCCAGCTTACATGAGATACTTAGACTAGTCAAACTCATAGAAACAGAAAGTACAATGGTGGTTTCCAGGGGTTTGAGGGGGGAGGAGAATGAGGGGTTATTGTTTAACAGGTGCAGAATTTCAGTTTTACAGTATAAAAAGAGTTACAGAGACGGATGGTGGTTATAGATGCACAATATTATGAGTGTATTTAATTCCACTAGATGGTACACTTAAAATTTTTTAAGATGGTAAATTTTATATTATATGTATTTTACCACAATAAAAAATTATTTTTAAAAGCCTCTCTGATGGGCTTCCCTGGTGGCGCAGTGGTTGAGAATCTGCTTGCCAATGCAGGGGACACAGGTTTGAGCCCTGGTCTGGGAAGATCCCACATGCTGCGGAGCAACTAGGCCTGTGAGCCACAACTACTGAGCCTGCGCGTCTGGAGCCTGTGCTCCGCAACAAGAGAGGCCGTGACAGTGAGAGGCCTGCGCACTGCGATGAAGAATGGTCCCCGCCCGCCGCAACTAGAGAAAGCCCACGCACAGAAATGAAGACCCAACACAGCCAAAAATAATTTAATTAATTAATTAAAAAAAAAAAGCCTCTCTGATGACTTTCACCTTACTCAGTGTAAAAGCCAACAAGGTCCCACATCAGTGATTCTCATCTCCTAGTGGGCATCTAAGTCCTCTAGGGAGCTTTAAATTATACATATACCTGTGCTACCCCTATCAATTAGGTTTAAATTGGTCCAGGGTGGGGCCCAGAAAGAACCTGGTTCCTGTCCAACGTCATTTCCTACTACCTTCCCCACCCTCACTGCAGGTGCACCGGCCTCTAAGCACACTTCCTCCTCAGGCCTCACATGTCCCTCACGTGCCTTTCCTCCTGTTTCACTCCTCCTTGAGCTGACAGTCAATAAGTATCTGTTAAATGAATAAATTATTCTAATTAATGCAACGTGGTATGACTGATTTAAGAAGTCTGCACCACTAAAATATACTCTTTTACCTGGTCATTTAAAATTTCTCAACCTTTTTCAGAAACTTATCCACTGCCTAAGTTGAGAGACAGGTGCACTTGGAATGAACACTGTCCTATCCTCGCCATTTTTAGAGTTGGAGGGAACCTAGTAGGATGTTTCTGCTCAGTGCATTGTTTTGTAAAAATGATGAAAAGAAAGAGCAATCCCCATGACAGCCAACTACAATTAAGGATTTTCTTTTGGGTCCCAAGTCTCGTTCTCATTCATATAGGTTTTTCACTGTATGCCATAAGATGTCCACGAATGTTTAAATATAGAAAATATTTTAAAATTTTTATTGGAGTATAGTTGATTTACAATGTTGTGTTAAAAAAGTTTTAAATGGGCTTCCCTGGTGGCGCAGTGGTTGGGAGTCCGCCTGCCGATGCAGGGGACGCGGGTTTGTGCCCCGGTCCGAGAAGATCCCACATGCCGCGGAGCGGCTGGCCCCGTGAGCCATGGCTGCTGACCCTGCGCATCCGGAGCCTGTGCTCTGCAGCGGGAGGGGCCACGGAAGTGAGAGGCCCGCGTACCGCAAAAAAAAAAAAAAAAAGTTTTAAATCACGTATCTTAGAAACATGCTCCCTATTTCCCATAGCCTGGGGAACCCTCAGCTGCTGCGTACTCTGATGGCAAAAGTTCCCTAGACTGAGAAGCATTTTATTACCTACCTCCCTAATTGAACCTGAAAGAACTTAAGACCCTAAAAGCGCCAATGACTTACCAAGATCACACAGTTAATTAGATACTGGAATTAAAACTGGAATTTGGCCCCTAGCCTCTGGTTACAGGGCTTTCTCTGTGTGCCTATTTTCTGTTCACAAGCACATGCAAAGTCTTTATCCCATTAAACACTCCACACCACCTCACAATTTCTAACCACATTATTGCATGAGATCAATGGCAAGGGAAGGAGGGTGGCACTAGGAAAATTACCTAAAGCTTTTCAAGCAAATCTCCATTTTCTGATGATGAGTTGGAATTTCTGTAGAAACGCTCAGCAGGAAATCAAATTATCTAAAATGCTCAGTAGGGCAATAGTCATGGAATGGGGCTTGTCAACTAACAGTGAACACACAGAAGGCAAAATTCTGACCTTCAATGGGAGAAAATGAGTGAATAAATTGTGGCAATATTTCAATCAAGGAATCTTTTGCTACTTTAAAAAGCAGTGTAGGAGCTCTTACTTGATTTTAGAAGAGCGCCATGCGTAAGGTCATGTTAAGGGAGAAAAGCAAGTTGGAGTCATGTATATAGGATGATACTTTTATGAAATTAATCAAATAACAACTCTCTTTGTATACTTACATGAGTGTGAAAAAAGTTATTAAGGGGATATACACCAACTGTTAACATTGGTTTTCATAGGAGGAAATGGAGAGAAGCCTAAGGAAGGTTATTCTCTTTCTCTTAAGGCAAGGACAGGACCACTTTCTCCTCAAGCAAGTTATTCTATTTTGAGTTCCAAAAAGTTGGGTGAATATCATTTATTGGTGAAAAATCAAAGCATTTTAATTGCCTCTTTAGAAGAAGAAGAGTAATTTCATTAAGTGGAGACAGACACAAACAGAAAGTCAAGAAGGCATGGGTGGATAGCTCTAAATCCCCACCTGCTGATTAGGTCAGCTCCCATTGAGAGAAATCAACTGGGGGTGGGGGAAGGAACAACATAGAGACAATGGGGAGTTAACAAGATTCTATCCAGAAAGAAAAGTAATTCAGGTAATATCAAATGAGAACTCCAACTTCAGGTTAGAGATGGCAATGCAATAGTGCATCTAAAGTCAAGGACTAGACTAGACGACCTTGAGTGGAAGCTCTCTGTCCAGGCTGCCCACGATTATCCACGGACAATGGTGACTTGGAAAAACCTCAAAGAAACAGGTCTGACAATGACTGACAAGTAAACAGCTGAGGAGAAACACTGTCTTATCTTCTGAAGGGATGTATCAAAGCTATCTTCAGGTTTTCTGAGAAAGAAAATGTATAAAAATTATAAGACTGAGGTCAAGATTCTTTCCTTCTTTCACAAATATTATTAAACGCTGACTATTGGTCAGACAGTATTCTATGTGAGATACAGGGGTGAATAAGACAAAATTCCTGGCTTCAGAGTGTGCCCATTCTAGTTGATGATACTGATAATAAGCAAGCAAATAACGTAATGACAGGTAGAAACAGATGCCATGGGGGCACAGAGTCAGGCTCAAGTAGTAGTGGTGGATGGGTTCCACTTTAAGTAAAACGGCCGGGAAGTATCCTCTGAAGAGCTTAGAGCAGAGGCATAAATAAACCGAGATAACAAGTCATGTGAAGATCTGGGAAGAGTGTTGAGAGCAGAGGGAACAGCAAGCACAAAGGCCTGGGCAGAACCAGACTGATATGTGAGGAATAGCAAGAAGGCTAGTAGCTAAAGTAGACAAAGCAAGGTTCAGAGTCACAGGCGACGAGGAAGGTCCTGTAGGCCACGGGGAAAGGAATTTAGACTGTGTTTTGAATGTGGTGGGAAACCACTGGAGGGCTTTGGCAAAATAGTAACTGAACGTGAGTTACATTTTAAAAAGATTGCTCTGGGTATAGCATGAAGGACAAATTGTAGAGGAATAAAAATATCAATAGAAGCTGGCAGACTGGTGAGAAGGCTTTTTGCCTTAGTCCGTAGTGGCTTCTTCAATTAAAGTAGTGATAACAAAGGTGGTGGTGAAAAATTGCTCCACTCCTTCCCAGAGCTTTGCATGCTAACAGGCAACTAATACAGGTGATAGAAAAGGTTTTGTTACTTTTCTCCTGGAGCAGGGAGTGTCTGCTCACCTTATACTTGCTTAACCAAGAGGTCTTCATGAAGAACACAAGAGATCAACTCAAAGTGACTTTTTGACTTTTCCTAGACTGAGAAGCAGCCGGCAGCTTCACTGCTGAAACGTGGACTAGGCACAGACTCAACAGCGCCCCATCACACACTCTAGGGCCAGACAAGTGCACTTATAGAGGTTACATGCAGGTGGCAAGGGAAATCCAGAAAGAGCACAGCAGGAGGCAGAGGGGGTGCTGGATCCCCCTCTTCTCTAGACTGTAAAACTTCAAGACTTCCTGCAGTCTTAATTCTTAAGAGGATCGGAGTTTTATTAGGCTATGTTAGAGCCTGCATATCCTTTTCAGCAATGAGACAAGAGCATTCATTTGTCCTCCTTACTCTCTCCTTGTTATCGCTAAGTATACCTTTAAATTAGTGAACTGCAAAATCATCACATAGACCTAAAAGGGAGTTGAAGATGTAAAGGAATTTTTAGAAAATCATTATATTTGCACTATAATTTTTTCCAAATTCTTCTAAGTCCCTGTTTTTCCAATACATCTATAGTTGGACTATTTTAATTAGGCAATGGGGATCCATTGTAGCTGACTGATCTAGGAAGTGGACTGTGGATCTGTTTTTTTTTGAAAGTAGCACATTTATTATATATATTACACCTTCCAGGTTAAAAGCTCAGAAGAGTAACCTTACAATAGAGGGACCTCTGAGCTGGGAATGTGGGTCATAAAACCCAGTCTTATGACTGGGAGAAGTACTTTATACTCTTCTCCACTTGTTCATCTGTAAATTGGTGTAACAATACCTACCTTACCTACTCCACAAAGTTGTATATATTTTCTGACTATAAAGCAAGATGGATACTCCTATATGAGAGAGAGAAAAAGTGCTGAAGGGGAATTTGCTGCAACTCCAGAAAATGAGCGAGGCTAAGTGTGTAAAGGGTTGAAGGGAAGTGACGAAGACACTAGAAGTGCTATTGTTGTGGTGGAAAAGCAGGACCAGCAATGGGCAGCCAAAGAGATTTTTTTAAAGACAGAATCTGCCTCTTTTGGGTCCTAGCTGGCTCATGGGGCTAGTGCAACTTCACACAGAATAAAAAGCAGAAAGTCTCAAACTCTTACAAACTCAAAAAGTTCATAAACTCTGTTCCATGTGATCCCACATCCCTCCCCAGAGGTTACCACTGGTATCTGTTTGGGACTATCCTTCCAGAACATCCTTAGGCAGTTACAATAATATATGATGTACAACTAAATTAAACATTTGAAACTTTATTGCAGGAAGATAGATTTTTAAAGTAAATTATTTTAATAATTTAAAACTGCACTAAGACTTTTGGGACATCCTATATCTTTTTATACCATTTTAACTCTGAATTTTCGTTATTTCCATCATTTAAATTATAAGAATGTATTGAGTACATATTCATGACTATCAACATTTTAATTAGAATTCTACTCACATTGATTATTTTTTCCAAATTGAATTCTATTACCCATATTTTAATATATGATAAATTGTCTATACAATGCAGTTATATTTTGCATTTGTGTTAGAAAAGTTATTGGGATCAGGATTTCTTTTTATTTTGCCTTTTCACCTTTTCAAGGATTTATTCATTGATTACTTTTTGATTTATCGTATTTTATAGTTTTGCCAAAGTGAATTTTGATCTGTATCTTTTATTTTTATAAAATCCGATTTTCCTGTGTCAAATTTTGCAGATCCAAAATTTGCCAAGATTTTACTTTTCCTATCCATATTCGGCAACAACAAAGTTCATGTTGTGCGGTTTTAGCCTTTGTCAATTTTATTCTCTATTGATTCTTTTCATCAGCAATGTTTGTTATGAATTGAATGATTACTGACTCTTTGCATTTGATTTTCAGATCATCCATAAGATAACTGTAAGTAATTCCCTCTCCCTCGAGTTTCAGAATGGCTCTGTTTGTTGCTTGAATCCTATTTTTCTTACTTTTCATCTCCCTGAATAGCATTGTGGGACATATAGCAAGCAGTGAAGTTGAAAAGACATTTGAAATGCCCTGAGTTGATACAAGAAATAAGAAATAACACTGATCTGAATACATGCATAAAAAATGAAATAATTTGGCATCTCTACATGCCAGCTGGTTGGTATACAATGCTACAGTGAATTCAGAACCATGCCATCTACTACCATCTCCACTGGAGGCATTAATGTGACAATGAGGTTTAGGCTGGCATCTGGAACCAATTTATCCATCAGGCATGGCAGTCTCAGTGCTAGGGCCACAATACTTAAAGGACCCAGAAAAATGTTTTAAATTCTTTTAAAATCAGATGGGAAAAATAAACTTTTAGGTTGAAGAAAAGGATGATATATAATATTGATATATTTTTCTTTATACAATACAGTTATAAAATCTAACTTTTTAAAATAAATTTAAAACATATTTTTAAAATATAATTTAAATTTAGCGGGAGGGGAGAAAGAAGCCTGCAAAAGCGGAAGCTCCTAGGGCCCGTGAAATCGAAACGTTGGCTTCTCGGCATAAGGGCATCAAATTGACATAGCAGCGTATACCACACACCTAAAGAGTGTAAGAGAATTCTTGGGAACAAGCATTTTATAACATGATAAAAATCAAGCTTGCTTATTAAAAAATACTCAACATTAATATAACCAGTATTTTCTCATTTTCCTTCCAGGGGAAGAAAGCTCAAGTACCAGGCTGGCTCAAGGCCAGATCCCTGGCTACCTTGGCCCCTGGTTGGCCCTACCACAGCTGGTCACTATAACCCATGTGGCTGGGTCTGGCTGTGAACAGAGAAGCCCTAGCAGACACATGTCTGGCCAGCTGGCTTGTGCTCAGAGAAACCATATTTTACAGGGATCTGTCACTAGGTCCTCTGGGTTCCTTGACTTCACCTTTGTTCCTCAGCACCTGACTCAGGGACTCAGTCAGTACTGAGAGACTCACTTTCACTACTCTGGTAAGAGTGGAAGCTGATATGGAATTACACACCATTAATAGTTGTATCTATTGTTTCAGAAAAAAAATTTTTTTCTCTGATCAAATTCTGGTGAGAACTAAGAATAACAAGATTTCTTCAGAGGAAATATAAAGTACTTTCCTCCCGTTATTTTCTGTTGGTGGTTCATTACCTTCCCTTCCCTCCCACTTTCCTCTTTGGCACTTCTTCTCCCCTTCCATGAAGTCACGCATCTGGAAAGAATTTTTAGGGTCATCAGAGCCAGTGGGAATATGCTCTTTGCCTTCTGGGTTAGGTCATTCCCATTTCTTACAATTTCTCTCCTAAACCAGAGGATCAGAGTTTGACAATTGCTGCTCGTATCTTCCAGAAACAACAGTTCCATTCTTCTACCTCCCCCCTTTTTTTCTTTTCTTTTAAAGGGCACTAGCTCTGAGTTCCCACCAATTTCAGGCCTGTTTGGACCCTCTGAGGTGATGGCCAAAAGCAGTCCCCATACAGTTAACTTTGCCAACACGCTCACATTCTTTCCATGGCAATGTCATTAAAGGCATTCTAACTGCCTAAGACTCCCCTGTTCTTCCAAATAATTCTATACCATAGATGTGACCTCAAAGTTATTCACCATTAGCCTTTGATTACATCATGGCTTGGCAATTTGACCTTTTCTTCCACTAGTTAGAACCAGGAGCTTTGCTTTGTTCAACAAATAAATATGTAGCTTCCCTTACAGGCAGGCAATAGGGAGACAGGGTGAGAGGAGGTTATGGTGCGATTAATGAACGGTTTGTTTTTGAATCAAGATAAACTGGCTAATTTGGATGTACTATGGATTTGCAACCTGATCCTGAGCCACCCACAGAAGGCCTTTGGAGTTCATACATCTGTACTTCTCAACAGAAGATGCTGTCAAACACCACTTCCAAAATAAGACAAAGTGTATTTTACAACAAGCATTGGTGAGAATGTGGAGAAATTGAAACCCTTGCCCACAGTTGGTGGTAATGCAAAATGGTATAGCATACAGAAGATAGTATGGAGGTTCCTCAAAAAATAAAAAAGTAGAACTACCAGGTGATCTAGCAATCCCACTTATGGGTATTTATCCAAAAGAACTGAAATCAGGACCTCAAAGAGGTATTAGGACTCCTGTGTTCACTACAGCACTAGTCACAATAGCCAGGATGTGGAAACATCCTAATTGTCAATCGACAGATGAATTTGGTATTAATATACAATGGAATATTATTCAGCCTTAAAAAAGAAGGAAATTCTGCCAAATATAACAACATGGATGAACCTTGAGGACATCACACTAAATGAAATCAGCCAGTCACAGAAAGGTAAATACTGCATGATTCTACTCATGTGAGGCATCTAAAAAGTCCAATTTATGAAATCAAAGAGTGCAATGGTGGCTGCCAGGGGCTGAGGAGAGGAGGAAATGAGGAGTTACCCTAAGGGGCATAAATGAGAAGCACAAAGTTTCACTTAAGCAAGATAAATAAGCTCCAGAGACCTGCTCTAAAGCATCATACCCACAGTCAACAATATATAGTACACTTAAGATTTTGTTAAGAGGGAACATCTGATAAGTATTTTTGGTTTTTTTGTTTGTTTGTTTTGGTTTTTTTTAGAAGATGTTGGGATAGGAGTTTAATTAATTTATTTATGCTGCGTTGGGTCTTCGTTTCTGTGCGAGGGCTTTCTCTAGTTGTGGCAAGCGGGGGCCACCCTTCATCGCGGTGCGTGGGCCTCTCACTATCGCGGCCTCTCCTGTTGCAGAGCACAGGCTCCAGACGCGCAGGCTCAGCAGTTGCGGCTCACGGGCCCAGTTGCTCCGTGGCATGTGGCATCCTCCCAGACCAGGGCTCGAACCCACGTCCCCTGCATTAGCAGGCAGATTCCCAACCACTGCGCCACCAGGGAAGCCCCTGATAAGTATTTTTACCATAAAAAAAACCAAAAAGATAAGAGAAGGTATGTTTTTGAGTATAGTCCTTCTCCCCAAACATTATAGCATATTAGGAAAGGCAAATAAGTCCAGGTGGAAAATTATATAAATACCTCCCCACACCACTGAGCTACATTAAGAAGGTGGGTACCCCACCACTCAAAGTTCTTTTTCCACTGAATGATCTCACAGGAAAGACCCTGCTTTTGTCTACCAGTATGTCTTAAAGATGTTCCATGTTACTATACAAAGAGCATCCTCATACCTTTTTTAATAGACTAAACTTTTTAGAGCAGCTTTAGATTCACAGCAAATTCATTTGAAACTACAGAAATTTCTCGTATACTTCCTGCCCTCACACATGCACAACTGACCCCGCTATCACATCTCTCACCAGAGGGGTGTATTTGTTACAATCAATGAACTTACACTGACACATCATTATTATCCAAAGTCCATAGTTCAGATTCATTCTTGATGTTATACACTCTATGGGTTTGGACAAAAGTATAATAACACCTAACCACCATTATAGGATCATACATAGTAGCTTCACTGCATTAAAAGTCCTCTATGCTTTTCCTTTTCATCCCTCCCTCATCCCTAACCCCTGGCAACCACTTATCTTTTTACTATCTCTGTAGTTTTGCCTTTTCCATAATGTCATATCGTTGGAATCATATGGAATGTAGCCTTCTCAGATTGACTTTTTTCACTTAGTAATATGCATTTAAGTTTCCTCCATGCTTTTTCATGGCTGGATAGCTCATTTCTTTTTAGTCCTGAATAATACTCCATTGTATGGATGTATCACAGTTTATCCATTCACCTACTGAAGGACATTTTGCTTGCTTCAAAATATTGGCAATTATAAATAAAGCTGCTACAAACGTCCACATCCAGATTTTTGTGTGGACAGCTTCATACTTCTTTTACAGCTATATAATTTTACATTATGAAGACATGCCATTATTTTTTTGTACCATTCCTCCACTGATGAACATTTAAATATTTCCAGGCTTTTGCTACTACACACAGAGTTGCAATAAATAACATTTTAGATATATCATTTCACATGTATGTGCAAATGTATTCTCAAGATAATTCCTTCAAGTGGGACTTCTGGATCAAAGGGTATAAGTATGTTGTAATTTTAATGTATATTGCCAAATTGACCTCCATAAAGGTTGTAAAAACATACCCTCCTACTGGCAATATGTGGGAGTGTCTGTTCCCCTATGGCGTCTGTTGTTCTTTCCCACTGAAACCCTTCTTCACCCATTCCTTCCCATGGCCCTTGCAGGAAGTTAGAGACCTGCTGCCCATTGACCCTATGCACTACCAGCCACATGTATTTCTTTTCTGTGCATTGTTGGCCTTGGTCATAGATTCAAAGACTGCGGAAGGCTGAAGACGTGTTTGTGTCAAAGTACCTTCTGTGAATAATCTTATAATAAGTATAGGTACTACTGTAGAGATATTTCAAGAAGACCTTAAGGTTTAAAAGACAAAATCATTATCATATATTACTTAGAGACTCTTAGTGAATGCAGAGGCAGCTGACCCTGGTATGATGCAGGCTCTTCTAATACCCTCTGTGACAGCTGCCTCCTGTGAGAAATCTGTAAACGTGGAAACACGGATAGTCTCTAAGGATACCCCCTCATTGTCTTTTGGGTTGGAGCTGTTTTCTAAACAAAAATCCCTAAAAACTTAGTGACATTTGCTGAATGGCCAGCGGGTTTAAACAGGCCTGAGACTATTAACATGGAAGAAGCAGAGCCCTCTTTCTGACCCTCTACTCTGATTATCTCTGTTAAACTGAATTTAGCAACGTGGTGTTAGATCTACTTTCAGATCCATTGTAAGTTCTCTCTTTGACATGTGATGTCCTCACACTAAAACTCTCCACATAGTCAGAAAAACCCCTCAAGCAACGCAGCCGTGGTACAGAGGTTTAAGGCCCAGCCTTTTCTTTGCCTGGGACAGTGTCAGACGTGTCCTTGTGTGGGAGGTAGGCTTCAAGATGATCCACGATGACCTCACTTCCTGGTATGTATGCCCTTGTGTAATTCCCTTTGAGCAGGGCCTGATTCCATGACTTGCTTCTAACAAAAAGAACATGACAGAAGTGAGGGAAGACACTTCCAAGATTAGGTTATAAACGACTAAGGTTCTGTCTGGGGTCACTCTGTTTCTTACTCTCTTTTTGAGTCACTTAGTTTGGGGAAAGCCAGCTTCTGGGTTGGGTGCTGCTCTATGGAGATACCCACATGCTAAGGAAATGAGGGAAGCCTCCAGTCAACAGGCAATGTGGAACGGAGGCCCTCAGTCCAACAGCCCACGAGGCACGAGTGAGCTTGAAGGCAGATCGTTTCATTTCAACTTGATGTGATTTCAGCCCTGACCAACATCTTGACTGCAACCTCCTGACTGAGCCTAAGCCAGAAGCACCCAACTAAACTGCCCCCAGATTCCTGACTTTCAGAGACCATGAGTTAATAAATGTTGTTGTTCTAAACTACTAAGTGTAGTTCATCATACAGCAATAGATCACGAAGGCACGTTATTACAGAAACTGTGCCACCCTCTGGAGAGGACATTACAGACACAGTCAGGAGATGCAGATGGTCACCAGGTCTGCGATAATTTTTAGCAAATCATGTAACATTCTTTTCCTCTCGATTCAGGAAGCAACAAGAATTACCTGTTTCATGAGATTAGAAAATTTTGAGAGGAGAAGAGGTTCTTGCTTATCCTCTCTAACCTCAGGGACTTCATAACTTTCAGAAAGAATAAATGCAAAACTTTTTGCCACTGAGTTTCCTAGTACTGTAGCAAATAAACATAACTTTTTAATACATGTTTAATAATGATCGCTAAATAATGATTCTTAAGGCTCTTGAGGATTTCTAAATATAGTGAAAATATTTTAGTGGCGCTGGTTCAGCTAAAAAATCCACAGTAGCAGTAAGTCAATGAGTCAATCAATAGTAGTCAATAAGAAATTTTAAATGCATTAGGCTGCCACTTAGTAAGCTGCAGGCACTGTGGTAGGAAGTTTATGTCATTTATTTCAAATCCTACAAGGTAGGTGTTACAGATTACATATTTATGTTCTCCCAAAATTCATATGCTGAAATCTTAACCCTCAGTGGGATGGTATTATTAACCCTCAGTGGGATGGTATTCCTTTGGGAGGGAAGTAGGCCCTTAGGGTTGAGCCCTCGTGATGGGACTAGTCCTGTTTTAAAAAGAGTCACAAGAGGGCTTAGGAAGACAGTCTACAAACCAGGAAGAACTTCGGCTCTCACCAGAACACCACCCACCATGCTGGCACCCTAATCTCTGGATTCCAGCCTCCAGAACTGTGAGAAATAAATTTCTGCTGTTTAAGCCACCCAGTCTATGGTATTCTTGTTATAGTAGCCAGAACTAAGACAGTAGGAACTGTAGTAGTCATCAATTTCTTCATAGACCCAGGGAAAATGCATGCTAGATTACCTCGGTGATACAGAAGTAATGCAAATATATTTGAGAACATGAGGTAGCATGGGAGTTAACCCCTTCAACCACACAATCATTTCTGTACCCCCAAATTCCCCACACTGCAGTATACAGTGGGAGTTCTGGTTACCAACAAGTTACTCAGCATTCTTTGGGATGGCTACCTTAGCTCAACAGAACTGTCTTCTCTTTGTTTTTCTAGCAACTATTAATCATAAAGGGGAAGATTTGATTGGGTCAGTTTGTACCCGTCCAATATAAGTTGACTATTTGGTCAATATTTGAACTTATTGGTTAAATACCTTGCCCAGCTACCTCCAAGACATCTTCCCTCATATTCAGTTCATAAGCAGTAGCCTGTGTCCAATAAATTGCTCTTTGGTCTAATCATCTCTACCTAGATTGGAAGACTTAGTCTCACTTACAAAGCAAATGGCATGTCATAGCAGCTTATGCTGGAAAGAACAAATTGAAACCACTCTCCTTCAGAAGTAGCTATGTAAAGAGAAAGCACTCCAGATGTTATGGACTTCTGCTGCAGCCCATTCAGTACAATTACTATCCCCTTGTGACAAGACGGTGTTTTAATGTGCCAGCAGCTATGGTCTATTTTGCATATTCCCCGTTAACCCATGACCCTGCCGTATTTAGCCAGCTAGATATGGAGAATCTATTGCCTGTACGAAGGTCACAGCTGACTGTAGAGAACAAAAATTAAATGTTAATTCTTAGCTTTTGAACCTCAAAATCTGAGGTCCAGATGTGAGCCAAAAGAGTTGGAAGATTACGTGAGCAGACAGTGAGTTTTCTGCCCACTGGATACTAGATAAAATTTCCTTGGACGTGGGGAAGAAAAAGAGTAAAACGAAAGCAATACTAAGGAAGTCTGATAAGGGATACTATACTCTGTCTTCTTCTGAGGTCAAAATCTACAAAGGGAAGAACAATGGAACAGTTGGTAAATTGGAGGACATGAGAGTAGAGATCTGTGTCTCCTTTCTGAAGTGGAACCTAGAAAGCAGGAAGGATACAGATCTCCTCCCTACCCTGAGTGGCTGGAGCAGCACTAGATTAGACTGGGCAGTGGGTCCTGACACAGCTTCAGGGGTGAAGAAGCTCACCCAAGGGAGCTGTGCTCAGTGAGTGTCAGTGGGCCTGAAGGATCCCTACCACCGGGCCAAGTGAGACGCAAAACGATCTGATTGGACTTTGGACAGAGACTAGATGGGGGAATAGAGCTCTTACGTGTGTATATCTGCCAACGTCTGAACACCAATATGGCTAAGGATATGGCAGCAGATTCCCCATGGATAGATGGCAAACAAGACTAGACACTTTTTCCTGTTCCTTCCCCATGCCCTGATGGCTTAAGGCACTCAGAATTTTGATACAATTCCACTGAGAAGCAGGAGGGAAGTCAACAAGTCAACCATGAATTGACTTAGAAAATCCTTAAGTGAAACACAGAAGCATGAAATGACTGAAATTAAGTTTCATCTTTTAGGCGAAGTAAAGGCTTGAGACTGACTTTCCTTTGAAAATAATCATTGTCTCCTGAGAGATTCTTTACTAGGAATGTATGCATCCGCTAGGGAAATGGAATGTTCTTCCTTGGAGAAAGAGAAATTGCAGAAAAATAAATATAGAAGCATTATTGTAGCTCAGCCAAACCATGTAGAAAAAGCTCAATTTTCTAAAATTTACACAGAGCCCATCTGACATTTTAGACTGAAATGACTATCACTAGGGAGATGAGAAGTGATAAGTTGCTTTTGTTCAGCTCTCTGTCATTGTTTAATTAATACCCACCTTTCATGATACTTTTTGGGATAGTAGAGAACTTAAGAAATTCAACTCTAGACTAAAATTTTGTTTGCTCAAATCCTGGCTCATCTACTTTCTAGCTACGTGACATTAAAAACTTAATCTTGGGACTTCTCTGGTGGCTCAGTGGTTAAGAACCCCCCTGCCAATGCAGGGGACAAGGGTTCGAGCCTTGGTCTGGGAAGATCCGACATGCCTCAGAGCAACTAAGCCCGTGTGCCACAACTACTAAGCCTGCACTCTAGAGCCCACAAGCTACAACTTCTGAGCCTGCGTGCCACAACTACTGAAGCCCGTGCTCCACAACAAGAGAAGCCACCGCAATGAGAACCCCGCACATGGCAACGAAGAGTAGCCCCAGCTTGCCACAACTAGAGAAAGCCTGTGTTCAGCAGCAAAGACCCAACACAGCCAAAAATAAATAAACGTTTTTAAAAAAATAAAATTCATAAATGAAAAAAAGTCTCACCAACGATTTATCTCTCCCTCTCCTTTTTATTATGAAGAATTTTTAAAATCTACAAGAATAGATGCAATAGTAGAGGATCCCCATGTACCTCTCTCACCCAACTTCAACAATTATTAACTCAGCCAGTCTTGTTTCATTTACATTGTAACCCATTCCCCCACCCCACAGTGTATTATTTTGAAGCACATCCCAGATAACATATTATATCATTTTATTCATAACATTTCAGTACGTATCTTTAAAACATAAAGATTCATTTAAAACAAATAAAACCAGGCTACCATTATCACACTTAAAAATTTAAAATAATTCTTAAACATCATCAACTATACAGTGTTTAAATTTACAATTATCTGAAAATTTCTACTTTTTTATAGTTTATTGGTTTGAATCATTTTCCAGATAATGTCCACACATTGCAATTGGTTATATATTTCTTAAATTTATTTTAATTTTTACATTCTGCTTTCATCTTTTTTTTTTCATACAATTACTGGCTGGAGAAAACTGGTCATTTGTCCTGTAGAATTTACCACAGTTTGTGTTTTGCTGATTGCATTCCTGGATATTGTTGAACATGGCCCTGTGTCCTCTGGGTTTCCTGTAATTAGATGTAGACGAATTCTTCATAGGTGATGTTAGTTCTTCCAACAGGTTGTATATAATATTTGGTTGTCTCTCTTTTGGTGAAATTAGCAGCTGTTTACACTCAATGCCTAGATTCATTAGGGGCTGCAGAATGGCAGTATTCTGATTTTTATCTTCATGTATTAGCTGGAATACTTTTATAGAAATAAACTTCACCTCATCTACAATTTTAACACTCAAGAATACTGTTTATTTTAGAAAGGCCAGATAAATGCTTGATTTTCAAAATAATGAGTTGGTTCTCTCCAGTGGTGACCAATTCGTTGTGTTTTTGTTATTTTTTAGTATCATTATGAATTCACGGATTTATATATATTTGATGTATTTCAATATATTATAGTTATTATCTTTGTTTATGCTCTTTGTCCCATGGAGGCTACTGAAGTTGGCTCATGGGTCCTTTTGACATAAACACTGTCCCAGTTTGCCTGGGAATGAGGGGTTTCCTGTTACACGGACTTTCAGCTTGATAATGGGTAAAGTGCTGGGCAAATTGGGATGGGTTGGTCACCCTAACCTCACTAGTCTTTTCTAGCTCCGTTGCTGTGTGGTAAGACAAGGCATTGTAGGCTCAGCATGCATATTTCCTCTCCAGATATAGAATTAGCCATTTCTCCAAGAACACCTGGTTCCTTTTAGTGGGAAATGGGATTTGAAAAACCCATTCTTTTAACCATACTTAAGCATCAATTTCTGCTTCTATAAAATGATGATAATATTCTAACCCACACTGGGTTGTTGTGAGGATTATATGCAGTAATGCTTGGAAAGCACAGAGCCTGGAACATAGAAAGTGCTTGTTAAAAGTTAGCTGCTATCACAACACTTACACAGGTAATATGGGCAGTGCCAAGGCTAATTCACTAAGCAAAACTCAGCATCAACTCAGGGAAATATCCATATATTTGGGAGTGAGCCATGTTAAAGAAACATAAGTGGGAGCAGAACTACACTCCTTAGACGTTCATTCTACAATGGCTATACACTTCAATGTGTTGGTGTAATTTATTTTTTTTCAAATTCAAACCATCAGAACTGTCTAACCTTTCAACAAGAGAAGGCTATGCTGCTGGATATGAGACTGTTTCTAGAAATGTCTTGAAATGTTTGGGTTTGGCACCTGAGGAGCCCTTGTTTATTCTGAGTTTCCTGTCCTATTGCATATTTGTGTGGCAAGAGAAGGAAATTTCATACAATAATTTAAAAATTAGTGGAATCTTGTGCATTGAAAGGGATTCCTCCCAAAAATAGTACTGGAAGCAAATGCAGAAAAGAACCCTCTCTTCAGGTTCCTGAGAAAATTATGTGATCTTTACTAGAATTCATTAAAGAGCAAGTTGTGGAAGATAGCCATATTAGTCCTCTCAAAGTAGGTATTCATCTGAGTCATCTGAGGTTGACGGCTGTAGTGAGCCTCCATGTTTGTGATATACATAAAGGAGAAACAGATCAAAGAAATCTTTGGTGAACCATTGCAAACAATTACAAAGGAACTGATGAGCTCAATCCTGTCAGTGCCTGCTTTTTGAAAGCGTAAGTTAATGCTTGACATATGTGAATCAATTTGCACTGATGGTGCCCCTGAAGAAAAATATCAAGATCTGTTGCTTTTGTAAAGAAAATAGACTCTCATCATTATCACACATAATGCTGCATCAGGATGCTTTTGCTACAAAGAACTTTCCCCCAAATATTGAAGGCTGGTTTGAATATTGTGGTGAACAGTATACATTTTATCAGAGACTGTGCTCCAATCTCCTCCCGGACTCCAGGTTTTGACAAAGGAATTGGGACCTAGTACACTGTGTACTAGGAACATATTAATGACAAAAATAAACAACAAAAACTCTGTTATCCAGAAATTTAAAAGCCATATGTACATACAGAAATGAAGTGAGTTTTCAATGGCCATGTGCTTATTTTTTTCCTCAGATATTATTTTCTTACCAATTATTTACATATAAACAAAGATGAAAGGAAATTAATATAAAAACTGAGTAGTGTATGCACAAGCCAAGCTGCATGAGTAGAGGATAACTATTAAATATTAGATGAAGGTCCCTGGAGGAGATAATCTGGACAGTGTCTCTGGATCACAGTTATACTTTAGCTCTGCCAGCAAGGTACCAGACCCCTTCCAGATAAGTGAAGAGGCAAAGTTCTGAGCGAGTCAGGAAAGCACAAACTCATGACAGATTGGTCATCCAATAGGCTGTTGTGTGGGTCAGGTGCTAGATATTCACCAAGAAAATGGGAGTGGGCTATCCGTAGTTTCCAAGCTCCTAAGGCTTCCAGATACCAGGCGTGGGCAAAGCAGAACACAGCCTAGAGGTGAAAAGAATGTCTGTACAGCAGCAGGACAGGAAGGGAGAGCAGAAATTTCATCAGCACACAGCCAAGGCAGGCCAAGTACAGACAAAAATGTGAGCAGGCTCACCCAGGAGTTCTGGCCTCAGATTCCAGAGTCAGTTCAACGGCAATGCCACCTTGGTGATGACAGCCTCACCTTGTCTGCTTCCTAAGTCAGGCTGCTCCAACTGGCTACTTGCAGTGTCTTAATACATAAGGAAATAAGCTTGTTTATTTAAACCCAAGGCAGTAATTCAAAAAAGGAATTTTAAGATAGCTTATTCTCTTATATGTGGCAAGTGCAATTAAATTCTAAATAAATTTAACACATCTATATAAGGGATTAGGATGAACATAGCAGAGCACTTGTACATGTTTATTAGGAAGTTTCTAGTTTAGAAAAAGCACATTGAAGAAATTAATTTTATTCCTGCCTTTTTTGGGGGCAGCAGGGAAGCTTAGTCGATGAAGTAGCAAGCCCTACAGGTGACATAACAACTCACTGGCATGAGATGAGTAATGCCTTTATCCATGCTTTTTCCATGGGAGAGTCTTCTCTTTCTGTTTGGCTTTTAAATTTCTGGATAATAGAGTTTTTGTTGTTTATTTTTGTCATTAATATGTTTTTTTCATTAAGCTAGGAGAATGTGTTCTGTTCAACACCTTTTCAGCTTGTGGGATTTATTGAGGATTACTTTACTGTAGTTTTTTTTTTTTAACTTCAGAGTTAAAAAGAAGATGTATTTTTCATTTCGGTGATATAATTAGAAAAGTAGATGTGTGTGTGTCTACTGCTTGGATCTATCTTATTAATTATGTCGTTCAAACCCGGTTTATTCTCACTTTTTTTTTCTTACTCTCATGGGATGAGAGAAGAGAATCAAGCTTCCTCTTGTCAGCAAGTTCCTCCTTAGTTCTCTTTATATTTCCAGTAGCTTTTGCTTTATGAATTTTGATGCTTTGATATTTGATACATAAAAATTCATGAAAATTAGAGCTTCATTATGGATTATATCCTTTTCTATTATAAAATGTCCTTCTTTATCTTTCATGATTTTGTCTTAATTCGCCCTGAACTAACATGAGTACCAGGAGCCCTGCTTCTTTTGCTGCATTTGCCTGGCATGATTTTGGCTACCTTTGTCTGAGTATAGCATGTATTTGGATTGTGCTTTGTGATCTAAGCTTAGAATTTTTTTCTTTCAATAGGTTCACACTTCTGGATATGAGAGAAATGTTTGGTCACAATTCCATCATCCTTCATTGCATTTTTCCTTTAAATGTCACACACACACAAATTAAAGACACGCACATATGTATTTTTTCCTATATGGTCCTTGGTTTCTTTATTGTGTGAGTATTTTCATTCTGATAATTCTAAAGGCTTATAGTCTGTTCTAGGATCTTTTAATGGTTACCTTTATAATTTTATGTATTATCATATTTTAAAATCTTTATATAGTACCTGATGACTCACCACTACAAAACATGAGACAATTACTACACTTACACCTACTCCATCTTGCCTATCCTACACTGCTCAATTTTGGCTTATTATATTATTATCATCAATAATACTTCTGGTTGTTACCTTTGTACTTTAAACTAATACACTGACACCTCCATCACTTGGTTTATCATTTTAAATGGTAAGTTTGGAAATCGTGCTACAAAGATGAGGAACTCATGCTTACACTGCTTTTCCCTCTCCCTATCTCTCATTTTTTGCTTGTTTTACTACTACTATTATTTTACTGCTATTATTATCATTTCTACATTACATTGTATTCTGTAGTCATAATTCCTACACTTGCTTAGCCTTAAGCCTTTTCTCCCAATTTTTTATTTTATTGAAGTATGGCTGATTTACAATGTCATGTTAGTTTCAGGTGTACAGGCACAGTGATTCAGTTTTACATATACGTATTTTTTTCTTTCTTATATTCTTTTCCCTTATAAATTATTAAAAAATATTGAGTATAGTTCCCTGTGCTATACAGTAGGTCCTTGTTGGTTACCTATTTTATATATATTAGTGTGTATGTGTTAATCCCATTCTCCTAATTTATCCCTCCCCCCACTTTCCCCTTTGGTAACCATAAGTTAGTTTTCTATGTCTGTGGGTCTATTTCTGTTTTGCAAATAAGTTCATTTGTATCTTTTTTTTTATATTCCACATATAAGCAATATCATATGATATTTGTCTTTGTCTGGTTTACTCCACCTAGTATGATAATGTCTAGGTCTTTCCACATTGCTGCAAATGGCATTATTTCATTATTTTTTATTGCTGAATAATATTCCATTATTCGTATACTACATCTTCTTTATCCATTCACCTGTCAGTGGACGTTGCAGTTGCTTCCATGTCTTAAATTCAGTGCTTGCTCTTCTCACCACCACAGCTGTTCCTTTCATCTCTTGATTGGCATCTTCAAGTAATTTTTTTTAAAGAAAGGACACAGAAGTTCTTTTTTCCTGGCATTCTTGCATGCTTGGAAATATCAAACAATTTGACTATGTAAAAAATGTTCTTGGGTCACACATTTTCTGAGGACTTGGCAACATTTTTTTTCATCATCTTCTAGTAGTTAATATTGCTAAGGAAATTCTATAACCAAAGTTATATTTTTCCTCTTATTTCTGTTTGATGGTTTTTTTTTTTTAAGGCCTAGATTCTATCCTTTATCTTTAAAGTCCAGCAGCTTTACTAAGCCATGTTTCAGTGTTGATTTTGCTGATTCTTTTTTTTTTTCCTGGAACAGCTGTACCCATTTCAAACTATGGATTTAGGTCTTACTTATTTGATGAAATATTTATTCTGTTATATTTGTTCTGTTTCCTTTATTAGAGACACAATTCATGGGAAAGTTGAAATTCCTTTTCCTGCTTTCCATATCTATAATATTCTCAATAATCATTTTAAATATTCTTTCTTATTTATTTTCCCTTATTTTTTCTAAATCTACTCTTTATTTCTTTCCAGAGCCTTATGTTTTCTATTTTAAAAATCACTTCTGTAATATAACTATTTCTTACTTGAGGCACGGTATAGCTCTTCTTTGAATTATTGCTTCAGAAAAGCCATATTTATCATTTTTAATGGAAAAGTGTCTCTACAATTTTTATCTACATTATGGCAAAATTTTATGAAATGCTAACCTGCCTTTTGCCATGTCCCTCTCATTTATCTATTTATTCTTTGCAGTATATTTGCATCATGTTCCACACAAACTCCTTTTGCATGAATACTCATATTTCTGTTAGATTACTCATTAATTTATTATGTGGACTGTTCTTACATAGGTGAACTATTTTCTAAAATATGATAAGGCAGAGAGTACAGAGAAGTGAGCTGGGTCAATCATCCGCTTGGATTTCTCTCTGCCCTGTGGTTTTGTCTCCCATCTGACAGGAAGTAGGCTTGGCCAGCCATGATGGTCAACACAGAGGCATTCATCGGCATTTATCTCCCTTCAGCTGCAAGGCCATCGCCCACTCTTCCATGCTGCCTTTTAGCAAAGATGGCATGTCTCTTCCTTTCCTCTTTAAGCTCTGCATCCTCTCACAAGGCTCAGGGATGCCCCCAAGTTCACCTTCCTACCCAGACCTCGCTGTTCATAGAAGCCATTGATTTCTCTCCTTAGAATACTTGGCCTACTTCAGGCAGACTCTGTGTTACCTGAGCTTTCCTTTCAGCCTCCCCTCTTAACCAAGCCCAACCTGACTGTGTTAATCAGGAGTTGGGCTGTTTTCAAGTTTCATGTATATTTTCCTTTCTAATTTTCAAGAACTATTGTATTTTAATCACGTTCAGTGGATTTCAAAAAGAAAAGTGGGGCCAGATGGCTTGACTCTGCCATCCCACTGAAGACCTTGATGTGGCCAAAGAATGATTCTGGATCCATTTCTTCCAAAATTGGATTTCATAAATAATATGATCTGATGAAAGATGATCTCACAGAAACATGGGTCATGGCTGAATGCAAATAGAATTTCAGACAATAAAGTTTGGAATCTCCAGTGTATTCAAACCAGTGCCATTTCCACATCTCACAACGGTACCAGAGGGCTCATCTGCTGGTGTGAGCTGGGGTTTTTATCGTACCTTTTTATTGTACCTCAAAACAAGGCGTGTGACTTCTCTAGAAAAAGCTTCTCACTGACTAAATTGTTTCTCAGGAGAATCAGTGAGTCAGTAAGCCTTTTAAACTTTATAATTCTGTAACTGTTTATGCATTTTTAAGGATTTTTATTTAATTAAATTAAATTGTAATTCTTTCTTAGCCTATATTTCTTATAGTATTTATATTGTGATAGGATATACATAGCCTTTAGCGTTCTCACTCTTTTTGAGTGTACAGTTCAGTGGTATGAAGTGCATTCACATTGTTGGCCAGCCACTGCCACTATCCATCTACAGAACTTTCCATCATCCAGAAATGAAATTGTACCCATTAAACACTAACTACCCCACTCTTCTCCCCTCAAACCCTGGTAACTATTTACTATAGTTTTTAACGTGAAAAAACTAACCTTAACAATTGTTTCTCCTGCTTTACTCTTTAAAAACATCCTTTTCAGAGATTTACTAATAAGAGATAGGAGAAAATTTTTAGAACAATGAAAGGGAAGCAGATGCAGACTGTAGTAAACATTAAGACTTGCTGTGCAGTGGACCTTCAAGATGGCCGAGGAGTGAGACGTGGAGATCACCTTCCTCCCCACAAATACATCAAAAATACATCTACATGTGGAACACCTCCTACAGAACACCTACTGAAGGCTGGCAGAAGACCTCAGACTTCCCAAAAGGCAAGAAACTTCCCACGTACCTGGGTAGGGCAAAAGAAAAAAGAAAAAACAGAGACAAAAGAATCGGGACGGGACCTGCACCAGTGGGAGGGAGCTGTGAAGGAGGAAAGGTTTCCACACTACGAAGCCCCTTCACTGGTGGAGACGGGGTGTGGCGGGGAAGAAGCTTCGGAGCCACGGAGGAGAGCACAGCAACAGGGGTGCGGAGGGCACAGCAGAGAGATTCCCGCACACAGGATCGGTGCCGACCTGCGCTCACCAGCCCGAGAGGCTTGTCTGCTTACCCGCCCGAATGGGTGGAGGCTGGGAGCTGAGGCTCAGGCTTCGGAGGTCAGATCTCAGGGAGAGGACAGGGGTTGGCTGCGTGAACACAGCCTGAAGGGGTTAGTGTGCCACGGCTAGCTGGGACGGAGTCTGGGAAAAAGTCTGGCACTGCCTAAGAGGCAAGAAACCATTGCTTTGCGGTTCGCCAGGAGAGGGGATTACTTCCCTGTCTGCCCACAGAAGGCAGCTCCAGAAAACTGCCTAAACGAGCTCCAGAAACAGGTGGGAGCCACGGCTATAAGCTCAAACACCAGAGATGGGCATGAAATGCTAACGCTGCTGTTGCAGCCACCAAGAAGCCTGTGTGAAAGCACAGGTCACTATCCACATGCCCCCCTGCCCCGCCCTCCCTCCGGGAGCCTGTGCAGTCCGCCACTGCCAGGGTCCTGAGATCCAGGGACAACTTCGCCAGGAGAACACATGGCGTGCCTCAGGCTGTTTCAACATCACACTGGCCTCTGCCGCCCCAGGATCACCCTGCATGCCCATTATAACTACCATAAACTTCCCTCTGGCAAGAGTGAGCCAGAACCCTCTAATCAGCCCCTGCTTGAAACCTGTCCTGTCTGGGCAGGAACAGAAGTCTGAGGGTGACCTACACACAGAGGCGGGTCCAAATCCAAAGGTGAACCCCGGGAGCTGTGAGAACAAAGAAGAGAAAGGGAAATCTCTCCCAGCAGCCTCAGGAGCAGTGGATTAAATCTCCACAATCAACTGGATGTACCTGCATCTGTGGAATACCTGAATAGACAACGAATCAACCCAAAATTGACACAGTGGACTTTGGGAGCAACTGTAGACTTGGGGTTTGCTGTCTGCAAGTGACTTGTTTCTGACTTGTAAGTTTATATTAGTATAGTTTTTAGCACTTGTAATCATTGGTGGATTTGGTTATTGATTTGGCTACTCCTTTTTTTTTTTACTACTTTTTTATTTTAATAATTTTTAAATTTTATTTATTTATTTGTATTTTAAAATATACTTTTCTTTCTTTTTATTCTCCCTTTTCTTCTGAGCCATGTGGCTGACAGGGTCTTGGTGCTCTGGCCAGGTGTCAGGACTGAGCCTCCGAGGTGGGAGAGCCGAGTTCAGGACACTGGTCCACCAGAGACCTCCCGGCCTCACATAATATCAATTGGCAAGAGCTCTCCCAGAGATCTCCATCTCAACGCTAAGACCCAGCTCCACCCAACGTCCAGCAAACTCCAGTGCTGGATGCCCCACACCAAACAACTAGCAAGACAAGAATACAACCCCACCCATTAGCAGAGAGGTTGCCTAAAATCATAATAAGGTCACAGACACCCCAAAACACACCATCAGATGCAGCCCTGCCCACCAGAAAGACAAGATCTAGTGCCACCCACCAAAACACAGGCACCAGTCCCCACCACCAGGAAGCCTACATAACCCACTGAACCAACCTTACCCAATGGGGGCAGACACCAAAAACAACGGGAACTACAAACATGCAGCCTGCGAAAAGGAGACCCAAACACAGTAAATTAAGCAAAATGGGAAGACAAAGAAATACACAGCAGATGAAGGAGCAAGGTAAGAACCCACCAGACCAAACAAATGAAGAGAAAACAGGCAGTCTATATGAAAAAGAGTTCAGAGTAATGATAGTAAAGATGATCCAAAATCTTGGAAATAGAATGGAGGAAATATAAGAAATGTTTAACAAGACCTAGAAGGACTAAAGAGCAAACAATGATGAACAACACAATAAATGATATTAAAAATTCTCTAGAAGGAATCAGTAGCAGAATAACTGAGGCAGAAGAACAGATAAGTGACCTGAAAGATAAAAGAGTGGAAATAACAACTGCAGAGCAGAATAAAGAAAAAAGAATGAAAAGAATTGAGGACGATCTCAGAGACCTCTGGGACAACATTAAATGCACCAACATTCGAATTATTATAAGGGTCCAAGAAGAAGAAGAGAAAAAGAAAGGGTCAGAGAAAACATTTGAAGAGATTATAGTTGAAAACTTCCCTAACATGGGAAAGGAAATAGTCAATCAAGTCTAGGAGGCACAGAGTCCTATACAGGATAAATCCAAGAAGAAACACACCAAGACACATATTAATCAAACTATCAAAAATTAAATACAAAGAAAAAATATTAAAAGCAGCAAAGGAAAAACAGCAAATAACATACAAGGGAATCCACATAAGGTTAACAGCTGATCTTTCAGCAGAAACTCTGCAAGCCAGTAGGGAGTGGCAGGACATACTTAAAGTGATGAAAGGGAAAAACCTATAACCAAGGTTACTTTACCTAGCAAGGATCTCATTCATGTTTGATGGAAAAATCAAAAATGTTACAGACAAGCAAAAGTTAAGAGAATTCAGCACCACCATACCAGATTTTCAACAAATGCTAAAGGAACTTCTCTCCAACCAAAAGACATAGACTGGCTGAATGGATACAAAAATAAGACCTGTATATATGCTGTTTCCAAGAGACCCACTTCAGGCCTAGGCAACCATACAGACTGAAAGTGAGGGGATGGAAAAAGATATTCCATGCAAATGGAAATCAAAAGAAAGCTGGAGTAGCAATTCTCATATCAGACAAAATAAACTTTAAAATAAAGACTATTACAAGAGAAAAAGAAGGACACGACACAATGATCAAAGGATAAATCCAAGAAGAAGATATAACAATTGTAAATAATTATGCACCCAATATAGGAGCACCTCAATACATAAGGCAAATGCTAACAGCCATAAAAGGAGAAATCGACAGTAACACAATAATAGTAGGGGACTTTAACACCCCACTTTCACCAATGGACAGATCATCCAAAATGAAAATAAATAAGGAAGCACAAGCTTTAAATGATACATTAAACAAGATGGACTTAATGGATGTTTATAGGACATTCCACCCCAAAACAACAGAATACACATTTTTCTCAAGTGCTCATGGAACATTCTCCAGGATAGATCATATCTTGGGTCACAAATCAAGCCTTGGTAAATTTAAGAAAATTGAAATCATATCAAGTATCTTTTCCGACCACAGCGCTATAAGACTAGATATCAAATACAGGAAAAAACTGAAAAAATACAAACACATGGAAGCTAAACAGTACACTACTAAATAACCAAGAGATCACTGAAGAAATCAAAGAGGAAATCAAAGAACACCAAAAACAAATGACAGTGAAAACATGGTGACCCAAACCCTATGGAATGCAGCAAAAGCAGTTCTAAGAGGGAAGTTTAGAGCAATACAATCCTACCTCAAGAAGCAAGAAAAATCTCAAATAAACAACCTAACCTTGCACCTAAAGTAATTAGAGAAGGAAGAACGAAATAAACCTAAAGTTAGCAGAAGGAAAGTAATCATAATGATCAGATCAGAAATAAATGAAAAAGAAATGAAGGAAACAATAGCAAAGATCAATAAAACTAAAAGCTTTTTCTTTAAGAAGATAAACAAAATTCATAAACCACTCACCAGACTCATCTAGATAAAAAGGGAGAAGACTCAAATCAACAGAATTATCTATACCTATCATCATCCAAAAATCTACAAACCATAAATGCTGGAGAGGGTGTGGAGAAAAGGGAACCCTCTTGCACTCTTGATGAGAATGTAAATTGATACAGCCACTATGGGGAACAGTATGGAGGTTCCTTAAAAAACTAAAAATAGAACTACCATATGACCCAGCAATCCCACGACTGGGCATATACCCTCAGAAAACCATAATTCCAAAAGAGTCGGGTACCACAATGTTCATTGCAGCTTTACTGACAATAGCCAGGACATGGAAGCAACCTCAGTGTCCATCGACAGATGAATGGATAAAGAAGATGTGGCACATATATACAATGGAATATTACTCAGCAGTAAAAAGAAATGAAATTGAGTTATTTGTAGCGAGGTGGATGGACCTAGTGTCTGTCATACAGAGTGAAGTAAGTCAGAAAGAGAAAAACAAATACCGTATGCTAACACATATATATGGAATCTAAAAAAAAAAAAAAAGGTTCTGAAGAACCTAGGGGCAGGATAGGAATAAAGATGCAGACGTAGAGAATGGACTTGAGGACACGGGGTGGGGGAAGGGTAAACTTGGACGAAGTGAGAGAGTAGCACTGACATATATACACGACCAAATGTAAAACAGGTAGCTAGTGGGAAGCAGCTGCATCACTAGGGAGATCAGCTTGGTGATCTGTGACCACCTAGAGGGGTGGGATAGGGAGGATGGGAGGGAGACACAAGAGGGAGGGGATATGGGGATACATGTATATATATATCTGATTCATTTTGTTATACAGCAGAAACTAACACAACATTGTAAAGCAGTTATACTCCAATAAAGATGTTAAAAAAAAAAAAAAAAAGACTTGCTCTGTTAGATACAAGAGGCATGGCCCTCAACCTGGGGTTGCGGGGGATGACAGCTAACACGAACATATTCTTCCTCTGTGTGTCTCACTCAGTCTCTCTGTAAGTACCCTCTAGAGAGGTATTATTGCATTATCCTCATTTTACAGATGAGAAACCTGAGGTACACCCAGATTAGGTCACTTGTCCACAGTAGTGACATGTTTGGGACTGGAATCCGGGTACTGAGATGACAAAGTTAAAGCCTACATGAAACAAGCAAAGAGTGTTTAAGTGCTAAACATTATGGTCCTAAATTTAGGTCTCCTCTGACCTCCAGCCATTTTTCAGAAAATGTTCTCTTAACGATCACTCCATGAACAACTAGTGACCAACTCCATGGGCCTCTCTAGGCTCTCATTTTCCTCTGCCTCTCTGAAGCTTTTGAAACTCTTAAGCAAACTTCCTTCTTCAAATTCTTTTCTTCCTCAGGATCTGAGACACCAGCAGAGTAAGTTGAGAAACATCACTGCAGTAGAGAAACTTGAACTTGAATATGCAGTGGACGATAAGGAAAAACCAAAGAGCCTTGAGCAAGGGAGCAACAGGCTTAAAGCAGTCCCTTAGGAAGGTTACAGGGATCTGGGCATGGTCATGACATAACCCCTCAAAATGTTTATGCTCTAAGGGAGTTGATTCTCAGATGTACCATTAGAATACTCAGGACGCTATTTTTAAAAATCCTTGTGACATTCATTGCTCTTGTATTTCAAGAGAACCTGGGGGTCTGTGGAGAACATGGGTTTTCAGATTACCCAATGTCCCTTTTGTCAGCATCTCCAGCAAAAATGTCTCTCGGCTCCTGCTTCTCCTAAGCAATTTTATTGTGTGCTATCAACTCTGAGTCCCACAAATGCACATGTGTCCTCTTTGTAATGCCTACTAGAAAGTGAAGAAGGAAATGGGTGGCTCATGCAGTTTCACAGCAGGTGTTTTGTGTCCTCACCCAATCTTGGCTCCATCTGTCTTTTCTACTTGTATTCACCACTTTGCCATATTTTCTCACTTATTTTGGAATTAATTTGTTTCACCATCTCATATGTATCTTTGAAAGATCCTTTAAAGAGTTTCTAGAATAGGGAAGGAGAGAGAACAAGAGAAATGAAATTTAAAAGGAAAGAATGTAATCCAAGCAAGTCGACTCTAAGAAGACATTTTTGAGACAATTGAGGAAACTGGAGAATGGGTATTAGATTATAGTAAGGAATTATTATTAATTTTCCAGGTGAGATAATGGTATTGTAGCTATTTTTTAAAGTCCTTATCTGTTAGTAATTCATAATTAACTATTTATAAGTGAAATGTATAAGTGTCTGGGATTTGCTTCAAATTACTCCAGAAAAAAAAAAAAAAAAAAGAACAGATGGGCATCAGGGGAGAAAAACATAAAAACTATTTTTTTTAATGTGGGAAACTGTGAAGATAATGGCACTTCTTACAGCAATAATGTTTTTGAGAAAAGGCATGGACATTCTTAGAAAGTCACAGTGCACAGCTCCTTACCTGATTTGAGAGGGATTCTAATAAACTCTCATAGATGCATGAATGGTTTACATGGAGAGCAAATGTATTTGACTCACGTACTAAAGTTAATACAGGGCCTTAAATTTTAGATTTTAGTGAGGAAAACAGAGGAAAGGAACAGATATTTATTAAGCACTTAATTTATTCTAGGCTCCGTGCTCAGGGCCTTCACATGTATTATCTCCGTGTTTCCATCGACCTGGTTGGAGGAATAGTCCCTCCCTCTTCTCCATGCTATCTCCTCTCCTCTTCCCTGAAGAGATGGGTGGCAATTGGGTGGCTCACTGAATTGGGAAGTTTACCTTCCTTCTCCATAGGACCTGTGAGGAAATGCCCAGTTCCTGATTCTGACCTGTTGGAAGCCATCACGGTTGGAAATTAAGGACCCCATTTTCCCTCAAACCCAAGGGAAAGACAACACTGAACCTTCTGGGCACAAAGAACAAGCCCACTGTGTGCCTGACACTGGGACAGGTATTTTAAACTCATTATCTCTACTGCTCACCATAGCCTTAGAGGGAGGTATTAATATTCCTCTTTACATATGAAAAATGAGCCCCATGGAGGGTACATGACTTGCCCAAGGCACCACAGTCAGTTAATGGTAGGGCCAGTGCATGAATAAAGCTTTGAATTACTCCAAACCTCCTTTCTTTTTAAGATGCAAAGCTTCTAGAATGTTCATTCTCATCATCTGTAAAATGGGTTGAATAATACCTTCCTTTCCTACCCAATAGAAATGCAGTGGGTGTCAAAATAAAGAAAGTAGCTTTTATTAGCACTAAAACGACACACATAGCAATGAGCACTGCATGTATCCTCTGTAAGGCAAGACAATGCTCTGTGATCCACAAAAGGTATCCTACTGGTCACAGCCATTGGAATTCTTACACACATTCATGTGGGGAAAGAAAATCCCCTCCTGGACCTTCCAGGGAAGCAATATATTGTGAAGGTCAAGGGTACCAGCTGTGGAGTCAGACTCTGCCCTTACTGTCTGGGTGACCTTGAGCACCAGTTACTTAACCTCTCTATGACAGACAAATATAGAGCCTCTCTTATGGGCTGATTTAAGATTAAATGAGACATTGCATGTGGAGCCCATAGGAAGTGTGAGTAGATGTTAGCCATAATTACGGGGTTGCTAATAGCACTGCTGGGCTTTTCCTGTAGGTGAGACATTCGTCTCCAGTCATCTCAGTTTCCTCCTCCTTTCTGCTCTTCCCCAACTCCAGCTACAGCTCACAAATCTTGTCTTCATGCCTTTTCAATTTAGTGGTAATAGCAAGCCAATAGATCGTTTTCAAAAACAATAACTTCATGATTACACGTAAGAGTTTGCTGCTTTTATATGTTAAACAGATTAAATTATTCACTTTCCTTACATCCATTAAAAAGTGATGTATTTTTATATATTATTTTGCTGGACAGCAAAAATGCACATTTTTCTGTCCGACTCCATCAGTCATTTTGTCACTGAACTGATGAGATCCCCACTGGGGAGCTAAGTGGTGATTTACTCCGCACAAGTGTATCCAGCTTGGTTCCCAATATATACACTGAGGATCCTTATGTCTACTAATCTGGAAAGGGATTTTGGCTCAATATTTGAGGAATTATTATCTATGAGGGACTGGACTAACAAAAGAACAAATTGTGGGGGACTGAGACAAAAATTCCAGAAAGCAAAGTAAATACTTAATAGGTCTTCAGTGTTGACTCTCATGAAATGTGCCTCCTGATTGAGAATAGAGCTCTGTTCCCTCCTTTCTCCAGAGAGTGCATGGGGACAAGGATGAATTTCTTATCTAGAAATTGTTGTATAAGAGTGTCAAAACTTCAGTGAAATCCTTGAATGGGCCAAGAGATACATCTGGCCCAGCATCATTTGTGAAAGAATTGGAGGAAGCCAGTGGCCTTGCATGAGAAAATCGGAGATGCTGGTGGGCAGCAGTAGGGTGAGCGTTCCTAAGAAAGAGCGAAAGAGCAAAGAGAAAAATTAAGAGAAGAGATAAAGGAGCCATGGGACTTTTATCACCAGGAATGCCAGTCACGGTTCACTATAAACCCCCTCCAATTCCCCCAAACATTCAGGAAAATCTTACATAATTAAGTTCCTACATGGGTTTTTGTTTTTGGAGGAAATCATGGAAGGATGCATTCTATGTTGGAGCCAATGGCAAAGGCGGAGACTAAGACAGAACAGAAAACAAGATGCAATGAAGACTGGAAGTAGATCAAATGTCATCATGAGATGTACACTCCTTGGACACTTGTACATATCTTGGTGTGGGTGTTGGACTTTTCACAAGGTTTGAAATGGGAATGATCTACCCTTCAGGACAGCATGTCACCAGCAAATGTCTACTATGTTGCAACACCTTAGGTGGAAAAAACCTGTTCATTAAAAGTTGAAAATTTCACTGAAGTTTTGGTATTTCTTGTACAAAAATTTCCAGATAATGTTCACCTTTGTCCCTCCCCACTAGTGGTCACCTAAATCAACTTGTGTTTTTCAAAAATGGGGAAGAAAGAGAGTACTCATCCAGTAGTAGTGCGAGTGCTGATAATGATCAGAGAGAGTGTTTCCATAAATTATCAAATGATTCCAGCACTGCTGATTTTGCCATAAGCCTTCTTAATCTTAAATAAGAAAGCTGAGATGCAAAGAAGAAAAAAATGTCATCAAATTTACTCTGAAGAAAAACAAAGACACTTAAATAAAAGGAAACAATGGGATTTCTAAAGTAACCTCAGAAACTCGCAGAGCTGCCATCAAAAGTCCTTGATGAATTGTTCGAGTTGGATATGAGTTTTGTGTGAGGCAAGTCAAAAGGACAGTTTTTGCTAAAGCCTGCCACGGACTGATTTTGACAGCTGCTGGCAAAGCTCTGCTGTTGGCTGGGAGTTAACTCACCAGATCCCACCTGCTGCTGTGGTTCAGTTAGTAATGAAGGATAAGGCAGACAGGGATGGACCTCAAACATTAAAAGTGTGAAACACTCGGTCCCTTACCTGGACACTCAGGGGCTGAACATGTGATGTGAAGATAACAAATAATATAACTTTTTGCTGCCATAGGTAATAAATATGAAACTTAAGCCCTTGAAAATGGAAAAATCTATACAATTTCCAAATATTTTTAAAATTAGATTATTTTAACTAGTTAAAGTCATTTTCCATATGGTAATCTTATTAGTTAAAAAAATCTGGAAAGGTTGTCTTGGGTTTCCTTACACATTACATGGCTTATGTTTTATACCTGTGAGGTCATAGCTGTGAAATATCCCCCCTTTGACAACTTGACTATGATGTATGCTGTTATATTTCAGTAGCTCATGATGCTTTTTCAGCTGGATGAAAAGTTCATTCCATTCCATCACTTCTGATATCATCTTCATTTCCATTTCATCCATGAAGTGCAAAATGCCAGAGATTTGGAAACACCATTTGGAACCAGTTGCAAAAGTAGAGATTGATAAGATGGTAAGAGAAATTAAGAACACAGGCACTTTATATATCCTGATACTAATAATTAAAATGTCTTGCATTAGTTATGGTTGGCTCAAGTCTTTGATAGGGTAAGATAAGAATCTCAGTTACAGGCAGAACTTGAAGGAGCTGCTGCTGCTATTTGAAATACAAATATTAGCTCAATATCCCTCCTTTCTCATGCATTTGCTTCAGTACATCCTGTACCACCATGGTTGGCCTCCAATCTTAGTTTACTGAGATATCCAGAAAGAATAATGGTGGAGCATCCCTGAGAACAGTGAACATCTTAGGAATATACAACAGAAGATGGCAGTTGGCAAATACCACTGGAAAATCTGTTCATATCTATGTGTCTAGTGAAAATAATTTGAGGTAACCTCAAATTTTTCTTTTGAACCAGAGAAAAAGAAATATATGCTGAGCTGGTTATCGTGGCTTCACTTATAATAGTGAAAAAAATGGAGACAGTCCAATGGGGGTTGGATTAAATAAATGGTTAAATACATCACGCTATAGCTATACAATAAAATATTGCACTGCCATAAAATGCATGCCTTAGAAGAATACCTATTAAAAAAAGAAATGCTTGTTATATTTTATATTTTGTTAAAAAGTTATTATATTTTGTAATTGTATACAAAACTGCATACAATTGAAATCCAAATTTGAGATATACATATATTGACAAAGCTATACTAAAATGAATAATTTTTTGTAATCATCCAAAAGCTTTACAAGAAACACCTAAGAAAACGTAAAATGCTAAAGGCATCGTTTTTCCTCATGATTTGATGAATTTTAAAATGTATACCAACTGGACTTTCAAGTTTTAGAAAGCTGACCACACAAGCTGGAATTTTCCTTGAATCAAGATTAATGGAAAATCACCAAGAGAAGAGGAATACTAATGAACAACCATATCTGCCACACTACAATGAGTAGAAGCACTCACCATTAGTCTCAGTTCTAGTAACATCAAACAATATTTGGGCTCCTTTTTTAAATGGCAGAGGTGTTTGTTTGTTTGTTTGTTTTTCCCCTTCTTAGGACACAGGGAATTAAACTTTTTAAGAAAGGCACACATTTTAGAGTACTTTCTGTAAATATAAAAATCCAGCTCCAGCAGGAAGGAAATAGGCCCCCCTTGGCCTAAGGCACTAATTGATAACCATGTGTTTCTCAGGAGGTTCTGATTCTCTGGTTGAAAACTTCCGTAACAACAGCACATGAGACTCCAGCTAAGCCAGGCAACTCCGTTACTTGAAGGGTACTTATCCAGCTTCTCCATCATCTCAGATCTGACTGCCCTTCCTTCCACCCTTCAAGCCACTGGCAAACTGAGCTCCACCACAGGATGGGAACCCAGTGAAACCTGGTGACCGTGATACGTAGCAGGCGCTAAGGGCCTGAATCGATCTATAGGTACTTGTGAGTGTAGACTCTCCTTATGGATTAGATTAGAAAAGGACAAGGTAATAAAGGGCTGGACTAAAGAACAACAAGTACTTCCAAGAGGTAGATCAGGGGTGTCTTCAGAAAGAGGAGAGGAATCCCACCAACATTCCCTTAACTTCTGGGGTTTATGTAGCATGGGTTTGATCCACGTGCTCCTCTAATCCTGTAGTCCGGCTCTAGGTGTTAATTGATGTGAGATGGTCTAACAGATTTAACACTTTCTAATGAAGAGACTCACTCTGGGCAAAAGGAATGAACATTTGTGGGGTATACACTATGTGCTAGGTGGTAAGGGGAGGATAAGAAAGACAGTCTTGTCTTTGTGAGAAGTGCAACACAAACGTGGTCTGACTTGCATTTCCATATGGGGCCCTCCCATCTCTTCTGGACCCGCAGCTTCCACGGCTTCCCTCTTCAATCTCCCACCAACTCTGAACCCAGTGAAGAGTGGCCCATGAGCTAGAGCTCTTTTTTTAATCTTCCCCCATTAGAACCTCCAAAGCTGCTTCCTTGTGTAGCAGTAATGCTGGACGAGAAGTCTGGTGAGCAGTCTGATGACTAAGAGGTATTCAAAAGTTTTTACTGATGACAAAACAGAAGCTCAAGGAGCTTGAACTACTTGCTCAATGGCTCATGATGGCTCAGATGAAACCCCATGACTCATTACTTAGGTGGTACTTCTGCTATGTGGCCTTAACACGAAGAACTCCATGAAACCCAGAGTTTTAGCCCAAAGGAATGAGTTATTTCCTAAGGTAAATTCTCAAGCATTTAGGTTCCCACATGAAAAAGAGATTTTTGGATTAATGGACTTTTTGGTCTTTTATTATACCACCTAATCCAACCCTACCTATACTTAAGACTAAACTTGGCCTCTAAGAATTTAGAATTTGCTTTTAGGCACAAAACCTGTATATAGTAAATCAAGTGACTTAAAAGAGAGGATGCATGCAGTGATGGAAGGGAATGGAACAGTTGGGAGCCTTCTACTATCTCCCAACTGTGTGACTTTGGGCATGAAAGCAAGGTAGACTTGCTTTGATATGGAAGAAGGAGAGCTAATGTAAATTATGACTAGCAGAGAACATGAATTTTATCCAGTAACACCTTATTGTTCACTCAAACAGATGTGAGCACCCAGTGATGCATGGCTGGGGCCAGCTCTGCACCTGTGGATATAGAGGTCTTGCATTTCTTAGCACCTTCATCTTCATGTGGAGGCATCTTACAGTACCATCCCTATCCTCAGGTGCTCTTTCCTCCCTAGGTTTTCATTCTTTGGATCTTGAAGTCTCTGCCTCTGCCATATATTCAAGTGGCTTAAACTCCTGGTTGAAACCCTCTCCTATTAGATCTGGACATCTTTAGAAAGATACCTTAAAACAGCCTGTGTCTATTCCCCTGGGAGATGCTGGCTTTTACTGATTCCATAGCCTCCTTTCGTTGTCTTCCACTACTTTGGGTAGAAAATATTCGTGTACAATTTTATTTCTTTATAAAATACATTTTAACTCTAGAAATAGAGTTACAGATGTAGAAAACAAACTTCTGGTTACCGAGGGGGTAAGGGTGGGTGGAGGGATAAATTAGGAGATTGAGATTGACATATACACACTACTATATATAAAATAGATGACAAATAAGAACCTACTGTATAGCACAGGGAACTCAATATTCTATAGTGGCCTATATGGGAAAAAAAGAGTGGATACATGTATATGTATAACTGGTTCACTTTGCTGTACACCTGAAACTAACACAACATTGTAAATTAACTATACTGCAATAAAAATTTTAAAAAGAAAACACATAATGTAAAATATCTCATCTTAACCATTTATAATAAACCATTTATAATAAAATAAAATAAAATACAATTCCAAGTTGCTAATGCTTACCTTTCTGTTTAAAAAAGTAATACACATTCACTGTAGAAAAGTTGTAAAACAGAGAAGAGAATAAAGAAAAATAATAATTTCCTATAATCCCATATCCCAGAGAATACCACTGTTAATATTTTGGTGTATATCCTTTCAGTCTATTTTTCTCTGCATATAGCATACAATTAACTTGGCTGGAATACACTTTTATACCACACATGGATTTAGGGACATTCATTCACACACTGTTTTTGGTTGCTTTAGACCAATATTTAAACCTATTGCAGCAATTTTCTTAATATATGCAAGAGGGGTGTAAAATTGGACCTTGAAAATAGCATAACTTCCCTGAACCTCAGGTTCTTCATCAATAAAGTAGAAGGTAAACAATGCTGATCTGCAAGATCCCCAACATGATTCTTTAACAATAAAATATGAACTTGGAGGGACATCTTCCCTCCCTGGGTTCTGCCACAGAACCTCAACCGTAAGCACCAAGGTTCTACCTAACAATTCCAAGAACAAGAATTTGGGGCCTATTGTAAATATGGACCCAAGTGACCTAAGAAACCAAGACTGGCACAATTTTTCTCTCAGTGTGTAAAGAATGAGTAGATCCAGACAAGTGAATAATTGGTACCAAAGAAACTAACTCCTGCCATTTTAGATGTCATATATTGCATCTTTCTGGAACACCAATTTCATGTTTCACTTAAGGACAATAGGTAGAGTGAAGCATAGCTTGGTTTCCTTTGAAACAGGAGTTTTCCTCTAGAAGGATGCACTTCTATATTGTCAGTGGTTTTTTGGTTTTTCGGTTTCCCTTACTTCAATAAGTCCTTCTGATGGTGTTGACTATCCTTGTTTCAGTTGGGTTCCTGACTTTCTGCTCTCCATGCTTAGCATTATATTCTTTTTATTTAAACTATCTCCCAACCAACCTTGTTTTGTCTTTTCATCTTATTTTGAAAAGGCTTCAGAATCTTGGCAATTAGAACATTTGCCTATCACTAGGCATTTTACTCTGTATGAAGCTTGAGGACAACTTTTGAGCAACCATCTTTTCCCTCTTCAGTACTAACAGCAGACCTTTTCTGTTTTTTTCAGAACTTTGGGAAATGTTTAAGCTGAGAATGGACAGAGGAAATGAGTTTGGACCTTAATTCTTTTTTCCAAGGTTTAAAATCTTCAAATTGTACGTACAAACCAGTAGAAAAAATTTTCCCTGCAAGTAGACCATTTCTCCAGCACAATAGTTAAATGTGATGTCACTTTGATGAAAATGCCCCAGTATGAATTTACAGGTATGATTACTCAATTTAGCTTTTGTTTTAACTTTTTTAAAGGCAGGTTAGGGGAAGATTACTTGAAAGAAAATGATGCATACATGAAAACATCTCCAGTTTCCAGGGCTGACACTGAATGAAGGTGGATCAGATGGGACCCAAATCTTTCCACCATTAGAAGCACTCTTTGATGGAGAACCATATGCAAAAACCAAACCAAAACAAATGAACCTAGACACAGACCTCACACCCTGAACAAGAAAGAAGTCAAAATGGATCAAAGACCTAAATGTAAAATGTGAAACCTTTTTTTAAAATAAGAAGATAGGCTCATAATACAAAACTTTTAAATTTCTAGAGGAAAACAGGAGCTCATCTGCATGGTCTTGGATTTGGTGGTGAGTTTTTGCATATAACACCAAAAACATGATCCATGAAATGAAACATGGATAAGTTGGACTTTATTGAAATTAAAATCTTTTGCTCTGTAAAAGACACTATTACAAAAGTCGAAAGATATGCCACAGACTGACAAAGAACTTGTATCCAAACTACACAAAGAACTCTTAAAACTCAACAATAAGAAAACAAACAGCCTAATTTTAAAATGAGCAAAAGATCTGAAACAGATACCTCACCATAGGAGATGTACAGACAGTAGATAACAATATGAAAAGAGGGGCAACATCATTTGTCTTTAGGGAATTGTAAATTAAAACAACAACAAGATACCACTCCACACAAATTAGAATGGCTAAAATCCAAAAAACTGACCATACCAATTGTTGGTGAGGATGCAGAGCCACAGAAACTTTCGTGCGTTATTGGTGGGAATGCAAAATGGTGCAACTACTTCGGTAGACAGTTTGGTGGTTTCGTACAAAGCTGAACACAGTCTTACCATATAACCCATGAACTGTGCTCCTAAGTATATACCCAAAGGATTTGAAAGCTTGTTTCACACAAAAACCCTGCATACACACACAAAAAATTTTAAAGCACATGTATTCACAAAATGGGTAACAGGTGAGCACTTAGGACTACTTTGGGAGCAAATGAGGGTGAAAGTGAGAGAGAGAAGTAGAAAGGGTCTGACTACAGGATCCAGCCCCAGGAGAAGGGCACGCATGGCCCAGGGGAGAAAACAAGAACTAAGTTCCGAGGGTGGTACCAGAAGGGCATGAGGGTACATGATAACGGGAGGAGGTGCGAAAATACGGTTCAGAATGAAAGCCTCCCTGCAAATTCTTCTGGACAGACCTTGTTCTATGCAATGACCTCTCCCCTTTAGACCCAGTCTCTGTTATCAAAAGACTAGAAACGTTGGGCTCTTTCAAGAAAAATGACTACAGTCACATTTTCTTAGAAAAACAGTTTAGATTTGGTCCTTTTAGAGCCAGAATGTTGTTTAAACGACAGCATGGGATGTACTTTCAGCCCTTTCCATATTCTATACACTTCTACCTCTTTGGAGCCAGATGCTAAATTGTTTCCAGCCAGTTAATAATGGTTGTGGTAGTGAAGCTCCCAGAGGACCCGAAGAAGGAAACCTGCCTGCATTTCTAGGGCTCTGTTCCATGTGTTGGCTGCTGGGTGGATTCGGATTAGTCAAATAAAGGGAGGAAATAAGGCATGGAAGTCAATTAGTTTACTGTATAACCCAAGCAGGCAATCCCCCAGGTTACAACCTGCCCATCAGCATGCTTGCGCTTCCACCAGCACGCCTATAAATGCTTGCAATTTGCAGTCACTTTAGTTTAACTGCAAAGGTCAGACTGAGTCAAACAAGATGAGTGCCCCAAGAGAGCATTCCATGTAGTGCCATTGATTACATTTCTGTTTATTCGGTCATCGAGGCTATCAACAATCACGCTTTGAGGACCTGGTTGATGGGAAGTGACGTGCTAGGTGCTGCAGAAGGTACAAAGATGAGTTAGTCAAGAACTCTGCCCCAAGGGAACGCCCAGAATAAGGCTTAGAATGAGACATGAACATGTATAAATGTAACAACCTAACGTATTTCACTTTTAGGTTAGTTAGTATGTAGTAATAATAGCTGTCATTTACTGATCTCTCACCTTGTGCCATGCGTTCTTGCTGATCATCGCAGCCACCTTGCTAAGCATGTCACACACATTTCATAGATAGGGAAGCTTAAACTCATTGACGTTACATGGTTTTGAACTCTAAAGCAAGTGCTCTTAACACAACAACACAGCAACTCTGGTCCATCTATCTCCCATGAGATGGTCAAAGAAAGTGCAAGTGTCATGGGGGCCAAAAGGAGGGAGAGAGAGTCTCATGCAGGAGGAACTAGGAAGACTTGTGTGTCTAAACTGTGCCTTGAAAGATTAGTAGGTTTTGACCTGAGGATATGGGAGAGGGAGGGAAGAGGTGGGACAGGGAAGATCTGCTAGGGGGAAGGAAGCCTGGAAAAAGATGTTGTCCCTGGGGAAAGCCTAGGACCTGGGGAGGGAAGCATTATCTCAGGTACCGGAAGTGGAGTGATAAGGAGGCTGCAGAGGTAGGAGAGGCAAGTGATGGGAGCCTTGAATAACAGGCCAGGATTTGAGAATACCTTAAAAAAAGCAACGAGAGGTCACTCAAGATTTTTGAGAAGGGGAGTAACCCAGTCAAAGCCCGGCTTCAGATAGTGGGGGACGGTGCAACAGGAGATGAGGAGAGCAGGGATGAAGCCACGGCATCTCCTCAGGTGAAAGAGTCAGTGCTGTGGGATGGAGAGAAGGGGATGGCTGCAAAGGCATTTAAGGAGATAGAATCCCTTGGACTGAGTCACCAACATGAGTGGCAAAAGGAGGGGACAGAAATCTAACAGTCCTTTCGTGCCTGCATAACTGAGAAGATAACAAATACTAAATTAGTCTCTAAACTGGATCACTGACACTTTCTCAATTGTTGGTTCTCAGATTGTTTTGACATGTGGGTCCAAAGACACTATTTAAATGGGCCCAAAGACACTAATCTCCATACTCTTGCTTACTACAAAAAGAAAAAGATTTTAAAAATGAGGCTACTATTATGAGAGTTAATGAAAAGACATAAAACTCTAAAAAGTTAACTCATGCCCAAAGCAATAGACTTGGACACTGTGAAACTCTTAAATATATATATATATAATATGCCAGCTTGGGGCCACCTGGAGAACCCCAAGATGACTAGTGAATCCACACCTCCACTGGAGAGCCCTCAGTATTATTTACCTGGGCAGGGGGCTGGTTACAGCTAACTTGAATTCATCTAATAACTCTGACTGTGGGCTACCATATGCCACATTCTGTGCTCAATGCTAAGGAGAGCCTTTCCTGATCAATTTCTTCTTCACATATTTCAGCCCCCCAGCCTCCTCTCTGAAGCCTGCCAACCCCACCTCTTCCCAACACATATTTCAAATAGGACAAAGTGCTGTTCCTACTTTATTCAAGCCGAAGAGACATAATCTCTGTCACATTCAGATCTTCACCAACCAATGGCCTCCCAGATATCATCTCTCGCCCACCTTTCTATGTGTATTTATGACACTGATCTTGGGAGCCCCGTGTTCCTATTTTATGATTTCCCAGCCTTTCTATTGCCTGTACCAGCCCACAGTGTCCACAGTAGAGCCAAGCAGGGCTACAAGTCTGGCAGACCCCTCATTGGAGTTCAGCTTTTGCAGCCTTGTCCTGATTTAATCTGCAAACCAACTTGCTACTTAACTTCCCCAAGCCCTTATCAACGTTTTAGATTTCAATGTGCCTTTTCTAGGCTGAATATCTGTGTTTTCAATTATGTCACCCTAGGTGAATTACCCTTCCATTGTTCAAGGTCAAACCTCCAGTTGTTATTTCCTGCCCATGCAGCTAGTCCCTTTCCCCTCCATCCCTTTGGGGCAGTTTCTCAATTGTCACTGGTGTTCTGAGATCCTATCTCTATCATGTTTCATCTGTAAATTTAATTATGAAGCTATGCCCCATTTGGCTTCATTTTATTCCATGGTACAAAAGTTTATTATGCATCCATTCTCCACAAGGCATCCAAAGATGTACTAGACATGCCCTTCTGCAGCCATATGAAAATGAAGTCCCTAAAAGGAGCTAGGTGAGCCTAATTTCATTCACATTGTTGAGTCCCCTCATCTGATCAGTAGACCCCTCTCATCCTGCACGCAGATTTCTACCCACAGAGGACTATTCCTTCTAGCACAAGTATTTAAGAAGTGGTTTTTAAAGCAGAAAGGGGAAGGCAGAAGCAGAAAGGGGAAGGCAGATGCAGAAAGGCTAAGTCAGAGCAGTTCTAGAAAACAATCACTAACTCTAGTCTTCCCAAAGAGCCCTGCCCTGCCTTCCTACCCCACATTCAGTCGGGGTCCAAATGCACTTCCAAGTTTGCAAGTACAGGTCCTGAGCAAAGGCATAACTGGCTCCCTTGCTCACACTTGGGGTCCCATTGCCTGAGTTCAACTTTTCCCTTTGTTCTCCCACACTGCCTACCTTATCCCTTCTACAGAGGGGAGCATCCCCAAGTATATCTTTGGAAGGGGAAAGGCACCCCTCTGTATCCTACATACAGAGGCAGCATGCATGGCCCAGCCACATAGCTCACCTGTTACCCCAATGATGAATCCTTTCCAGACCCTCAGTCTGGACCCTTCCATTGTATTCCAGGCAAGTTTGATGGCTCCAGTAGCCCTTTGCTTATGGTGCTCTCACTTAATTCATGCAGGCTGTCTGCCTGTCCAGCACTGTCTGCCTTGTAAGCAGAAACTGGGAGCAGGACCCACTAGTATATCAGTTATCTTTGTGTCTTCTCCTTGCCCAGCACAGGCAGGTGTTTACTGAATGACCCCTCAAACAAACATTAGAGAATATAAATGATCTTTTCAGACACTGTTTTGTCTCATTAACCAACTGCTTTTCATTGAGTCATTGGTTTTCAATTTCTTTAAAATTTTTATTGGAGTATAGTTGCTTTACAATGTAGTGTTAGTTTCTGCTGTACGGCAGAATGAATCAGTTTTACGTATACATATATACCCTCTTTCTTAGATTTCCTTCCCATTTAGGTCACCACAGAGCATTGAGTAGAGTTCCTTGTGCTATACAGTAGGTTCTCATTAGTTATTGTCAATTTGTTTTTAACAAACAGAATCCTTACTTCGAACAAAGTCTTATTTGGAAGACCCACCTCCCCAGTATATAAAATGGTAATGGTGGAGCTCCTCTTGTTCACATAAAATGGAGAGCCCCCCCACCCCAGAGCTCTAACAGCACCTACTTGCACCCACCAAGCTAAAATTTTCAATCCACTTCCCTCCACATATATAAGTTTTTCACTTCTTTCAAGGCCCAGGCCAAATCCTTCTTCCCTCATGAAGACTTCTCTCTGATCATCGTATCTGTGGTGGGTGTTGCTTGTCTCTGAATTCCTGGAGATCCCATTGTCTGCCTTACTCTTTTGGCATATACTTAGTTTGAACCAATGAACATTCACATCCACTGAGGCTTGCTAAAGGCCAAGTGATGTGCTTTAAATACATTATCCCATTTAATCCTCAGGGCGATCCTGTGAAGTAGATGCTATGATCATCTCGCTTACTGATGAGGAAATAGAAGCTCAGAGAGGTTTAGCAATCTGCCAAGGTCACACAGCTATTCACTAGCAATGCTAGGATTTAAACCATGAGCTACCTGATTCATTGTTTCCTGTTTTAATGTGCCATTATTTTATCTCTCCAACTAGATTGTAAGCCGAAGTGTAGAAACTGCATCTCTACTTCTTTCTCTCTCTGCCCCATCCTTAATACAGTGTTTTACCCTGAGGAAGCATATAATTAATAATTTTTCAGAGCTTCCTTTGTTCCCTGCAGTATATTGCATAGTTCTTCACCTTTTCCTCCTCTGACATCTATCTGGGTAGAGGCTGCCAGCTTCAGAATAGGCTATGATCTCACCTCTTTATTCCTAGAGGAACATTCTATTTCTGAAGCTTGCAAAGACAGGTTTTCACTGCTGAAAATATTAGGCACTTCTTCCAAAGGCTGGAAGCTAAGTGGGAGTTTCACAGGAGGAAAAAAACAACAGTGATCTCCTCAAATGGAGTGGGGAGGCTCAAGGCAGGAAGTCGAAGGTACCGTTGGAACAGCTCCAGGGAGAAGGGAAAGTGGAAAGGAAAGAGACACTATTTAGATTTTTACCACTTGGGACGCTATCCCCAATTTAACTTTTGGACAAAATCTTAAAAACAGCCAAGTAGTAAAAGTCCTGTTCTCCATGAACTCTGACCCCTCTGCCTGTTTGGGATGTCACTGAGAAAGGCTACATTTTGTGCACAGCAGCCCTGAGGGGATGCCCAGTGGCCCAGGTGGGGTGATTGATTGGGGGAAGCCCCAGGGGCACGCCACCCTCCCTGCACCTGCGCTCTGAATAAACAGAGGGCTGCCTTCTGCAGGGGCCCCTTCCTGACCACCCCCAGCCCTTCTCGGGCCTCACCCCTCTGGCCCCCTTACTTGAAAATTAACCACAGGTTTAAAATGAAAGAGAAGATGATGGCTACATGAGCCCAAAGTGTATGCAAATTGAACTACAGGATGAGCAGAAAACAGAGCCTTAATAAAATAGGCACCTCTGTAGGCTAATACTAGGATCTATTCCCTCTTAAATTTCAGTTTTATGTCCTTACTACAGCATATGTAACAATATTGCTGAAATGTCAGGTGGTTAACCACACTTTAATTTTAATGTTTTGATTTGAATAGTTGAGTTAATTCAATGATTTCAATAGAAGTCTCATTTGTCTTGAAGTATTTGCTTCAAATACCTGTCTCTTCTTTGGAAATATGATAAACAGTCTTCAATGCCTGATATAGTTATAAAATACATGGATAACCAATCAAATTTGCTCTTTAATGACTTTTGCAAAAGGCAAATGAGGACAGGAGTGACATTTTTGAAAACAAAACATATGCACACATGCACACATGCAAGCAGAATGTGCTTTGAGAAAGAAAAGCAGGGGCCAGATGACAGGCATGGTTCCGGGATGTTCAGACAGTTGTACTTTCTGAGACAAATAAATATTTGTTTTCAGAACCAAAATGTATCTTATTAGGCACTGATGAAAGTTACTATTGTTATAATAGATACAAAAATTAAAAAAAAACACACTCAGTTTAAGTGCTGAATTGAAAATGTTTACTGTTTTCTATCAATTTCCTGATTCTCCTAAGATCTGAGTCATATGGATAGCTGTTCACCCTCCTTTTCTCTTTTCCCTTCTGATAAAAAAAAAAAATTGGAATAGATCATGCAAAATACAGAATAAAAACACATAGCTTGAAGGAAAGTTGTTTGTGGAGAGAGAGAATCAATAAATGAATGAATATACAAATAAATAAACCCAATAGCAGAAGCCATCACAAGGAAAGTCAAGAGACAAAAACAATCCAGAAAAGAATTGTGAATTATCAATAGAGAACAGTATGGAGGTTCCTTAAAACACTAAAAATAGAGCTAGCATATGATCCTGCAATCCCACTCCTGGACATATATCTGGAGAAAAAACATAATTCGAAAAGATACATGCACCTCCAATGTTCATAGCAGCATTATTTACAATAGCCAAGACATGGAAGCAACCTAAGTGTCTATCGACAGATGAATGGATAAAGATGTGGTGTATATATATATATATAATGGAATATTACTCAGCCATAAAAAAGAATGAAATAATGCCATTTGAAGCAAGATGGATGGACCTAGACGTTATCATACTAAGTGAAGTAAGCCAGACAGAGACAGACAATTATCATATGATATTGCTTATATGTGGAATCTAAAAAGAATGATACAAATGAACTCATTTACAAGGCAGAAATAGACTCACAGTCATAGAAAACAAACTTATGGTTACCAAAGGGGAGGGGGGAGGGATATATTAGGAGTTTGGGATTAAAATATACACATTACTATATATAAAATAGATAACCAACAAGGACCTACTGTATAGCACAGGAAGCTATACTCAACATCTTGTAATAACCTATAATGGAAGAGAATGTAAGAAAAGAATATATATATATTTAACTTAATCACTTTGCTATATACCTGAAACTAACAAACACTGTAAACCAACTATATTTCAAAAAAAATTTTTTAAATTGTGAATTATATCAGAAAGGGTTCATTTCCTTTATATATAAAGGGCACCAACAAATCAATAAGAAAAATTCCAATAATCCAATGTAAAAAAAAAATGAGCAAAACAGATGAGCAATTCACAGAAAAGGAACTAAATATGGCCCTGCATATTTAGTATGAGAAGATATTCACTTTTATTCAAATGGGAAAAATGAAGAAGAATAATTCTATATTCTAGGAAAATGGGGAAATAGATTGATGGGGGTAAAAAGGTATACAACTTCTATGGAGGACAATTTAACCAAATCTGTCAAAATTGCAAATGCATTTATTCTTTGACCCAGCAATCACAATTCTAAGAGTTTCTCCTATGTATATTATTTTACACATGTGAAATGACATATGTACAAAGTTACTTACTATAACACTGCAATAGCAAAAAGTATTTTAAAAATCCAAGTGGCAGGCAACAGGGGGCTAAACGAATTATGGTACAGCTCCACAATTCTTTACCTGAAACCCTAGGGTTTGATGTGGTTTGCACGTCAGAATGTTTTGAAATTCAGAAAGTTAATACACTGCAGGTACTATATATTATGTAACACCCCAGAGGATTCTTAGGCAACACTCAGTAATCAAATCCATTAATATTTCTGTGGAAAAGCTATGAATATTCATACAAAGTGGGAGAAGCAACTCATGTCAATTCGAATTATGTTTTTCCGGCAAAATGAGTTTGCCACAAACTTAGGAAAACTTTTGGTTTCAGGATTTTTTCTTTTTTAAGTTAGAAATTACAGATAGGAGACTGTAGGCATGCCATCCATACCATGGAATACCACAGAGCTGTAAATAAATAAAAATACAGTTTCTGCACTCAACAATCTCCGAGGTACTCTAAGTAAAAAAAAAAAAAACCTGTGTGTACAAAAGGGAGAGACAGCATAAAGTATGCACAGTAGTTTCCCTTTATCTGCAGGGGATACCTTCCAAGACCCCCAGTGGATGCCTGAAAGCACAGAAAGTGCCAAACCCTTTATATACTCTGTTTTTCTCTACACATACACACTCATGATAAAGTTTAATTTATAAATTAGGCACAATAAGAGATTAACAATAACTAATAATAAAATAGAACAATTATAACAATATAATGTAATACAAGTTATGTGAATGTGGTCTCTGTCTCAAAACATCTTATTGCACAGATTTAATGCCTTTTCCATCCTCAGTAAGCACTTGTCACACACTGTGGCAATAACTCGCAGTTTGAGGAGTGACAGTAAAACTAGCATGAATTTCTTTTTCCTTCTTCACAATTTCAGGGTTAGAAGATTTGATCTTACTATAGATTTAAGCCACCGCAGCATAATATTTTTTTTTCTTTCCTTAATAAGTCAAGAACTTTCACCTTTTCACTTAAAGGAAGCACTTTACGGTTTCTCTGGAATTTCCGAATTGCCAGTATCACTACGCCTGTGCTTTGGGCCATTATTAAGTAAAATGCAGGTTTCTTGAACACAATCACTGTAACACCAAGATGGTTAACTTAATAACCTACACGGCTACTAAGTGATTAACAGGCAGGATATGCTGGACAAAGGGATGATTCACATCCCAGGTGGGACAGAGAGAGTAGGAGAGAGATTTCATCACAATACTCAGAATGGCGCACAATTTAAGACTTAAGAACTTTTCATTTCTGGAATTTTCCATTTAATATTTTCAGACCTCTGTTGACCCCAAGTAATTGAAACCATGGAAAGCAAAGCCGCGGATAAGGGGGACTATTGTATGTATTTGCTTTTGTAAGCCAAAGATAGCTCTGAAAAGACTACATTTATTTCTGGAGAGAGAAACTAAGGGGAGTTTAGGAACTATGGTTGAGAGACAGACTTCACTGTATATGTTTACATACCTCCCCTTTGCAAATATATTACCATATCAGAGCAAATAAAAACATTTACATTTTAATTGCTAAACATAATGTGCATATGGATTACCAATGGATGCTCAGGCTTTATCCTTGTATGGAAGTTCCTCACGGTACCAAGTATTAAGTACCAGGTATGGGTCTGGCACTAAGCTAGGTGCATTGCCCAGATTATAGCTGGGCATGTGAGGTAGGCATGAATATCCCCATTTTAGAGAGAAGGAAACTAAGTTTCAGTTAGAACCATACAACAGTAAGTGAGAGAACTGGGATTCATACCCAAGGCTACCTGAGCCTGAGTGCTATAGCACAAAAGAACATTGGAAAATAAGAAGATGGTTATCTATTGAGAACATATGTGGAATTTATGACCAGACAATGATTCTTTTCTTGAGCACAATATTTGGGACATTTGAAATCTTGCTCTGCTCTAACTCCTCTGGGCATTGTTAATGCTATGGCACCAGTGAAGCCTGCAGAGCAAGGGGTCTGTGCCCTGGGTATGGGTGGGGGAGGGCAAATTGTCCATCACAAAGAGCTAAAGCCCTGTAGGGTCCAGTGTGGACATGTTTGCCCACAATGGACAAGTAGTCTGGTCAGAGAATGCACTGTCCTCTTCAGATTGCTCATTAGCACTGGCTGGGGAGGAAGGGGCAGGAAGGTGCTATGGACTGAGTGTTCTTGTCCCCTCAAAATTCAGATGTTGAAATCCTAATCCCCAGTGTTATGGTATATGGAGATGGGGTCTTTGGGAGGTAATTAGGTTTAGATGAGGTTATGAGGATGGACCCCTCATGATGAGATTAGTGCCCTTATAAGACAAGACTTGAGAGAGATTGCTTCCTCTCCCTGCTCTCCACCATGTGAGGGTACAACAAGAAGATGGCCATCTGCAAACCAGAAAGTGGGTCCTCACCAGACACTGGATCTGCTGGCACCTTGACCTTGGACTTCCCAATCTCCAGAACTGTGAGAAATAATTATTATTTATTTCTGCCTGTTATGGCAGCCCAAGATGACTCTATCTCTGGAAAGGATCACTTCTGGTCTGAAGGACTGTATATTTGAAAGTACAGTTTGCAATTAATCAAAACTGACCAATACCAATTACATTTATCTTTTCAGTCATTATTCCCTTTGTTCTGTGATTGAAAGAAGCAAAGTAGAACAGTATAGACACTTTTCTCAGGATCAAGTACATCTGGACCCACTGATGTGGGAAAAACTGATGGAATCAGTGCCAGCTCCAAAACATGCAGGGTCTCTCCCTTCCCAGAACCTCAACGGGCCACACGCACATCTCCCAGTCTCATGTCCCCACCCTCCAGGAACAGAAACGAGATGGGAGTCCTTGAAAATTAAGCTGACCATTAACAAATGACTTCAGAAGAATTAAGGAAGTAATGAGTTCTAACAACTGACACAGATTTGAGGCTGGACTTCTCGGGTGACCAATTGCCTCTGTTTGTTCTAGGACTATCCCAGTTTTAGCACTGAAAATTCCATTCTAAGAGACCCATCAGTACTGGATAAATAAGGATGACTGGTCACCCTGCCTAGGTTTCAATTCCAGCTCCACCACTTCTTAGCTATGTGACCTTGAGCAAGATACTTAGCTACGCTGTATTTCAGTTTTTCCATGCTTAAGATGCAGAGAATAATAATACCCGCCCCACAGGGTTGTTATGAAGATTAAATGAATATCTGTAAAGTGCTTAGAACAGTGCTTGGTAAGAGCTATATAAGTGTTTGTTAAACAAAAGAAAGTGTGTTAAACTTTGTTGAACCTTGTTGTCTTTGTTCATAACCAGTGTGTGCAGCAGACACTGAGCACACTTAAACTACATGACTGTGTTGGTGGAAACAGAAGCAAGAGGATATAAGTAACTTTCATCAAGACAGTTACTAGGTGAATCAATATGTCCAAAGCCAGGACAAGAAGCCAGCATTCCATTTGTCCCTGCTCAGCCCACCCTTCTGATCCCTCCGGTTCACACCTTTTGCCCTCACTGATTGCACATAGTAGGCTCGTAATAAATATTTATTACATGAATGCATAACTTTTTCTCAGACAGGCCTATTCAGGGTTGCTGGAAGGAGTTTGTATTTTCACTTTCTCTTATTTATTTGCAAAGGAGCTAAATCTTAGTAGCTAATGCTAAGGTTCCTAGCACACTGCTTACTTATGATGAGATTTCCTGAGACTGTAAAATGAAGCAGTTACTGAGAAGATAGAAGGTTCTTCTTCTTTGGCAGGTATTTATGGTCCTGAATCTGTGGGTAGCCTGAACACAAAAACGCGTGCGTTAGTCATAAATCGGTCAGTGCTCTGGACACCTAAAGACTTGAGAGGCTGCAGCGCGGCTTGGAAGGCTGCTTCTGGAGAGATGTTTGCACAGCCGTGCACATGTACACTCAGTCACTTCCCTGCTCTCCTGTACAAACCTGCCTGCGTTCTGGGAACCTACCAGGACACATGGGCCCACCTGCTTGCTGGGTTCTACTCCAGCCAAGTCCCAAGTCAATGTCAGAGCCCATGCTGAACCACAGACCCCAAGATACACAGGGAAGCCCTGCAAAAGTCTCTACTCCTGCACTGCTTAACCAGCAGCATATGTTTTTTTGGCTAAAAGGTGTTTAAATGAAATCATTTTTTCCATATTACTTTGAAAAGTTTATTTCATCAGCATGAAAATGTTTAATAATATTATTTGGGGGTTTTACAAAAAAAGAAATCACCATTTTGAAGATGTTACTTTTTGATTAACTTAGGGAAAAGAGCACGGTGATATTTAACCTTTCCTCAAAGGATGCAAGTGACTTGGGTTTTAGATGAACAGTGCTTTGGGAATCAAACAGCACCAATGTCTGTGCTAAATAGAGAAAGGGAGGCTGGTTCCCTACACTGCACGGGTGTAAAGTGATGTGCTTGGTTCAGTCTGAGTGATGACTGTAAGAAAATAGAGCAGCCCCCGCACCCCACCTCTGCTGCCCAGTCAGCTTTGCAAGGTCACTGATGTGCCACCAGGAAACTATGTGCCAGTGGTATCTCCCCACAGCTGGCAGATTCTGGAACTATCGCAGCTCTTTCCCCAGAGAGCCACATTCCCTAGAGGGGGCAAACACTTCAATGGAAAAGCTCTAGGAACCCCTGGAAGGCTGGGCTAGGGAATTCAGCCTCCAGCTTCCCTTTTTATTCAGCAGAAAGCATCCCTCTCTGATAGTTTTCACCCCGAGCAACAAAATCAGACTGCTCCAAGCTGCAGTCCTGAACAGGCCTGCTCCTGACACGGGTCCTAGTAGGCCTAGGACAAGAAATGTTAATGGAGGCACACTTAGTGTAGGTCTAGATATTTAAAAGGTACACAGCAAGCTAATAAACTGTGAAATGTGTCTACTCCTCCATCTTAATAAATACACCTGGAAGACCTAGTACACATTCTGAATTCACAGACTCCAGAACATGGGGGCTTAAGGAAAGCTGGGCCCTGTCACCCAGCTCCTAGCCTGTGATCCATCCTATTACCCTTTCCTCCCTTGGTTCTGTCCAACATCACAGAGAGCTGACAGCCCAGCCCTCGATTCCAAGCTCTGCCTTCACTGCCCACATAGCACCCCACTGGCTCATCCTCAAGGCCAGATACCAGATCGCACACGGGCCCTGGAAGGGGGCTTGGGCTGCTGTGTAGCCGTTAAGGGTCCTGGGTCCCAGCTCTCTAGGGGAAGTCTAGTAAAGGCTGTGCAAACTCTGAGCAGGCTCATGGACCCTGTACCTGGAGGGCAGCTGTAGGCAGAGGGGAGCTCAGAGGAGCCCTCTCAAAAGTAGGGCCCGGGCCAGGCCTCACTCCCAGGGCATCAGCATTGAAGAGTAGAGAGGGCAAATCAGGGTAGCAGGCAGGAAAATGCAGTACCTCGTCAGGACTGCTCAGTTCCTTGATGCAGGGGCAACTTCTGCTTCCGTGAACTGGGAGGAGGTGGGGAGAGTTGGGGAAGGGGGGCACCAAAAGGTCTGAGTATTGCTCCACTCAAGGGGTGTGAGTGAATGAAGGGGGGCATTTCACTCTAACAAGATGAATCAGGGTCAACTGCTTGGGACTTGGCATGTGCTTAAATTTTTATCTCTGGCAATATCCCCTGTCTTTCACAGACACAATGTCAAAGGAAGGTCAGAGGTTAAAGTAACCACAAGGATGGATCCTAAAAATATGTTCTTCGTAGCTGTAGGACTTTGAAGAACTTTTCCTTTAAATGAAGGAATGGGAGCGGGGATGGCATCTTAATCAAGCAGCCTTTCGAAGTCCTAATGGTTTTCAGGTTTTCTCAAGACCTTTCTATAAAACCAAAGGATATAGATGAATTAAAAAAAATTTAAGCAAATATGGGAGAAAAATAGTACAAAAGCCTGAGGTTTGGTGAAAGAAAAAAATCAAGAACAGAGCAACAGAAAATCAAGCTGATGAGAGCAAATGAAGCACCAACTGAGCCTGAAGCAAAAAAGGTGATCTGTGTGCAGCCTGTTGAGACTGTACATTATGATGCAAACACTGTATTTAGTTAACACTTTTGTTCCAAGAAATTCAAATTCTCACTCTACCGACATCAAATTCTGTCTGTATTCTACACTGCAACTTGTATTTCTTCATACCCTCTCCTTTTGTGGGAGAACCTGTCCTTTCTCTTTTCTCTGTGCTCTTAATCTTGTCTCCATATTCAAAAGGGTCGTAAGACATGGTGGGGACGGATTACTCTAAGAATGAGACGCCTCCAGACTTGGGTGTAGAGGTTAACAGAGTATGAAAAGGAACTTAGTGGCCAAGAATTGAGGGAAGAGGCAAAAATTACTTTTGTCACCAGTAAGAAATTTTAGACTTCCAGAGGTTTAATAACTTGTCATAAAGCAAGAGTGGAAGCCAGAAAGAGCTGCAGACCCCCAAGTACCAAACCCGCTCCAGGCACCAGGGTTCAAGCACAGCTCCACTACCATTATCCCTGCACAGGGAAGAGCCCCAATGCAAAAGAACACAATGGTTCACAGAGGAAATATGAAAAGCAGCACGAAAATAATTATGGGTTGGAAGGATTTACTCCAAAGGCTTAACTCTGTATAACCTGGCCAAGAGATCACACTGCTAAAGTGAAATATGATAGTGGTGGATATGAAACAAGCATTCAAAGGGCATAAACAAAGGCTTAGGCTACTCCAAGGAAAATATAAATTCAGTGATGTGATGGAAAATATAGGCTCACTTTGAGGGCAATTACTATATTGGGAAGATCTATTAATCTGTTGACAGTTTCTCAAAGAAAGTGATGGCAGCCTGCTAATTTGCCTCATTTGAATCCAGTCTGTACAAGGAGCTGGTAAATATATCCCAGGGAGCAGTGCTGTGCAGCAGGCGAGGGATGGGTTGCCTTCATATATCTTGTTCATTTTTCATCTTTATGATTATTCTCTCCAGTTCCCTCCCGTTCTCTTTTCCATTCTTTTGCCAACCCCCTCTCAGATCCACAAAATCCTCTGCTATGGAAAACTCTTTCTAGGATAAGGGAAGGGAGTGATGACTGATGGCTTAGGATTATGAATGGGGTCAACAATTGTTCTGCATTACCCAGATGCTTATTAAGCCAACCAAAAGGGTTGTCATCTCAGGTTCTCCTCTGCACACCTGGCTTCCCTGCATCTCTGCTGCCCCACACCCCAGGACAACTTCACCTCTCACCCCTTTACAGCAGGAGGATGGCAATTTCTTTAATGCTTTTTCAAGGACTTTCATTTCTGTCCAAATAGCTTCTAGCACTGCCAAGTGAAAGGAGAGGTGTCACTATCATCCAGACTATAAACAAGCAGTATAGTCTTATGTGAATCCAACTGAAAGAGAATTTTACTGGAAGGTCCCTATAGCAAACCACTTTTTCCAGATGTCAGAAAACCTGGGATCTGTGTGAAGAAAAACGCAGCGCTTTGGACCTTTCCTCTGTTATATCTGAAGAAGGACACAGATGAAAGTCCCCATAAAGAAAATGTTTGCTTCAACTCGTGCTGCTCTGCGCTCTGAGGTTGCCCCCAACAGCCCTTGATTTAGTATTTTAGAAGCACACTATTGTGTGAGAGGTGAAACTGTCCTGGGAAAGCAGGACTTGGACCCTGGGCTTTATTTACTGAAATAAAGACTGCAGAAATACATAGGGATGGAGAAAATGGTTCTGAAATATGTTCCTCGTTATAACCCTGTTGCCAGCACTTAAATAAAAGGGGGGTTTAAAGAAGAAAATCCCTGGAGTCCCAGGGGAGCAATACTGTCTTAGAGATATCTGCTGACACAGCTGATGCACACTCAAGACGGCTGCCGAGATGAAGCGCTCTGTGGTTTCACAAAAGTAGAAGCAAATCCTTCAACTAAGGAACAGTCATACTGTGTGGAAATAAAACCACATCAGGCTCTGCTGATGTTAATTTATGAAGAACCTAGCTTATTTTCCTACATTGAGGAAGCACCTAATATAAACAACAAAACCCAAAGAATGAATTAGATTTTTTGGTAAATCATAAAATATTACCATAATAAAGCTACAACTTGACAACAGAATTGTTCTCTGGAGTACATCAAGAGCCCAGCTGGCCTTCCTATTGTCCTTCACCCACATTCCTTCCTCACTACTTCTTTCCCAAGTCTCTGTCCTCTGTTTGTCTTCTATATTTCTTCCCCAAACCCAATTAATTGGGAATGTGTGCCTTCTGTCAGAAAGTTTTGCTCTCTCCCTTCCAAGTGGTCAGGTACATATGCTTGCCATCCTCCTGGAGTTTTGAAGTCTTGCAATAGGTTAGGGGCACCCTGTTCTTTAATAAATAAAGTGGCTTGTGGGGAATCCAGCAGGCTCTGCGATATCTCCTCCGGAGTTGCAGGGGTAGGGAGGGAGCTTGGGTCTTGGTGCAACTTCTGGCTCTGATTTTCTGCTCCTAAATTCCCTCTCTCTTGTCTGTTTCTTACCCCTGAAGTAGGCTGGCCCTTTTCTGCTCTATATGCCCCTATGCTGGGCATCCTCCCCATTTCATCTCTCCCCACAGTAGCAGACTTTTACTGAAGATTGGGGTTTATGAGGCCAGGTGATGAGCAACTGCAACACAAAAACTGTATGGAAAACAATTTAAAATTAGACATCCTGAGATCAATATGTCAGCAAGTATTGCGAGGTTGAAAGGAGCCTTAAAGACTATTTAATCCAGTTGTCCTCAACTCTAACAGAACCAATGTCCCTTTTTTTATAACAAATATTTTCTAACATCTCATTTAGTATTCTAAAATGAACTCCACAGATAATATATTATACCTACATGCATAATTTTTAAATAATACCTTTCTCTAATTATAACGTAAACTAAAATTAAAAGAAAATAATTTATAATTTTAAAAGGCATGCATTTTCCTATGTAAATATTCAGGCATAACCACTCTAGAAGACAAAGCCAGATGACAGTATCAGGAAAAAAAAAATAAGGTTTTGCAATGGGCAAAAAAATGTGTAGATTACTGAGTGCCTTGTTTCGCACACTTTTCTGGGATATCTTTATCATTCATTCATCGCGTTTGAGCTAACAACTCTGTATGCTGTAAAAAAAAAAAATGGCAGCCTTGCAAATGATTCTTTTCCATAGAAAAGTAAAATGTGTCTAGTAAAGTATAAATGACTATTTCCCTTGGATACCAATCAGTTTCCATCCATTTGTCTATTTACAAATTTATCTCAGCATTCTATTAATTGGTGGGTTAAATAAGAATCTTTGACACAGGCTATATTAATCAGGGCTCTCCAGGGAAACAGAACCAATAGGATATATGCAAATATATACAAGACATTTATTATAGGAATTGGCTCATGTGATTATGGAGGCCAAGAAGTCCCAGGATCTGCTATCTGCAAGCTGGTAAAACAGGAAAGCTAGTGGTATAATTCAGTCCAAGTCCAAAGGCCTGAGAATCCAGGGGCCAATGGTGTAAGTCTCAGTCTATATATTCATGTCTGAATGCCCAAGAACCAGGAGCACCAATGTCTCAGGGCAGGAGAAGTTGGATGTCTCGGCTCAATCAGAGGGGGCATATTTGCCCTTCCTCTTGTTTTATTTAGGCCCTCAACAGACTGAATGATGCCTTCTTGCATTGGTGAGTATGATCTGTTTACTCAGTTCACCAATTTAAATGCTAATCTCCTCCAGAAACACCCTCAACAGACACATCCAGAAATATTTTACCAGATATCTGGACATCCCTTACCTTGGTCAAGTTTAAATTAACCATTGCACAGGCTCATTTTATAGCTGAATGAAAGTCATAATTACAAGCACTTTCAAAAGTTATCCTTCAGAGGACCTTCAAGATGGTGGAGGAGTAAGACATGGAGATCACCTTCTTCCCCACAAATACATCTACACATGGAACAACTCCTACAGAACACCCACTGAATGCTGGCAGAAGACCTCAGACTTCCCAAAAGGCAAGAAACTCCCCACGTACCTGGGTAGGGCAAAAGAGAAAAGAGAAAACAGAGACAAAAGAATAGGGACGGGACCTGCACCAGTGGGAGGGAGCTGTGAAGGAGGAAAGGTTTCCACACACTAGGAAGCCCCTTTGCAGGCGGAGACAGGGGTGGTGGTGGGGGAAGCTTCAGAGCCACGGAGGAGAGCGCAGCAACAGGGGTGCGGAGGGCAAAGCGGAGAGATTCCCGCACAGAGGATCGGTGCCGACCAGCACTCACCAGCCCGAGAGGCTTGTCTGCTCACCCGCTGGGGCGGGGTCCGGCTGGGAGCTGAGGCTCAGGCTTCAGAGGTCAGTTCCCAGGGAGAGGACAGGGGTTGGCTGCGTGAACACAGCCTGAAGGGGGCTAGTGCGCCACAGCTAGCCGGGAGGGAGTCTGGGAAAATGTCTGGACCTGCCAGAGATGCAAGAGACCATTGTTTTGGGGTATGCAAGGAGAGGAGATTCAGAATACTGCATAAATGAAATTCAGAGATGGGCGCAAGCCACGGCTATCAGCGTGGACGCCAGAGATGGGCATGAAACACTAAGGTTACTGTTGCAGCCACCAAAAAGCCTGTGTGCAAGCAGAGGTCACTGTCCACACCTCCTCTCCCAGGAGCCTGTGCAGCCCGCCACTGCCAGGGTCCTGTGATCCAGGGACAACTTCCCCAGGAGAACACATGGCGCACCTCAGGCTGTTGCAATGTCACGCCGGCCTCTGCCGCCGCAGACTCGCCCCACGTTCGGTACCCCTCCCTCTCCCTGGCCTGAGTGAGCCAGAGCCCCCTAATCAGCTGCTCCTTTAACCCCGTCCTGTCTGAGTGAAGAACAGACACCCTCAGGCGACCTACACGCAGAGGCGGGGCCAAATCCAAAGCTGAACCCCAGGAGCTGTGTGAACAAAGAAGAGAAAGGGAGATCTCTCCCAGCAGCCTCAGGAGCAGTGGATTAAATCCCCACAATCAACTTGATGTACCCTGAATCTGTGGAATACCTGAATAGACAACGGATCATCCCAAAATTGAGGTGGTGTGCTTTGGGAGCAACTGTAGACTTGGGGTTTGCTGTATGTGACTAACCAGTTTCTAATTTTTACGTTTATCTTAGTTTAGTTTTTAGCACTTGTTACTGTTGGTGGATTTGGTTATTGGTTTGGTTGCTCTCTTCTTTCTTTTAATACTTTTTAAATTTTAATAATATTTTTAAAAAATTTTATTTTAATAACTTTTATTTTATTTTATCTTTTCCTCTTTTTTTTCTCCCTTTTCTTCTGAGCTGTGTCAGAAGGGTCTTGGTGCTCCGGACAGGTGTCAGGCCTGAGCCTCTGAGGTAGGAGAGCTGAGTTCAGGACATTGGACCACCAGACACCTTCCGGCCCAACATAGTATTGATTGGCGAGAGCTCTCCCAGACATCTCCATCTCAACGCTAAGACCAAGCTCCACCCAATGTCCAGCAAGCTTCAGTGCTGGACGCCACATGCCAAACTAGCAAGACAGGAATACAACCTTACCCCTTAGCAGAGAGGCTGCCTAAAATCATAATAAGCTCATAGACACCCCAAAACACACCACCGGACTTGGTCCTGCCCACCAGAAAGATGAGATCCAGGCTCATCCACCAGAACACAGGCACCAGTCCCCTCCACCAGGAAGCCTACACAACCCACTGAACCAACCTTACCCACTGGGGGAAGACACCAAAAACAATGGGAACTAAAAACCTGTAGTCCGTGAAAAGGAGACCCCAAACACAGTAAGTTAAGCAAAATGAGAAGACAGAGAAATACACAGAAGATGAAGGAGCAAGGTAAAAAACCACCAGACCAAACAAATGGAGAGGAAATAGGCAGTCTACCTGAAAAAGAATTCAGAGTAATGATAGTAAAGATGATCCAAAATCTTGGATATAGAATGGAGAATATACAAAGAATATTTAACAAGGACCTAGAACAACTAAAGAGCAAGCAAACAATGATGGACAACACAATAAATGAAATTAAAAATTCTCTAGAAGGAAACAATAGCAGAATAACTGAGGCAGAAGAACAGGTAAGTCACCTGGAAGATAAAATAGTGGAAATAACTACTGCAGAGCAGAATACAGAAAAAAGAATGAAAAGAATTGAGGACAATCTCAGAGACCTCTGGGACAACATTAAATGTACCAACATTCAAATTATAAGGGTTCAAGGAGAAGAAAAGAAAAAGAAAGGGTCAGAGAAAACATTTGAAGAGAGTATAGTTGAAAACTTCCCTAACATGGGAAAGGAAATAGTCAATCCAGTCCAGGAAGCGCAGAAAGTACTATACAGGATAATTCCAAGGAGAAACAAGCCAAGACACTTATTAATCAAACTATTGAAAATTAAATACAAAGAAAAAATATTAAAAGCAGCAAGGGAAAAACAACAAATAACATACAAGGGAGTCCCCATAAGGTTAACAGCTGATCTTTCAGCAGAAACTCTGCAAGCCAGTAGGGAGTGGCAGGACATATTTAGAGTGATGAAAGGGAAAAACCTACAACCAAGATTACTCTACACAGCAAGGATCTCATTCAGATTCGACGGAGAAATTAAAACCTTTACAGACAAGCAAAAGCTAAGAGAATTCAGCACCACCAAACCAACTTTACAACAAATGCTAAAGGAACTTCTCCAGGCAGGAAACACAGAGAAGGAAAAGACCTACGAAAACAAACCCAAAACAAGAAAATGGTAATAGGAACATCCATATCGATAATTACCTTAAATGCAAATGGATTGAATGCCCCAACCAAAAGACAAAGACTAGCTGAAAGGATACAAAAACATGACCCGTATATATGCTGTGTACAAGAGACCAACTTCAGACCTAGGGACACGTACAGACTAAAAGTGAGGGGATGGAAAAAGATATTCCAGGCAAATGGAAATCAAAAGGAAGCTGGAATACCAATACTCATATCAAACAAAATAGACTTTAAAATAAAGACTATTACAAGATACAAAGAAGGGCACTACATACTGATAAAAGGATCAATCCAAGAAGAAGATATAACAATTGTAAGTGTTTATGCACCCAACATAGGAGCAACTCAATACATAAGGCAAATGCTAACAGCCATAAAAGGAGAAATCAACAGTAACACAACCATAGTAGGGAAGTTTAACACCCCACTTTCACCAATGGAGAGATCAACCAAAATTAAAATAAAGAAGGAAACAAAAGTTTTAAATGACACATTAAACAAGATGGACTTAATGGATATTTATAGGACATTCCATCCAAAAACAACAGAATACACTTTCTTCTCAAGTGCTCATGGAACATTCTCCAGGATAGATCATACCTTGGGTAACAAATCAAGCCTTGGTAAATTTAAGAAAATTGAAATCATGTCAAGTACCTTTTCTGACAACAGTGCTATGAGACTAGATACCAATTGCAGGAAAATATCTGTAAAAAATACAAACATATGGAGGCTAAACAATACACTACTAAATATCCAAGAGATCACTGAAGAAATCAAAGAGGAAATCAAAGAACACCTAGAAACAAATGATGATGAAAACGCGATGGGATGCAGCAAAAGCAGTTCTAAGAGGGAAGTTTAGAGCAATACAATCCTACCTCAAAGAACACGAAACATCTCAAATAAAAAACCTAATCTTACACCTAAAGCAATTAGAGAAAGAAGAACAAAAAAAATCCCAAAGTTAGCAGAAGGAAAGAAACCATAAAGATCAGATCAGAAATAAGTGAAAAAGAAATGAAGGAAATAATAGCAAAGATCAATAAAGCGAAAAGCTGCTTCTTTGAGTAGATAAACAAAATTGACAAACCATTAGCCAGACTCATCAAGAAAAAAAGGGAAAAGACTCAAATCAACAGAATTAGAATGAAAAAGTAGAAGTAACAACTGACACCGCAGAAATACAAGGATCATGAGAGATACTACAAGCAGCTATATGCCAATAAAATGGACAACATGGAAGAAATGGACAAATTCTTGGAAAAGCATAACCTTCCGAGACTGAACCAGGAAGAAATAGAAAATATAAACAGACCAAACACAAGCACTGAAATTGAAACTGTAATTAAAAATCTTCGAACAAACAAAGCCCAGGACCAGGTGGCTTCACAGGCGAATTCTATCAAACATTTAAAGAAGAGCTAACACATATCCCTCTCAAAGTCTTCCAAAATACAGCAGAGGGAGGAACATGCCCAGACTCATTCTACAAAGCCACCTTCACCCTGATATCAAAAGCAGACAAAAGTCACAAAAAAAGAAAACTACAGACCAATATCACTGATGAACATAGATGCAAAAATCCTCAACAAAATACTAGCAAACAGAATCCAATAGCACATTAAAAAGATCATATACCATGATCAAGTGGGGCTCATCCCAGGAATGCAAGGCTTCTTCAATATATGCAAATCAATCAATGTGATCAACCATATTAACAAAATGAAGGATAAAAACCATGTGATAATCTCAATAGATGCAGAAAATGCTTTTCACAAAATTCCACACCTATTTATGATAAAAACTCTCAAGAATGTAGGCACAGGGGAACTTATCTCAAGTTATATAAAGTTATATAAAGGCCATATATGACAAACCCATAGCCAAAATCATTCTCAATGGTGAAAAACTGAAAACATATAATCTAAGATCAGGAACAAGACAAGGATACCCACTCTCACCACTATTATTCAACATAGTTTTGGAAGTTTTAGCCACAGCAATCAGAGAAGAAAAAGAAATAAAAGGAATACAAATTGGAAAAGAAGTAAAACTGTCAGTGTTTGCAGATGACATAATACTATACATAGAGAATCCTAAAGATGATACCAGAAAACTACTACAGCTAATCAATGAATTTGGTAATGTAGCAGCATACAAAATTAATGCACAGAAATCTCTTGCATACCTATACACTAATGATGAAAAATCTGAAAGAGAAATTAAGGAAACACTCCCGTTTACCACTGCAACAAAAAAGAATAAAATACCTAGGAATAAACCGACCTAAGGAGACAAAACACCTGTATGCAGAAAACTGTAAGACACTGATGAAAGAAATTAAAGATGATACCAACAGATGGAGAGATATACCATGTTTTTGGATTGGAAGAAGCAATATTGTGAAAATGCCTGTACTACGCAAAGCAATCTACAGATGCAGTGCAATCCCTTCAAATTACTAGTGACATTTTTCACATAACTAGAACCAAAAATTTCACAATTTGCATGGAAACACAAAAGACCCCGAAGAGCCAAAGCAGTCTTGAGAAAGAAAAACAGAGCTGGAGGAATCAGACTCCCTGACTTCAGACTATACTATAGTTCTCAGTAATCAAGACTTTATGGTACTGGCACGAATACAGATATATAGATCAATGGAACAGGATAGAAAGCCCAGAGATAAACCCACGCACATATGGTCACCTTATTTTTGATATAGGAAGCAAGAGTATACAAATGGAGAAAAGACAGCCTCTTCAATAAGTGGTGCTGGGAAAACTGCACAGCTACATGTAAAAGAATGAAATTAGAACACTCCCTAACACCACACATGTAAATAAACTCAAAATGGATTAAAGACCTAAATGTAAGGTCAGACACTATAAAACTCTTAGAGGAAAACAGAGGCAGAACACCCCATGGCATAAATAAGAGCAAGATCCTTTTTGACCCACCTCCTAAAGTAATGGAAATAAAAACAAAACTAAACACATGGGAACTAATGAAACTTAAATGCTTTGGCACAGCAAAGGAAATCATAAACAAGATGAAAAGACAGAATGGGAGAAAATATTTGCAAATGAAGCAACTGACAAAGGATTAATCTCCAAAATTTACAAGCAGCTCATGCAGCTCAATATCAAAAAAACAAACAACCCAATCCAAAAATGGGCAGAAGACCTAAATAGACATTACTCCAAAGAAGATATACAGATTGCCAACAAACACATGAAAGGATGCTCAACATCATTAATCATTAGAGAAATGCAAATCAAAACCACAGTGAGGTATCCCCTCACACCAGTCAGAATGGCCATCATCAAAAAATCTACAGACAATAAATGCTAGAAAGGGTGTGGAGAAAAGGAAACCCACTTGCACTGTTGGTGGGAATGTAAATTGATACAGCCACTATGGAGAACAGTATGGAGGTTCCTTAAAAAACTAAAAATTGAACTACCATATGACCCTGCAATCCCACTACTGGGCATATACCCTGAGAAAACCATAATTCAAAAAGATACATGTACCACAATGGTCATTGCAGCACTATTTACAATAGCCAGCACATGGAAGCAACCTAAGTGTCCATCGACAGATGAATGGTTAAAGATGTGGCACATATATACAATGGAATATTACTCAGCCATAAAAAGAAATGAAATTGAGTTATTTGTAGTGAGGTGGATGGACCTAGAATCTGTCATACAGAGTGAAGTAAATCAGAGAAAAATACCATATGCTAACACATATATGTGGAATCTTAAAAAAAAAATGGTTCTGAAAAACCTAGGGGCAGGACAGGAATAAAGATGCAGATGTAGAGAATGGACTTAAGGATTCAGGGAGAGGGAAGAGTAAGCTGGGATGAAGTGAGAGAGTAGCACTGACATACATACACTACCAAATGTAAAATGGATAGCTAGTGAGAAGCAGCTGCATTGCACAGGGAGATCAGCTCGGTGCTTTGTGACCACCTAGAGGGATGGCATAGGGAGGGTGGGAGGGAGATGCAAGAGGGAGGGGAAATGGGGACATATGTATACATATAGCTGAATCACTTTGTTATACAGCAGAAACTAACAAAACATTGTTAAGCAATTATACTCCAATAAAGATGTTAAAATAAATAAATAAAAATGTTCAAATCAAAGTGGAAAATATTATCCTTCAACATAACTATATGTAGAATTATTACAAACATGGCAGTTAGAAAATCAGACTGATTGATGAAGACTCAAACACAAGGTTCAGTATTACCACTGGTGCTGCCATTTTCCAAAATAGTGAACAATACTTGGTGAAGTGCTGAATGAAACAAAGCACTATCTTCCTTCAATATACACAGTAGGACCATTCTTCAAAAGTCTCATACTTCTTCAAACTATGAAGAAGTATTTTTGTGTGTGTATATATATGTTAGTTTAAGTTCTAAGTTTGGAAAATTATATATATTGAGTTAGATTTTGGTTGGATAATTATCAACAGAGTTTCCACCTACTTGAATGTCTGAGCTATTAGGAAAGTGTGTAGATATGGATCATTCTTCATTGTGAAGGACTGTTCTGGGAACAGCCAGGCCACTTAACATGCCTGACCTCCATCATGAGCCACTGGTTCATTCCAATCACTGCAACAACCAAAAATACACCCAAAGTACCAAAACCCACCATAGAGGTACTGTCCCTGTTGAAAACCACTAATCTAGTCCAAACACAACTTTGGTTCTTGAATCTCCTCTGTACGATCTTAAGTACATGCTCAATAAATATTTGTTGAATAAATGAAAATCTGAATGAAGGAAAGTGTGGAATTGTTGAATATTAGAGACTCTGGAGAGTAGTTAATTATGAATAAGCAGATACCTTTTATAGGCATAGAGAGTTTCTTGAGTCATCCATGCACTTAGAATGTTTTTTTTTAACGGATTCTTAGAATACTCAATTCTTTCTTGAATTAGCAGAAACTTTAAGTTAAGTAGAGAACTAGTAAAGAGTTATAACCACATACCTTGAGGCAACCTTATTTATTCCTGTCTTCTGCCTCTTTATTTTCAACCTTTTTGGCATAGTGCTAGGTCATAGCCTGTATCACAACTTTCCTGACTTCAGCACTCACTCCTGCAAACAGCAGTGAAAATCACCTGTCCCCCTTCTAATGATCCTACAAGCCTTCCCAGTTGCCTTCTGCAACTGTCAAACTCTAGTTACAGTCATTGAGGGCTTCCACAAATGAATTCTTCCCACTACAAGCCCTATCTTCATCTCTCTGCCCTATTCTAGCAACTTTGGCCACTCCTCTGCCTTCTCTGCCTTCATGGCAAAGTCCTGCTTCTTCCCACATTCAAATCACTGCTTTGACAATCACCATCTCTATGAATTCTTTCTAGATTAGACATAAAAGGCCACATATCATACGATTCCATTTATATGAAATATCGAGAATAGGGAAATCCAGAGTGGTAGAAAGCAGATTAAGGGTTGCTCAGGGTTGGGGAAAGAGAGGAAAGAGGAGTGACTGCTTAGTAGTTACAGTGTTTCCTTTTGGTGTCATAAAACTATTCTAGATTTAGATAGAGGTGATGGTTGTACAACACGTGAAAGTACTAAATGCCACTGAATTGTACACTTTAGAAGTTAATTTTATGTTATATGAATTTAACCTCAATTAAAAAATTATAAAATCATAGATCCATGTGAGATATAGTAATTTATGAATAAAGATATGGAGTAATGGGTAGGGAAGAGTTACTTACATACTTGTTTGTTGTCCAATTAGCTCACATAGTATCTAGGTGCCACCTCTTCCTGTTCAAGTCCAGGAACTATCTTTTTAGGGTTTATATTGCCAATTATGCCGACACTGCTAATTTCACGTCTTCCGCCAGAAGACAAAAAATAGCCATATTGCTATTACTTGCAAAACCATGGCTCTTCAGAGCCTGTATGTACTGAAACATTACAGCTCTTGCCCTGCATTTATTTGATGCTGGTTACATCATAGCCATGTGAATCCTGGTTTCCAAAGACTTCCTCCAAGGTTGTCATTGGCTCATGGATGATGAGCACAGATACAAGTCTTACCCAGAATACGTAGGCTAATGTGGACAACACTTTGTTTTCTGGTCATATGAAATTTACTGTTTAGAATTTCATAGAATAAACACAGAACAACACATCTTCTAACCATGTCTTCTCCTGTATTCTTTAGCCTGGAACCTCTGCATTCCTGCAATATGAACTTTTTCAATGTTGGCTATACCCTGCCTTTCACACACTACTACCAACAGGGAAGATAAGAAGAGCCTGTGGGCAGAGTGTTAAGAGTGGTCCCATTCACACAAGACATGTTGTTCTTTTACCCTGGGCAGCTTAAGGCTGACCTGGGAGAGTAGGCTGTCAGTACATCAGGTGGACACTGCAAGAGAGGACACTATTGGTAAGGCCACTTGTCATTGAGGAGTGATATTCTCAGAAGCCCTTGGAGGAGAAAGGCTCAAGTGCTTCCTTAGGTCTAAGAGTGGGACTGCTGTAGGGGCAAGTATGGCCCTCTCTGCTCTCTGTGAAGCAGCCTTCTCTGCTTTCTGTATGAAAGGAGGGATCTGCACACATCCACCTCTGTAGCTGAATAGCTTTCTTTCTCTCTCTTTAAATTGTAAATCTGCCAAGCAAGATCAAATTCTGAGTTTTTAGAAGCACTACCTTGGGGCTCAACCAAATTTGAATTTTGCTTTTCAAATGAATGAAAATTGTTGCAAAAAAACAAAGTGGGTATTTCCAAAGTGAGAGATACTGGTGACTAAAGATCTGCTCCCTCTTCATCAATACAACATTCATGCTCGCCTACTGTCTTTCAAACTTAGAGAGAAACAGTAATTTTTTTTGAACACCTCTAATGGGATGTGTTCTAAGGACAAAATGAACTGCAAAACATTCTATAACTATTTGTTATTATCATATTGTTAGTAAAGTCAACATTGTAATTTAGAAACTGTTGTGTTCAAATGAGCACTTTTTTAGAAGTCTAGCAGAAGTGTCAAGCTAAGGAAAAAAACCTTTGGTTGGATAGTGGAAAAGGTGCTTAAATAGTGACATGTCTAGAATTATCAAAATTGCTGAAAAGTGTTTAAATTGTCTAAATGGTATAAAGCAGTACTATTTGAGACCTACTAGTGCAGGCTATAAAAGGCAAATGTAAGCAAACTATATGCATTCTTGCGCCCCAGTATTTTCCTTCTTTGTATTTCTTATTGATGTAGAGTAAGATTGAGAACAGAGTGAGAGAGAGTGTATGAAATGCCCCGATGAAACAGCTAAAATTGCCAGGCCTTGACATGGGTGATCTAGTATCTTTAGCCATGGTCTGTAAGAACCTGATCATCCACTCGCCTGACCATTGCAGACTCACACAACACAAGGCTTCTAAAGATCAAACCAGATGATCTATTCAGTTTACCCATTTTCCCAGATAAGTAAACTAAGGCTTAACAAGATATTTGCCCAAAACTCAGAGAATAGGAAGCCTAAGGTGAAATAGTGTCAAAACCGGAACTAGGACCTGGGACTAGTCGCCGTGCTAGTCTACTGTATCATTCCTCACTTCATTGTATCAACCGTGAAGCATTTCACTGCTGTGTGGAAGGGATGTGCACACATCCACAACTGTGGAGTGAACAGCTTTCTGACTGGAAAAGTGATGTTTCAAAGTCAACCAGATAGAAACAGAAGTGAAAAATATCAACTTGTTTTCACAGCAACATTCTGTTGTCATCTCAGGTGTGGAAAAACGCTTCACTAGAGTCCACGTGGGATGAATACTGCCCTCCATAGAGGCTATGCAAGGCGTATGCTTCCAAAGGGCACTTTGTGCAGTCCTAAGCATCTTCCTCTCACCCATATTGGCTCTGTGAAGTTAGAAATGCTTTTTGAGAAAACACAAAGTTAGACTCAGAGAAGATATGATAGGTCAAAGTTCGCACCTTCACCTGATTTAACAACTTGCCTTCAAAACCTTGTTATCAATGTCCTGAAAGACAGCAGGGAGGGAAAGCACATTTTTCCTCAGTTCATCAATTTTATAACTTTCTTCTTTGTTTACTTATGGTTCTTTGAAATTTATTCTGGAAATTTCTTCCTAAATCAGTAGGGGTAAAAAAAAAAAAAGCAGTCTGAGAGATTCCAAGAAAACTTTTTACTCTATAGGTTTGGTACCACATTAAGAACCAAGATCTTTTCTTACTGGAAATCAGGGCCATGGAAATGGCTTACAACTTGAACTGCAGTGAAGACTCATTAGTCATTACCTGTAAGACAGACCCAGTGACCATCATTCTTTGGCTTCCATAACTCTGATAATCCTCCCCAATAGTATTTTCATAAATCTTGATTCATATCAGGAAATATGAAGGCTTGTTGACAAGTGAGAGAAGAGGAATCTCATTTTGATATGGGGATTCCCCTCCAGAAATATGAACCCAATGCAGCTGAGTTGCTCAGCGCTGTAAAACAGCTACGAATAGACACTATCAGTGGGAAATCCAGAATTTATTTTGGAAAAATGTATCCTTAGTTTCAGTAGCTCATCTAGAGAACTTTTAGCCTTTGAAAGATATTGAATTGATCAGACCAATATCTCTGTGAATGCTTCAAACAATCTTAATGTGTAAAGAATGAGATTATAACAACAAATTTTAGTAGTAGTTTTGAAGGAGCTATTCATTCACTCATTCATTCTACATATATTATTAAATTTCTGCTATGTGCCAGATACAGGGATAGGAGCTAGAAATATGGAGGTGAAGACAATGGACACAGTCCCTTGTCTCCAGAAAGATACTGAACAAATAATTACACAAGTGACTATAGGTTTACAATTGTGAAAAGTCCAAGGAGCTATGCAATTATAAGATCAGGGACTAACTTTTTAGACAAGTTAAGGGAGGCCTCCTGGCAGGGAGAATGGTTATTTATAGTTATTCAAGTTGAACCCTTGAAAGATAAGGAAGAGGTAGCTGTTTTCCCCTTAAATATCTGTTTTTTATTCTCCAAGAAGTCTTCAGCATTTATTTTAATGCTATTTTCCCTTATCCCCACCAAATAGTCACTCAATAAAAAAGGCCTAACTTGGCACTTGGTTGAAGGTGGCAAAACTCTTATTTACGGCTACATTATCATGACTCAATTATCCAGACCCTAAATCAACTTCCTAAATCTAAGCTAGTCCCCATTCCTTGCTCATTAGCATGAAGGAAAGGAAACTGAACTCAGAGGTCCCACCTCCACTGTTGACTCACACACGCTCATTAATCACACGAAGTCACTAAACTGTTTAGGCACCTTTCCAGGCTACTTAGAGTAACACGTCCCTTATGTCTGTCACTAATTTTTCAGCTCCACAGTAATTTCAGTGTTCTCTGTGAGACACAGTGTGAGAAATAATTTACTCAAGTATGATTATTTTATTTGGGTAAAGATCAACAGGGACTAGAAAAAGAGACTATTTTAAAAGTCAACGATGCTTCTCAAGCTCCAGAGATGGCTCTCCTTTGGGATATTTTTAGCAGAAGTTTCTATAATACCCATCACAGATGGTTTTATCCTCCTTGATTCTTGCTCATTACTTCTTTGAAGACACAATGGCATTTTATTATCTCGCCAACCATCTTGAATCTCCAAGTGCCTCATTTCAATCAGTCAAGGGAAAACCAATTTTACATACTCAAAGAACATTTACTATATCGAAGACGTTTTTCTAGGTTAGTTTTGGGATCTCCTGTGAGTTTTCGTTAAGTGCGTCAATTAGATCTTTATATGGACTATGGGAAAACACTATGAATTAGTCCCCAGTGTTCACACTCTAGCTTGAAGTTTGAGTAATTCACAGCAGAGCTTCCGTACTTCCTCCATGTAATTGGCTGTTTGGGCCCATTGAGAGCACTCTTCCTGTCCATGTGTCTCCAGCATTAATGCAGCAGCATTCACAGTCACATACGAACTCCCATTCTTTTGCACCTTTCTCAGACTCATGGTCATAGCAATCATGCCCTTCTAATATCCAAGTCAGAGCCAGGGAAGGAACCAACAGCACAGGCTCTGCAAAGCCTCTAACCGAGTCCTTGTGATAAAAGGAAACAGCTCTCCTCACAGGGCAGCTCCAAGGGCCTCTGAGAATATAACAAACAAAGAATTTCCTCCATCTGTGCCCTGGGTTGTGTGTCTTTATCACCCTCCCAGGTGTAAGGTTCTAAAGCAGCCTCTTCCATTTTGGTGGCTTTTAGTTTACTTTGTCCAGCATTTCAGAGGCGTCTCCTGCCTCTGTCCTCAGTCTGGAGAAGAGAAACTCAGTAGAAATAATAGGATTTGTTTGTCCTCAGTTGACCTCCAAGGAAACGAGGACAGTGAGAGGCTAGGGCGGCAAGGACTCTCAAGAGCGTACCAGTGGTCAAAGCTGGCTTTAAGTGGCGCCTCTCCAAACAGCCCAAATCAGTGTCAAACCACCAGCCCATGCAGCCTTTCCAAGATGCTCTGAGTGTTTATTCAGCCACTAAGTGCTCTGCCCAAAGTGGACTCCACCCAGTGGTGAGCTAAGGCAAATCAAACATTCATTCACACAGTTGGGAGTGACATGCCCACTCAGCCCAGGCTCTGATGCCTGCAAAGTCTAGCTGCAGCTAGCTCCAAGCTCACAGGTGCCAGGCACCTGGCCAAGCATGGCAGTTATCTCTGGGGTTGGGCAGGAGGAGATGTTTGCTCAAGGCACCTTCTCCCCTCATCCCCAGAGCAACAGTGAAAGACACTGTGTGTTGTGGAAAGAGGATAGGTTCAAGTCCCATTGACCAAATTTTGGACCCCAACTCAGTCTCTTTCTAAGTTCCTTAATGGAACTGGGACTTAGTTTACCCATCTGTAAAGTGAACATAATGATAATACCATCTAGTGTTGTTGTGAGGATCACAGAAGTAAAGAACCTGCTAGAGTCTGGACATATAGGGGGAGGGCAGATAAATGATAGCGAGAAGCAAAAAGCCTTTCCCCAAAGAGTGACCAGGTTCTGTTTGTGCTGTAGCTGGTATGGTAGGGATTCTCTACATCCCAGGTCTGTTCTTGAGACCCTGATGGGCTGTGCATACAGCCAGATGTATGGTGTGATAGGAAGGTCAGCCTGGTAGACAGAGGCCTGGCCTGTCTCTGCTTTTAACCTGTTCTCTGGTTTTGAGCGATTCACCTACTTCTCTGGGTCCCACTTAGTTATTTATAAAATGGGATTGTTTTGTTTATCTTTAAGGCTTTGTGTTTGAATCATTCCCTTGTCACTTACTAGTTACATAACTTAGAAATAACTTCCCGAGAGCCTCTTTCTTCTCAAAATGCTTTTATCTGAGGGGCTCAGCTACCCAGAGTATTAATTATTAGCTCTCAGAAAGGCAACACACAAGTCTTCATTAGAGATTTTGTCCAAAATCCAACATCTATGGAATGTCCTCTCCTCTACATTTAGACCACAGTTATGATCTCCACTGTAGGCACCCAAGGGTGCGAGATTCTCAACCTTGACCAAAGGCTCCATTACAGTTTGTAAACAATATTTCCTAATGAAGGTAAACAGACTTAGAAATATTTTCAACTCCCAAGCATGAGAAGTAAGAGTTTTCTTAGTAAAAGAGTTAGTCAGAAAATCAAATATCAGAACTTCCTTTTCTCTAACGGCTCAGTTGCCTCAACTGAGCAAGCAGAAAGGGCTACCTCACCACTGTGCTCCCAGGAACTTTTCTACCCTCCCCCCTCCAAATGGGTAGCACAGCCTAGGAGTGCATTTTATACTTCCACATTCACAACTCATGAAAAACACCAACAGGGTCCACTTATGGAGCCAATGGAGGAGCAAAAAAAACTCTTCCCAAAACCAAGTATTTCTGCTATGGAAACTGCTGTTCCAATCTTGGTTTAAAAGAGTATGGGAAATATTGAATGACATTAACTTTCCTACAGGACTGTGGTTTCTCTTACACACTTTCTGCCACAGAATTCAGCTAAAAACAATATATGATGTCATCTCAATAATTTGCTGATAAAAACATCCCCCCAAAAAGATACCCATCATACCCAGGGGGCCACCTACTCAGTTGGTCTCCAACTTAATGTTTATATTTCTATCTTTAGGCATCAAGAGAGGTTGAGAACTTTCTATACAGTGTTGGCGTACTCTTCCTATATCTCTAGGTTAGGCATCTCAGCCTGAAGAAGAAATGCTAATAAAATACATAAGCACGTTCCTGTGTGCTGTTTATGCATATGTCTCGAAACATCTGCTCCTGGCTTCTTCTGAGACATTCTTCTCAGGTGTTAGAATTTGTAGTTATTTTGATAGAGAACCATTGGCATACATACCTCCCTATACATCTTACAGTAAGGTTTTCCACAGAACACCAGGATTAAGTGTCTATCTTTTGCAGGAAAGGAACATCTTTTGTTTACTTTTTCTCAACAGCCTTCTTTGATGGATTTTTTAACCAGTATCTGTAAAATTCCCCATGGAGCTCACTCAGATCATAAAAAGTGTTCAGAAAGCTTTATCTGTTATTCTACTGTGTATCCCTAGCACCTAGAACTAGTGGGCCCTCAATAAACACTCTCTGGATAAATGAGAATGCCTTAAAATTATATTATAAAACAGAGAGTAAAGCACATTTGGGGAGCCATTAAGTCATAGATGGGGAAGCAATCTTGAACAGGGAGTGTATACTTTTCCTTTGAGTTGTAAGAAAAGAATAAAGAATAGAAGGTGGCAATGCATAGGAATGAGGCAGACCTGCCAAGGAACAAAGTGAAATCCTTCTTAATTGTTTGGGGAACACACACATACCACAGAGTCAGGCTGGCGAAAAGCCAAGTTCATGGTAAGGGTTTCCCGGTGACATTCACTCCCTGGTTCCAATATTTCTTCCTAACAGTGTGAGACCCACTGAATTACATAAATCTTTCCATGTTTGTGTCATTTGCTGGGGGCACGATGAGGACAGGGGATTATGGGAGCTTATTTTTACATTGTGGTAAAACTTATCTGGACTCAAATGTTCCCTCCCCCATTTCCTTCTCATCTATCCTGTCAAATGTTTCTTCAGTTCTTTCCCCTGATAGTCCTGACAAATTTTTGTTTCCAATGCAGAGCTCTACAAGAAGTATGAGAATTCAGAAACAAAAAGCCGTAAGATGTGTTATTTTCTACAACGTTTTCCCACCCCCATGCTTCCATAACTTTGTGGTTTTCACATGACCTGAAATAAAACTGCACAATATGCTGGTAGGAGAGTTATATATCAGGTGTTAAGGAAAAACCACAAAATGCTCAGAATTTCAGCTTGATCCAAATGAACTGTATGTTCCAAATCATGTGCATTCCGCAGCCTCTTGAATTTGTAGCACCCATGATCAAACAAGGTTCTTCACTTACTATGCAGGTAGTCAGACCCTGAGAACAGTTTCTCAGGTCATTATAATATATATTGCAGATTTTAACATTTTTGTACATGTTAGATGTAATGTACATTATACACGTGTGTATACATTCAACAGATTCATTCAACAGCATTCACTCAACACGTATTTATTGGCTGTCCGTGCTATGCACTGTGATAGGTGGTGGGAAAACCATGGTAAACAAAACAAAGGCCCAGCTCTCAAAAAGCATATGTTCCATTAGAGGGGCATATTTAATAAACAAGTAAACACATAAAAAATATAAAATACGCCATATGGCTGTAAGTGTCTCAAAGAATAGTTAAGTGGGATAAAGGGACAGTGATAAGATAAGAGTGTCCTTTTAGGGAGGGAGGTCAAGGAAAGCCTCTACAATGAGGTGACCTTTAACCAGAGGCCTGAATGAATTGAGGAACTGAGCTAACAGGTACATGGCAGGGCAGGGGGGTGGGGGGGTGGTGGGGGGAAGGGACAGAGAGAAGATTCCAGACTAGAGACCAGCAAATGCACAGGCCATGAGATGGGAGCCAGCGTGGGTGTTTCAGAAATGACAAGCAGAGGGGTGTGTGAAGTGGCACAGCTAGTGGTGAAACTGAGAGCACTTGGACAATTCAAGGTAGGCATGTTCTATTCATCTCCATCTACTTTCATCATGTACAAAAGCAGGACTAATGTTATAGACATTAGTTAAGGACTAATGGCAAATCTTTAAAAAATTTCAGGAGAAACTGGGAAATTTGGACTTTTGTATGAGATCTCCTAATGTTTTTGTGTTGGTTCAAATTTTTAAAATATTCTGTGAGCCAGAAAAAAAAAACCCACAAAAACATATGCAAGACAAATCTAGCCTACAAACAACAGTTTGTGGACTCTGCTCTAGATAAATAGAAGAATTACTTGATGTGTTTAAATGTCAGGTCTTTGCACCCTACCTTTGGCCACCAAATTTTTAAAAAATGTACATTGGTGTCCAGTCAAAGCTAGAGCTCTATTTATCACTCTATTTATATCACTACTTTTAGCTCTTATCACATTTTATTAGGGTTAGTTGTGTGGATCTCCATTGTTCTAACTTAAATATAAAGTTGCCTGAAGACTCTACCTTATTTGATTTAGTATTACTCTCAGTACGCAGAAGTTATCTATATCTTAAGTGTTACATAAATGTTTCCACAATGAAGTTACTAAGATAATTAATCTGAATGAATCGTTTGAATGATAACAATTTGACTAAAATAATTGATATGCTTATCAAGAGTAGTTACAAATATAAAAATAAAGTCAGAGATGAAAAGTATTTTAAATGCTTCAAAAATCAGTGTAAGAATTACATTGTATTTGTAACAATCATAATTAAAATATCAGGAAGATGCACTACAATTTGATAGCGTGTCAGAGTCATGAGCAAGTACTTGAGAATTTCTAAAATATCATTCCATGGAAGCAAGAGGGACAATACCAGATATGATCCTGATATAGCCATGATGATGCTGTCCTCTGCAGTATAGAATAGGACGTGTGTTGACCAATCCAAATTAAGAATGTTTTAAAATAAAGGGGCCCTTCTTTTAGGTTTTCACCCCTTTTTCACTTCCTATATGGGCTGGTGGAGCACTGTTGTTTACGTTCAGGCCTGAAGCACAGATGTGTACACAAAGCTAATACAGCCACCACGTTGCACTGCATTTGGCAGTTTCCTTCCATATGTGTGATCTCATTTGAGTCTCTCAACTACCCTTTAAGATCAAAAAAATATTATTACCATAAATACATGAGAAAACAAACTCAGAGAAACCAAGTATCCAGCTCAATGTTCACAGCTACCTCATGTGAGAGCCCATACTAGACAGATCTAGAACCTTCCAAACCCAAAGCCAGAGATCTTTCTACTATATCACGTTGTTCTTTTTACATATATAAAGGTTAAGAAATAGACATCTCTTCTAATAAAATTTTAAAATCTAGTATAAGTCATTTTTCAAGATTAAAACTCAGCCCCATATTCCCAACTTCTTCCATATTATTAGGGATTTTATAAGTTTGTAATACTCCTAATATCAATATTCTGAGTCAGATAAAATGAAATACATTCTGATGTTTCTCAGAGGAAGCAGACAGTGCCATATGATCAGGAATTGTATGATAAAGTAGGAATTATATCCAAGGCATTGATTTAGTCTTTTCTATTTTGAGTTTGGCTAGAAATGGAAATAGAGAACTAAATGATTCTGGTCATGGTGTTAAGCTAAAACATGAGCATCAAATCATGAATCTTTGTAATGAATGATTTGCACTTTTATGCCAAATGCAAAACATGGTCTGTCAAGCTATTGTAAATTCTAACTACTATAAATCACAATGTATGTAAGTGCAGGGAATAAAATTAAGGCCTAAAAAATAGAGTTAAAGCAACTATTCCTTAATGAAAATTGCCCTTTCACTGTAACATCAAAGTATTAGAAACCAAGCATGTATCTTGCTTGAAAGTTTCAACTGAAAAAATTCTTGACCCTACTAAAGAGTAGAAAACTAGGGAGTCATAATGTAGAAGACTGAATACTGTTACCAAATTGTGAGATTATAGGAAGCACTATTTTAATAAATATAAATGCAACCTATATAAATTGGTTTAAAAAATAATAAGATTTTAAACCATTAAACCTAGAAAAAGAAAAGCTATAAACACTGTGATGGCATTTTCAAATATGCTATTGGAAAGAACATCATATTATTTACCCACATCAGCTTAACCAGAATTATGAGGTTAAGGCTATATATAATTTACTCCTAAGAAAAAGTAATCATATAGTGAAAATGATAGGCTTTTTGGTAGCAATTCAAAATGGGGTAATTGTAACCAAAAATTATATGGCAATTTTAAAATGAGAAAAACTTGTTGGAATATAGGTGAAGAAGACAAAGGGTGTTTACTTGAATTTGCAGTTGGAAAGTATGCTCTCTTGGCTAGCCCTAGAAATAGTTCCTCTGAAAATAAGTGTAGATCATTGGAGAAATTATTTCATTTTTATAAGCCTCAGTTTTCATATTTGCAACATAAGAGCAATAATATAAATCCTAATTATTTCATATGGATGGTATGAGGAGAAAACGAGTTTTAAAACTGAGTTAAAAGGCAAACATGATTGTTATTTTTGTTATTAACTTCTGTATCATTAGTAGTGTTTGCTAAGATAATGTTGCAGCTGTTATGACATTCTTAATAAAATAAAAAAGGAAAATCGATGTCTACTTCACTGGATATTTTTGGTTGCCATTCAGAATCCATTCTCCTCTTTCCCCATTCATGTAAACAGTCTTTTGTGTACCACCCGTCCCCCATTATCCATCAAATACTTTAAGTTGAGCCAGATTGTCTTATTTCTCATCACTCTGACCACAATAATTAGCACAGAGATGACTTCATAACTTGATATATAGATGAGCATAAACTTAATCAGAATTAATGATATATGCTGAGATATTTGCTGCGACTTACAAAAAAGAAAACTTTTTTGAAATCTTAGAAATTACAAAGCCCTCCCATTTCATCTTTGACCTAATAGTCAAATTATCATTTTTAATTTAGAAAATAATTTAATAATCTTAGAAATCAAAACTTGAGATATAGCTAAAACTGATAAATGAGGGAAATTATTAATTTCAATATTTTTATTATTAAATGAAAACAATGAAAATAAATGAACAAGGTATTAAGAAAAAAATTTAAGGAAATCAGTATAATTGGAAAACAGAAAAATCAATAAATTAATAATCAAAGGGCTTCCCTGGTGGCGCAGTGGTTGAGAGTCCGCCTGCCG
>NW_020174268.1:7179605-7285311 GCF_003031525.2 Neophocaena asiaeorientalis asiaeorientalis | reverse complement strand
CCAACGGGGGGAGGCCCGCGCCCCGCAAAAAAAAAAAAAAAAAAAATTAATAATCATAGAAGTTGATTATTTGAAATCAACAATATGGAACATAAAATACTGGCAAATTTTACTAAGAAAACAGAAGTAAACAAATAAACATGAAGAAGATATATAATAAAAATACAGAAGAAATTCAAATACTGATTTTTTATTTTTTTGTGGTACGTGGGCCTCTCACTGCTGTGGCCTCTCCCACTGCGGAGCACAGGCTCCGGACGCGCAGGCCCAGCAGTCATGGCTCACAGGCCCAGCCTCTCCATGGCATGTGGGATCCTCCCGGACTGAGGCACGAACCCATGTCCCCTACATCGGCAGGCAGACTCTCAACCACTGCACCACCAGGGAAGCCCCTGATTATTAAATTACAGAAAAATTAAGAAAATCTTAATCACTCCAGAAAACAAGGAAATTTTATTGGTAGAACAAATTTGTTCAGAAGCCCTTTAAATATAGAAAGCAAAAAGGAATGAATTAATGGAAGTAAACACAACTCTGTAATTATACATAAGAAGACTTGCATAAGTAGGAAGTGGGTCTAGAAGACTTCAAATGCAGAGCAATGTACATAATGAATAGTGTCTAGAAGATGAGTTTGCTGATCACTAGACTTAGAGAGCATCCATGACAGTAGTTTTCTCTATCCATCCATTCATTCCCTTACTTGGGACAAGATATAAGCAGTAGACTTTTGCTTCTGAGGGTGCAGTAAGAAATACAAGTGCTTAGGTCCAAAAGACAGGGAAGTCCGATGAGAGCCTAATTATATCCTGGAGGGAGAGGTAATCCCACTTACCCAGAAGATGAGCCACTGGCACATACTGCCCAGCTGCTGAATAACTTACCTACCTCTCCCCTGTAATAACTGAAAGTAACTGCAATATACAGTAGCATCCATATAAAAATAGGAGGGCATCTGAAAGAAGCATAAACACAGACTCAACAAACACCCTGATAAAATACCAAACTCAACAAATAGGAGTGTTAACACTTGAGGATACAATTAATAGAATAAACAAATAGAACAAGAGAAGGTATCATATATATGAAATATGAAAAAGTCATTATGTAAAAGAACCAGTTAGAGATCTTAAAAATGAAAAATTATAGGGCTTCCCTGGTGGCGCAGTGGTTGAGAGTCCGCCTGCCGATGCAGGGGACACGGGTTCGTGCCCTGGTCCGGGAAGATCCCACATGCCGCAGAGTGGCTGGGCCCATGAGCCATGGCCACTGAGCCTGTGTGCCCGGGGCCTGTGCTCCACAATGGGAGAGGCCACAATAGTGAGAGGCCCGCGTACCACAAAAAAAAAAAAAAAAAAAAAAAAAGAAAGACAAATTATAATCTTTGAAGCAAACTCAAGAGATTGGCTCAATAGCAGAATAAATACTGCCATCTATTAATAAATTAGTAATTTCAAAGATTAAGCTAAGGAATTCTCCCAGAAAACAATGTAAACAAGAATGTGATGGATATTATAAAAGTTTAGAGCATGGAGGGATGATCCAAAGTTTAAACACTTGTCTAATAAGAGTTGAAGAAAGAACCACGGGTACATCACACCAGAGTAAGAAGATTACCAGAGACTGACCAGCCAAGCCTGCCTACAGCCAACAAGCAGACTCCCGAGAAGAGCACATCTCCCCTTTGGGAAACTTTAAGTATTTGTTCTGACAAGCGGAATGAAATTTCTGTTTTCTTAGCCTTTCTCATACCTTCTACCTACAGTTTCATATGCTGACTCTTTTGATCATTCTAACTGCTAGATATGTGGTCAGCTTCCTATTTCCAGGTCTTCAGGACTGCCTTGATGGGTTTTCCCCATACAAGGAACGGTTGGGAAACAACTGGCTACAACAAATCTCTCCTAAGTACCAGTTCCAAACTGGCCTTCAGACTTATTCTCCTGAATTCCTAAGGAAACGAGATCCATTCTGTCTACTAAAGTTCCAATTGTCACTCCTCTTACCTCTAACCGGACCGAGGAATTGAGATCTTAATCATACAAGACTTGGATCCAGGATGTGGAACTAAAATATTTTTAATTCAGTATCTATTCCCCCCAAATTAGGCAGGGCTATGCCCCCATATCAGCAGGAAGTAGTCAGAACAGTCATTGCCCAGTTCCCTGAAAGATTTGGGGAAAGATAAAAACCAAAGTAGGGATTAAAACCAAGTCCCCCTAAAGCAGAGAGTTCCTCCATTTATGATTAACATCTCTATCCAAAATGATTGTTCCCTTTCTTGTCCAATATCAGTCCTCAAGATTGAGAAGTATCAAAGAAAAGGGTGGAATGAAACTGAGTGAGGCCCCATGGGGCTCCCGGGCATAGAGGCCCATTTGTCCCCCATTTCTTGTAGGCAAGATCCCAGCCTCCATGACCTTCATTGAGTTCCAAAGGGCAGATTCAAACAGAGAAACATTGTTTTCTTCAAGGTCAGGAGCCCACTGTGTCCCCCTTTGCCTGGAAAAGAAATAAGCCTATCCTTTTCTACTTCACCCCCCCCCAAAAAAAAACAGAGCTGAAGAAAGAAAAGAGAGAAAAGTGTGGGGGGGTAGAAAATCAAAATTAACTTAATAATAGAAGACAATTCACAGAGCTAAAGTAAAGCACATCTCTATTGTTATAGGGCCCATAGTACAATAGGGAACCATATTTTGATATAAGCAAAGTCCAAGGGCATTTAATAGAGGTACCAGAGGGACTATGCCTTAGTGATAAAAATGAACTATTTCTAGAGTGAAGTCTACTCTACACATACCTAAGTGAAATTTAAAAACAGGTTTCAGTAGGAGCATATTAATCTACAAGAATCTTAACTACTTGCTAAAAAAAGCCATCACTCTTTAGAGGAAGACAAGATCCAGACAATCAATAAGATAGTATCACAATGTGCATCTTCAGTAAAAAAAAATTACTAGATATGCTAAGGGGCAGGAAATGTGACAGATAATTGGGGGAAAATCTGTGAATTGACACCAACCCAGGAATGACAGAGATTGAGGAATGATAGACAAGGATGCTAAAGCAACTATTAAGATTATATACAAATATTTACAGGAAAACATGAACATAATGAGGAGAGACATGGAAGCTATTTAAATGAACCTAATGTAATGTCTAGAGATTAAAAATACAATATTTGTAATGAACATTTTACTGAATGAGATGAACAGCATATTAGACATTGCAAAACAAAAAGTCAATAAACTTGAAGGCACTAAGATAGAATTTATCCAAAACAAAACACTAAGAGATATGAGGTTGAAAATAAAATTACCAGAGCTTTAGTGGCCTCTGGAGTAATATCAAGTAGTCCAGTACTTTGTAATTGTAGTCTCAGAAGAAATTAAAATAATAATGGCTGAAGTTTTTCCAAATTTGACTAAAACTTTAAGCCCACTGACTCAAGAAACACAACAAATCCCAAGCAGAACACACACACACACACACACACACACACACACACACACACACACAAAACATTCAAAGGCCTGTAAACATCAAATTGCTAAATATCAGTGATAAAGAGGACATCTTAAATGCAAACAAAGAATAAAGATCTCATGCACAGAGTAACAAAGATAATATACAAATTCTCAACAGAAACTATGCAAGCCAGAAGACAAGGGAATTGTATTTTCAAAGGGATGGGAAGAAAATCTATAATTCCAATAATTCTACATGCAGTAAAAATAGCCTTTAAAATAAAGGTGAAATAAAAGCGTTTTGAGGCAAAAAAGTTGAGGATGGAATATTATTCAGCCATAAAAAAGAAAACTTGCCATTTGTGACAGTATGGATAGGCCTTGAAGGCATTATGCTAAGTGAAATAAGTTAGACAGAGAAAAACAAATACCATATGATCTCACTTAAGTGGAATCTGAAAAAAAACAAACAACAAAAAAACAGCCCAAAAAATCAATTTCATAAATACAGAGATTATTGCTTGCCATAGGCAAGTGATGGGAGGTGGGTGAAATGGGTGAAGGTGGCCAAAAGATACAAACTTCCAGTTATAAAATAAGTTGTGAGCATGTAATATATAGCATGGTGACTATAGTTGATAATATATTATATATTTGAAAGTTGCTAAGACAGTAAATCTTAACATTTCTCATCACAAGAAAAAATGATTTGTAATAATATGTGGTGATAGATGTTAACTAGATCTACTGTGGTGATCATTACCCATTATATACAAATATTGAACAATGTTGTATACCTGAAGCTAATACAATGTTATATATCAATTATATCGTTTTTTCCTTTTTCTTTTACAGCAGGTTTTTATGTTACCTATTTTATACATATCAGTGTATATATGTCAATCCCACTCTCGCAGTTAATCCCACCACCACCCTACCCCGCTTCCCCCGCTTGGTGCCCATACATTTGTTCTCTACATCTGTGTCTCTATTTCTGCCTTGCAAATGGTTCTTCTGTACCATTTTTCTAGATTCCATGTATACGTGTCAATATACGATAATTGTTTTTCTCTTTCTGATTTAATCACTCTGTATGACAGTCTATAAGTCCATCCACGTCTCTACAATGACCCAATTTTGTTCCTTTTCATGGTTAATATTCCATTGTATATATGTACCACATCTGCTTTATCCATTTGTCTGTCGATGGGCATTTGAGTTGCTTCCATAACCTGGATATTGTAAATAGTGCTGCAATGAACATTGGGGGTGCATGTGTCTTTTTGAATTACGGTTTCTCTGGGTATATGCCCAGTAGTGGGATTGCTGGGTCATATGGTAATTCTATTTTAGTTTTTTAAGGAACGTCCATATTGTTCTCCATAGTGGCTGTATCAATGTACATTCCCACCAACAGTGCAAGAGGGTTCCCTTTTCTCCACACCTTCTCTAGCATTTGTTGTTTGTAGATTTTCTGATGATGCCCATTCTAACCAGTGTGAGGCGATACCTCATTGTAGTTTTGATTTGCATTTCTCTAATAATTAGTGATGTTGAGCAGCTTTTCATGCACCTCTTGGCCATCTCTGTGCCTTCTTTGGAAAAATGTCTATTTAGGTCTTCTGTCCATTTGTTGGTTGGGTTGTTTGCTTTTTTATTATTGAGCTGCATGAGCCATTTATATATTTTGGAGATTAATCCTTTGTCTGTTGATTCATTTGTGAATATTTTCTCCTATTCTGAGGTTTGTCTTTTCATCTTGTTTATGGTTTCCTTTGCTGTGCAAAAAGCTTTTAAGTTTCATTCGGTCCCATTTGTTTATTTTTGTTTTTATTTCCATTTGTCTAGGAGGTAGGTCAAAAAGGATTTTGTTGTGATTTATGTCACAGAGTGTTCTGCCTCTGTTTTCCTCTACGAGTTTTGTAGTGTCTGGCCTTACATTTAGGTCGTTAATCCATTTTGAGTTTATTTATGTGTATGGTGTTAAGGAGTGTTCTACTTTCATTCTTTTACATGTAGCTGTGCAGTTTTCCCAGCACCACTTATTGAAGAGGCTGTTGTTTCTCCATTGTATATTCTTACCTCCTTTACCAAAGATTAGGTGACCATATGTGCGTGGGTATATCTATGGCTTTCTATCCTGTTCCATTGACCTATATTTCTGGTTTTGTGCCAGTACCATACTGCCTTGATTACTGTAGCTTTGTAGTATAGTCTGAAGTCAGGGAGTCTGATTCCTCCAGCTCCATTTTTTTTCCCTTCAAGATTGTTTTGGCTATTTGGGGTCTTAGTGTCTCCATACAAATTTTAAGATTTTTTGTTCTAGTTCTGTAAAAACTGCCATTGGTAATTTGATAGGGATTGTATTGAATCTGTAGAATGCTTTGGGTAGTATAGTCATTTTCACAATACTGATTCTTCCAATCAACGAAAATGGTATATCTCTCCATCTGTTTGTGTCATCTTTTATCTCTTTCATCAGTACCTTATAGTTTTCTGAGTACAGGTCTTTTACCTCCTTAGGTAGGTTCATTCTTAGATTTTTTGTTGTTGTTGTTGCAATGGTGAATGGGATTGTTTCCTAAATTTCTCTTTCTGATCTTTTTTTGTTAATGTATAAGGATGCAAAAGATTTCTGTGCATTAATTTTGTATACTGCTACTTTACCAAATTCATTGATTAACTCTAGTGGTTTTCTGGTGGCATCTCTAGGATTCTCTATGCATAGTATCATGTCATCTGCAGTGACAGTTTTACTTCTTCTTTTCCAATTTGTATTCTTTTATTTCTTTTTTTCCTCTGATTGCCATGGCTAGGACATCCAATACTATGTTGAATAATAGTGGCAAGAGTGGACATCCTTGTCTTGTTCCTGATTTTAGAGGAAATGCTTTCAGTTTTTCACCATTGAGAATGATGTTGGCTGTGTGTTTGTCATATATGGCCTTTATTATGTTGAGGTAGATTCCCTCTATGCCTACTTTCTGCAGAGTTTTTATCATAAATGTGTGTTGAATTTTGTCAAAAGCTTTTTCTGCATCTATTGAGATGATCATATGGTTTTTATTCTTCAGTTTGTTAATATGGTGTATCATATTGATTGATTTGCACATATTGAAGAAACCTTGCATTCCTGGGATAAATCCCACATGATCATGGTGTATGATCCTTTTAATGTGTTGTTGGATTCTGTTTGCTAGTATTTTGTTGAGGATTTTTGCATCTATATTCATCAGTGATACTGGTCTGTAATTTTCTTTTTTTGTAGTATCTTTGTCTGGTTTTGGTATCAGGGTGATGGTGGCATTGTAGAATGAGTTTGGGAGTGTTCCTTCCTCTGCAAGTTTTTGGAAGAGTTTGAGAAGGATGGGGGTTAGCTCTTCTCTAAATGTTTGATATCATTCACCTGTGAAGCCATCTGGTCCTGGACTTTTGTTTGTTGGAAGATTTTTAATCACAGTTTCAATTTCATTACTTGTGACTGATCTGTTCATATTTTCTATTTCTTCCTGGTTCAGTCTTGGAAGGTTATACCTTTCTAAGAATGTGTCCATTTCTTCCAGGTTGTCCACTTTATTGACAGAGAGTTGCTTGTAGCAGTCTCTAATGATGCTTTGTTTCTGCAGTGTCTGTTGTAACTTCTCCTTTTTTGTTTCTAATTTTATTGATTTGAGTCCTCTCCTTTTTCTTGATGAGTCTGGCTAAAGGTTTATCAGTTTAGTTTATCTTCTCAAAGAACCAGCTTTTAGTTTCATTGATCTTTGCTATTGCTTTCTTTGTTTCTATTTCATTTATTTCTGCTCTGACCTTTATGATTTCTTTCCTTCTACTAACTTTGGGTTTTCTTTGTTCTTCTTTCTCTAGTTCCTTTAGGTGTAAGGTTAGATTGTTTATTTGAGACTTTTCTTGTTTCTTGAGGTAGGACTGTATTGCTACAAACTTCCCTCTTAGAACTGCATCCCATAGGTTTCGGATCATCATGATTTCATTGTCATTTGTCCCTTGGTATTTTTTGATTTCCTCATTGATTTCTTCACTGATCTCTTGATTATTTAGTACCATATTGTTTAGCCTCCATGTGTTTGTGTTTTTTACAGGGTTTTTTCCTTGTAATTTATTTCTAATCTCATAGTGTTGTGGTCAGAAAAGATGCTTAATATGATTTCAATTTTCTTAAATTTACTGAGGCTTGATCTGTGACCCAAGATGTGACCTATTCTAGAGAAGGTTCTGTGTGCACTTGAGAAGAAACTGTAACTGTAATCTGCTGAATGTCCTATAAATATCAATTAAATCTATCTGGTCTATTGTGTCATTTAAAGCTTGTGTTTCCTTACTAATTTTCTGTCTGGATGATCTGTCCATTGGTGTAAGTGAGGTGTTAAAGTCTCCCATTATTATTGTGTTACTGTTGATTTCCTCTTTTATAGCTGTTAGCATTTTCCTTATGTATTGAGGTGCTCCTATGTTGGGTGCATATGTATTTATAATTGTTACATCTTCTTCTTGGATTGATCCTTTGATCATTATGTAGTGTCCTTCCTTGTCTCTTGTAACATTCTTTATTTTAAAGTCTACTTTATCTGGTATGAGTATTGCTCCAGCTTTCTTTCGATTTCCATTTGCATCGAATATCTTTTTCCATCACCTCACTTTCAGTCTGTATGTGTCCTTAGGTCTGAAGTGTGTCTCTTGTAGACAGCATATATATGGGTCTTGTTTTTGTATCCATTCAGCAAGCCTGTATCCTTTGTTTGGAGCATTTAATCCAATGACATTTAAGGTAATTATTATTATGTATATTCCTATTACCATTTTCTTAATTGTTTTGGATTTGTTTTTGTAGGTCCTTTCCTTCTCTTGTGTTTCCTGCTTAGAGAAGTTCCTTTAGCATTTGTTGTAGAACTGGTTTGGTGGTGCTGAATTCTCTTAGCTTTTGCTTGTCTGTAAAGCCTTTGATCTCTCTGTCAAATCTGAACGAGATCCTGGCTGGGTAGAGTAATCTTAGTTGTAAATTCTTCCCTTTCATCACTTTAAATATATCATTCGATTCCCTTCTGGCTTGAAGAATTTCTGCTCAGAAATCAGCTGTTAACCTTACAGAAGTTCCCTTGTATGTTTTTTGTCGTTTTTCCTTTGTTGCTTTTAGTAATTTTTCTTTGTCTTTACTTTTTGTCAGTTTGATTATGTGTCTCGGCGTGTTTCTCCTTGGGTTTATCTTGCCTGGGACTCTCTCTGCTTCCTGGACTTGAGTGGCTATTTCATTTCCCATGTTAGGGAAGTTTTTGACTATAATCTCTTCAAATATTTTCTTGGGTCCTTTCTCTCTCTCTTCTCCTTCTGGGATCCCTATAATGTGAATGTTAGTGCATTTATTGTTGTCCCAGAGGTCTCTTAGGCTGTTTTCATTTATTCCTTCTAGTGTATTTTTCATTTCAGTTATTGTATTGTTCATCTCTGTTTGTTTGTTCTTTAATTCTTCTAAGTGTTTGTGCTTTAATTTTTCCAGGTTTTTGTTAAACATTTCTTTCATCTTATGGATCTTTGCCTCCATAATTTTTCCAGGGTCCTGGATCATCTTCACTATCATTATTCTGAATTCTTTTTCTGGAAGGTTGCCTATCTCTACTTCATTTAGTTGTTTTTCTGAGGTTTTATCTTGTTCCTTCATCTGGTACATAGGTCTCTGCCTTTTCATTTTGTCTATCTTTCTGTGAATGTGGTTTTTCTTCCCCAGGCTGCAGGATTATAGTTCTTCTTGCTTCTGCTGTCTGCCCTCTGTTGGATGAGGCTGTCTAAGAGGCTTGTGCAAGCTTCTTGATGGGAGGGACTGGTGGTGGGTAGAGCCAGGTGTTGCTCTGGTGGGCAGAGCTCAGTAAAACTTTAATTCACTTGTCTGCTGATGGTTGGGGCTGAGTTCCCTCCCTGTTGGTTGTTTGGCCTGAGGCGACCCAGCACTGGCACCTACAGGCTCTTTGGTGGGGTAATGGCGGACTCCAGGGGGATCACACCAAGGAGTACTTCCCAGAACTTCTGCTGCCAGTGTCCCTGTCCCCTTGGTGAGCCAAAGCCGCCCCCCACCTCTGCAGGAGACCCTCCAACACTAGCAGGTGGGTCTTGTTCAGTCTCCTATGGGGTCACTGCTCCTTACCCCTGGGTCCTGATGTACACACTACTTTGCGTGTGCCCTCCAAGAGTGGAGTCTCTGTTTCCCCCAATCCTGTCAAAGTCCTGCAATCAAATCCCACTAGCCTCCAAATTCTGATTCTCTGGGAATTCCTCCTCCCATTGCTGGACCCCCAGTTTGGGAAGCCTGACGTAGGGCTCAGAACCTTCACTCCAGTGGGTGGACTTCTGTGGTATAATTATTCTCTGGTTTGTGAGTCACCCACAAAGCAGTTATGGGATTTGATTTTATTGTGATTGCGCCCCTACTACCATCTCATTGTGGCTTCTTTGTCGTTGGATGTGGGGTATGTTTTTGGTGAGTTCCAGTGTCTTCCTGTTGATGATTGTTCAGCAGTTAATTGTGATTCTGGTGCTCTCACAAGAGGGAGTGAGTACATGCCCTTCTACTCTGCCATTTTAAACCAATCTCTATCAATCATATGTTAATTTTAAAAAGTCAGTTCCTTGGAAACATCAAGTTTGATGAGACCCTAGCTAAACTAATCATTATAGACAAGAACAAAATGATTGAAGTCACAAAATACCAATATCAGGAATGAGAGCAAAGGCATTACTACAGATCATACAGGCATTAAGAACAAGCTAAGTGCATATTATGAATAACATTAAAACAATAAATTGGACAATTTCAATGAAGTAAACAAATTCCTTGCAAATTCCAAATTGCCAAAACTGCCATTAGAAACAGAAAACCACAATGAGATATCCACTACGTACACACTAGACTAACTAAAATTAAAAACTGACAATATCAAATGTTGGGAGAATTTGGAACAACAGGAACTCATATATCTCTGGTATGAAAATCATGCAGTTGCTTTAGAAAACAAGTTGGCAGTTTCTTAAAAAATCATACAGATGCTTACCATTTCACCCAGCAACTCCATTTCTAAAGTATTTATATAATAGAAATGAAAGCATAGGTGCATGCAAAAATTCACAGCACCTCAATTCATAATCATCCAAAACTGGAAAGAATAAAAATGTCCATCATCAGGTGAATGAATAGACAAGTTGTAATATATATAGACAACAGAATACTACGCAGGAATAAAAGGAATAAACTATGATACACTCAACAACATGGACAAGTCTTTTAAAAAAATTATTATTGGGTGAAAAAAAAAATCCAGACACAGAAGAGTACATACTGTATGATTCCATTTAAATGAAATTCTATAAAAGGCAAATATAATCTATAGTGACAGAAAGCAGGTTAGTGGTTGCCTGGGTCAGCAGTGGAGGGATTGACTGGGAAGTGGCACAGGGGAACTTTGGGGCATGATCAAATGTTCTCTACTTCAGTTATGGTGTGGTTTCACAGGAATATAAGTTTGTCAAAACTCATCAAAATGAACATTCAAAATGGGTACATTTTATGATATATAAATTATACGTCAGTAAAGTTGATTTTTTATAAAAGATTTTAAGATACGCTCTCTATTTCCCTTTCCAGCTACTGCTCTATTTTTTTTAGCTAAACTCTTTGAGGGGATTATTCATACTAGTTTTCTCTAACTTCCCTCTTCCTATTCCCTCTTAAGCCTGTTCTAACCCGGCTTTCACCTATACCACCCAAATAAAATTACTCTGGTCAAAGTCATTAATAACTTTCCCTTTGTTAAGTCCTTTTGCAAAGCAATTCTTTCTTATATGACCCATCAGCGGTATTCTACATCATTGATCATTCCATCTTCTTGAGACACTTTGTCTTCCATTATCACATTCCATGGTTTTCCTCCTATCACAGTAGTTGCTTCTTCTCAGCTGCTGTTCTTCATCTCTCCTCAATCCTTAAGTTAAAATGAGGCCATTAGGGAGGGTCTTAATCCAATCCAAATGGTGTCTTTATTAGAATAGGAAATTTGGACACAAGGAGAGACAACAGACATATTTGTGCATAGAGGAAAGATCATGTGAGGGTACACCAAGAAGACCAAGGAGAGAGGCCTCTGAAGAAACCAAACCTGCCAACACCTTGATCTTAGACTTCCAGCCTCCAGAATTGGGAGAAAATAAATACTCAGTCTGTGGTATTTTGTAGCAGCCCTTGCAAACTACTACAACTAGCAATAATAAGCTAAAATATAAAATGGGGAAAATAATTTCATTCACCTAGACACATGACAATAAAATACCTAGGAAAAACCCTAACCAGGAAAAAAAAATCAATGTTTTGCTTAATTATTCTTAGCACCTATCATCCCCATAAGCATCTTGCTTATGGCAGGAACCAAGTTTATCTTACCCACATTTTTATCCCCAGTGCCTGGCACATATGGTAGGTAGTAGGATCATCTGCTCATGGCCACTAGAGAAGTCTTTGTCCAACACCATCAGTCACAGGTGTTAAGAGTGTTAAGAGTTTAGATTGTGGTCTCAGTTTTTACTCATTCCCACCCTTCCAGATCAAGAGGGCTTCCTTTCCCTCATAAGGATTTACCAAGAGCAAAAGTAATTATTTCAATTACATGTTCTTTAAACAAGTAAAGATTTAAGGCAAAAAATACTTGCTATAGTTGAAATACCATGCCCAATTATAGTGCGTTCTAGCCTCCGAGGGCCACAGCAATCTGTCAGAGACCCTCCAAGCTCCCTCTCTGTGCTATTGCTGCAGGTTCACAAGAACACAAGATGTAGGTTCAGGGACAATTTGAGGTTGTTCTTGCCTTAGGGACTCAGCTGCTGCCTCTTCCGGGAGCCCTCTTCTTCCAGATCTTCACGTGGCTGATTTTTTTCTCCTTATCCTTTGAGCCGCAGCTCAATGTCATCTCCTAGGAGACACGCAGATTCAAGTTCCACCCCTATCTCTCATCTGGTCCCATTGTCTTGCTTTATTTTTCACGGCTTACCACCATCTAATAATTCTCTTTGGTTTGTTTGTGTTCTGTATTTTCTCCTCCAGCCTGCAAGCTCCAAGAAAGCAGAGACTTTCAGTCTTGCCTTCAGTCTTCAGGGCTGACCCCAGTACCTAGCCCTATGTCTGGTGCAGGGTGGACACAGAAATACGTACTGAGAAAACAAGTAATTGGACCAATAAAAGGAAGTCAAGCCTATTTCTTGGCCTGAGATTATACCAAACCTATAGTCCCTGACCCTGACCTTGATTTTTGAGAGGGACTATCTCTTTTCCCTCCTGGTTTTCACAAAAAAGGATTTTTTTTTTTTTTTTTTAACAAGTAACCCCTTGCTCCTCCCATCAAAGGGGAAGACTATTACTTGGGTTGAGGGTGATAGCCATTCTCTCACTTTTCTGGGTTGAAATAATCTATGAAAAGATCCTTCCTTCTGTAGCTGAACCAGTGGGAGGCTGTGCTAGGAGGCTCATTTTACCTCTCATACTGAAGTCTATCTTCAAGTTATCCATTATGAGTAATAAAGTGCTCCATCTGCTGACTCATGTTTTATTTATCACTTGATTTGTAAATCAAGCAGGGAACAGGGTGGTATTTATTAGGCTCAAAGATCCCAGCAATGATCATTTATTAATTATCTCAGTGTGTTGTATTGTTTCTAAAGAATTAGGCTGCCATTCATAAAATGACACTTGACCATTTACTCCTTAGTAGAGTCGAGTCATCTATTAGGAAAGTTTGGGATTCACTGTTGCCATTGCCATCTTGACATCACTGCAAGTGCTCACGGATGTTGAGATTAAAATATCATCTACAAAGAGATATTAAGACGGATGCTTTCTTTGAATGAAAGAGAGCCATTTACCTGGTTACAAAGGCCAAATAATAAAAAGAGCAGCAGTTTATATCAGATGCTAAGTTTTATCTCTGCACGTGTGTGTGTGCCTGCACATATACAAAAGTGGAATAGCCTTGCAGACTCTTACAGCAGACAATAGTGAAATATCTGTGGACTGACTAATCTCAAAACATGCATGACCCATATGAAGAAAACTGTAATAATATGTAATAAGAAGAGAAAAGATCATGTCTTTATTTGGGAGACTGAATATTTTTAAATTATTTCTTTTTTCCAGTAGAAATTTTCTTAGAAAGAAAATGACTTAAAGTTAATTTGGATATATAAACAAGAAAAAAACAGGTAAGAAGATTTTAAAAAGTAAAGTAATCCAGAAGACTTGTATGACTGAGTATTAAAATATAGTACTGCTTTAATTAAGCAGTGTGGTACTGGCAAGAATCATGAGGCTAAAAACAGACTACATTATGTATAAGAACTTAATGTCTCAAAAGGAAACACACATTAAGAGAGAAGGTAATGACTTATTCAATAAACAGTGCTTAGAAAATTGGCTGAATCTTCAAATATTATTATTACTCAGAATTTCACTCATACACTGTATAAAATAACTTCTAAATGGATTCCAAGGTTAAATGTAAAAATGGTATAATAAGGTTGGCATACAAGTATGTCTATTGGGATGAGAAAAACTTTCTAAACAAAAGCAATTGTATAAATCAAAAAGTAAAAATTGGTTTATTTGACTACATAAAGAATTAAAATGCCTATATGTCAAAAATACAATTAACAAACTAAATGGCAGGAAAAGCCTAAAAAATATTTTTACTCTTTCTGGAAGACACTATATTAGCATTCTTAATATATAAAAAATTCTCACAAGTCAAATAGAAATAATCTAAAACTTATACACAGCTGTGCACACACACACACACACACACACACACACAGCCTTTCACATAGACAATTTTGAAGAGGAGGAGACTGAGGCCCAGAAAAGCTAGATATTTTGACCAGGTCACACAGTTAATAAGTGGCAGATCCCAGGCAGACTAGTTCCAGAATCCACGCCATGCCATATTAATAGACAAAAGACTTGGCAGGGCAACAGCAAAATGCCAAAAGTGTTTTTTCCTGACTTATAGACCTGTGGGTAGTTTGTATTAACTTCCTTGGACAACTTGGAAGTGAATCTCTGACCACAATAGTTCCCATACTGGCATCTATGCTCTTTCAGACAAGGGCGTTCCATGATGAATCTAGGGCCACGTTCTAAACAAAGGATTGCAGGCCCAGATCAATACAGCCCTAGATTGGACACTAGCTCAAACCCAGGGACCCTACAGATACCACAAAGGCCCTTTGGAGCCCTAATGGATGGCTTTGTAGCCTCATCTCTTTTTTTTTTTTTTTTTAACATCTTTATTGGAGTATAGTTGCTTTACAATGTTGTATTAGTTTCTGCTGTATAACAAAGTGAATCAGCTATACATAAACATATATCCCCATATCTCCTCCCTCCTGTATCTCCCTCCCACCCTCCCTGACCCATTTAGGGAGTGTTCTACTTTCATTCTTTCACATGTAACTGTCCAGTTTTCCCAGCACCACTTATTGAAGAGGCTGTCTTTTCCATTGTATATTCTTGCCTTTATCAAAAATAAGGGGACCATACCCATATGTGCGTGGGTTTATCTCTGGGCTTTCTATCCTGTTCCATTGATCTATATTTCTCTTTTTGTGCCAGTACCATCCTGTCTTGATTATTATAGCTTTGTAGTATAGTCTGAAGTCTGGGAGCCTGATTCCTCCAGCTCCATTTTTCTTTCTCAAGGTTGCTTTGGCTGTTCAGGGTCTTTTGAGTTTCCATACAAATTGTAAAATTTTTTGTTCTAGTTCTGTGAAAAATGCCATTGGTAGTTTGATAGGGATTGCACTGAATCTGTAGATTGCTTTGGGTAGTATATTCATTTTCACAGTGCTGATTCTTCCAATCCAAGAATATGGTATATCTCTCCATTTGTTTGTACCATCTTTAATTTCTTTCATCAGTGTCTCATCTCTTTTTGAAATTATGTCCTGAGTCTCTGTCTTTCCTAGAGAGCAATCCCTTCACATGACCTATTCCACTAAGCAACAGATTTCTTAATCTATTATTTCTACAGAGGTGGAGGGACTCAGAATATCACATTTTTCTTGGGACATGAAATTGTTCTGGAACTGTTATGTTGGTATATTTAGCTTCATTTTGTTCCCTATTCCTTTCCCACCCCTACTTCCCCAACCACAATGATGATCTGGAGAGTCTCTTTTGCCCCAAGCATGAAGTACTATGTCCTGGCATATGAAGCAGAGCACATGTCCACCTTTTATTATCTTTTTCTCTACCCTTTCCCCAGGGCTTAAAGAAAATTCATTTTTTTCTTTTTTTTTTTTTTTTTGCGGTACGTGGACCTCTCACTGTTGTGGCCTCTCCCGTTGCCGAGCACAGGCTCCAGACGTGCAGGCTCAGCGGCCATGGCTCATGGGCCCAGCTGCTCTGCGGCATGTGGGATCTTCCGGACTGGGGCACGAACCTGTGTCCCCTGCATTGGCAGGCAGACTCTCAACCACTGCGCTACCAGGGAAGCCCAGAAAATTCAAATTTTTGTTCCATTTCCTACCAACTTTAGGACAAGTCACCTCCTGAATTTGGTATCCTAGTACCTGCATAGATGCTCTGTTTTTCCTGTACTTGGGTTTCTCATACCACATACCAATTACCCAAATTCATCCCATAATAGGCTATAAATGTCTCAGTTTTCTTCTTCTGACCTTGCTTCCCTGTTGCGTTCGCAGACTCCCAGACCACAAAAAGCAAATACCAGGAGTATTTTGGGGATATATGGCCAGATGACTTCATGATTACTCAGACCACTCCAAGCTACCCTGAAGTCACAGACTGTGAGTCCTCAGTGCATTTGTTCCATATTCTAACCTTGACCTCTCTCATTGTCTTTCTGCATTTCTGTTACATAAAGCATCTTCTTCTTGCCAGAAGCAGCATCCTCTAGCTACGACTAAGTCTTTCCAACATAGGTTGCTTTCACAAAAAAGGCCTTCAGCACTTACCTGTCGATTCCCCAGGGGCCAGGCCTCCATCCACTATGCTACTGGATGGCCTTGAAAGTTCTCACAACCCCACCTCACTTCTCCAATCTCAGCTCCCAGACCCTGGGAAATCCCACCCAGTCTTATGGGTGGGATGGGATTTTAAAGCAGCCACAGGGCAACACCACAGCTCCCAGTTGGAATCTTGTGGGTAATAGACACCTCCCTTCAATCCACATTCTACACATTCCCATTCCCTGCCCTAATATTCCTTTGTTTACTTTTTTATTATGAACGCAGATGTTTGTTGCTGCCTTTACCCTTAGAATGGAAGCCCTATAAGGGCAAGAATGATTTAATTTATTTTTAATCTCTCCTACCCACTTTTTACCAGTGTCTGCCACAAGATCTTATTCAGAGCAAGTGTTCTATATACATTTTATTTACTTTGTTTGCTTTAAAGAGTACATAGGTATTTCAGGCCACAACAGAGTGTTCATGGCCATCATAAAGTTTCTTCAATATTTTGATACTACAGACAATGATTTGGAGGATGAGGGCGTAGAAAGGGAGGCAGCACTGGCAAGTCTGGGATTCTTTCTTTTGATCTTTTGCAATTACCTTGCCCTGGAAATATGGTACTGTCCTTCCCAAGGCTGCACTAGGCCCCCAGTTTGACCACTACTTCAGCATATAGCGTTCTTCCTTTTACTTAGAATATAATTTCTGCCCACCCCAACCTTATCTTCCTGACAATCTGGCATTCCTTCTTCAGGGTTCATTCTAGGATTTTCTCCTCTAGAGGAACTTTTCTGTCTCCCAGCCTACAATGAGGTCTCTCTGCTCTGGACTCCCATATTATTGATACTTTATGGAAATCCCCCAATATGCCCTGCATCTGTTAGATTTTAGCTTGGTTGCAAAAATAGAAAACTCCAGATTAACAGTGGCTTAAACAAGATAGAAATTTATTTCTCATGCTAAAACCAAAACAAATTAAGAGTAAGCAGTCCATGGTTGGTAAAGCTGCTTCTTGGTATCATCAGAGACCTAAGCTCCGATCTCTTCAGCCCTCTAGCATTTGATTTCTGTATTAAGTTCACTTCATGTTTCAAGACAGCTGCTGGAGTTTCAGGCCAGAAGAAGAAGGAAGGCAACTGTGAAAAAGCAGCCCCTCCTGCTAAGTTAGCTTCCTTTAAGTATTCCTCTTGGCAAGTGCACATAATATAGCTCCCTTTACATCTCCCCAGACCATACCTAACAGCAAAGCAAGCTGGGGAGTAGAACTGGTTATTCTTGGAGATTATGTACCCAGATACAAGCTGGGATTAATTTCTAAGGAGAAATGGGAAAGCAGATGTTGAGGTAGGTAACTGTAGCTTCTGGCACACAGCCCATATTGTGAACTATAATTACTTCTTTTTACATTTATCCTCTCTCTGCCTCATAGCTTCTCGAGATCTAAGATTGATTTTATCATCTCTAAGTCTACAGCACCTTATATAATGCCCGGCATAAGGACAAGAACTTGTCTGTTCCATTCATCACGCCCATTACAACAGATACTCAAAAAGAAACAATACAGGAATGAATGAGGTACATCATTCCAATGTAAAAGTATGGCCTAATTAAATAAAATCAATTCAATCAAACAAGCATTTATTACATACCATCTATTTTCAAGGAAATAAGATCAGGCTTCAAGCAAAAGGCTCGGTACACACTTTATCGATACTTCATAGAAGTAGCAGAAGCTTAATCAAGACAAGGTACTGTTAGAGAATCCAAACCAACATGAAAATCTAGGAAGAATTTTACCTTGTCAGTATCTGAGGACCTAATGTCAAGTTGCTTCTTCTCTCCCCATTGACCTGAACCAGACAGGGCATCCATAGACCAGGGGAAAGAGACTAAATGATTTGCCTGCCACTGACATATTCGAAGAGAAAACTGAAATCTAGCTTTAAGTCCATTAGATTGCAAACCACACTGTCAGTTCATAGCAAATTTCAATCAATAGGTTCTTATTGATCAGTGAATGTCTTTTTTTTTTAATGGCTTTATTGAGTTATGATTTACATACCCCCAAATTCACTTAATTTTAAGTTTACCATTTTATGGTTTTTTTTTTAGTAAGTGTATAGAGTTGTGCAGCATCCCAGTCTAATTTTAGAACATTTCCAGAGTTCAGAAAAGAAACCTCGTGCCCATTTGCAGTCACTCCCCTAGACCCAGGCAACCACCACTCTGCTTCCTGTCTTGGATTTGCCTTTTCTGGATATTTCCTATAAAATGGAATCATATAGTACTTGGTCTTTGTGTCTAGCTTTTTTCACTTTGCAAAATGTTTTTGAAAAAAACAATGTTTTTGAGGTGCGCCCACATTGTAGCATGTATCAGCACTTCATTTCTTTCTATTGCCAAATAGCGATACTATAGTGTTCCGTTTTGTGCATGTACCCCACTTTGTTGGCCATTTGGGCAAGTCTCTTTTTTATGGCAGGTTTCTCAGGGTCTTTAATAGGACAATATATATTTTGATTCTCCCAGTGGGGGCTTTGGGGCTCGAACCTATTTGCCTCTGGAGGGTTTGTTTCTGATTAAACATTTAAAAGATGGTTATCTCTGGAATTATGAGTGATTTTTATTATCTTCTTTTAGTTCTCTGTATTTCTTAGATCAGTGAATGTCTTTCAGTGGACATCTTCTGGTTTTGGGTTTTCACCTAAACTTCACCACTGGTGAGTCAAAAACTCAACTCACTCTGGTGACTGGATTTATAACTGTCAACCAGAAAATATCTATACTGATTAAATAAGAGCTTTCTTAAAAAATGCAAGAGCAGCATAAATTGATTAATAAGCACAACCAACCCAATTTGGTGTGAACATCCCATGAATATAACCAAATCTAAGTTCTACAAGTTATCTTGATGACTCATTTTACAGGAAAATGTGTTGTAGTCCCAAGAACCTAAATACTCTTAGACTTTTCCTGAGAAGATTTCCCCTTTTTACAAGATAGGCTCAATTAAAAGTACCTACAAAAATGTTATTAAACTGACAAATTATTCTACTTAGATACCATGAAAAGCCTAGTTCATAAGATGTTTTCATTATTTGAATAATTTTTAAAAGAGTGTTAATTTTTTGAAAATGTAGCATGTAAAAAATAAGGACAGGTCCTTTCAACTTTTGATTACTAAATTTGAGACCCTGTGAAATGGAACTCAATATGACCCCTATCTAAAATGTCAATGTTTATTGTGTATTTTATCCTGGGAACAAGGCCTAATCCAGAGACATTCTGAGCGCATCAAATATGTAAATTGTTTTTCAAACACTTTGGAGTTACCACAAAACCTGAATTGCTTTTAGCCAACCAAGCACTTTCTCCCTTTAGTTTCAAAAGCCAGTTGTATTTTTTTTAAAGAAAATCTAATTCAGATGTTACTGATTCACTTGCACTTAAATAATTAAAATGTTATTTTGCAAGAACTGATTGGTGTGCAAGAAAGCTCTTGAGCCTCTTGTCTAAACCTTTTTACGTCTGTTTTCTGAAAAATAGGAAATATTACTTTGCCAAGAGTAAACCAACTGCAGTGGCACATTTGTGTTGAAAGTCTGATTAGAGTGTAAATCCAAAGTCATTATTTGGAGATGGATGAATGATGCTGAGGCATCTCCTCTGTCCTTTCCATCTCCAGAGGCTTTGCTGAAAACCAGCTTCTGAGCTCAGGTATATTCCCACCTCCAGATGCTGAGAGCAGAGAAGCAAAAACCCAGAGGCCTTTGTCAAGAATACAACCAGGAGCTCTGAGGCTTGTAACATTTCTTTTTAAAGCCAATCTTGCTCTAGTTGATTTCTAAACATCAGTAAGATAGTTTTTCAACCTTGTATATATTGAACCATGAAAGTGAATGTGCATATTCCCAGGAGTCTAGAGTTCCCTATCAAGATTTACTTTTGTTTTGGGCGGCGGGAGTGGGGGTGGAAATGCAGTGGGAATACGGTTATCAAAATCTTCCGGAAATCAATATAAGGATGTTCTGGATTATTCGGATGACACTCTTGGAGCAAATAACTGTTGTACATACACAGCTTTATTTGAGATCACTGTCTGATTGTATGAACTAGTTCTATTTCAACCATCCCCTACTCATGAGTAAGACACTGTCTGCTACCTGCTCTGCATTACACCTTTCAATCTGCCACTCTCATTGTGAGGATTCACTGGAATGGCACACGTGATGAGAACCTGGCACTTTGGAAGCATTCCATAAATAGTAATATTACTTTGCAGACTCTCATACAACACATGAACACTCAACAGAGTATAGCTGCTGCCACTTCTTAAAGTGAACCCATTAAAAATAATCTGTATCAATTTATTGCATCTAAGTGCAACATAATAAGCCCAGATCATATCTGTTACCTGAGCTGCATTAGCAGGTAGTGGCCCTTAGCAAATTCTCACCTCCATCTAGACTCACAGCTGGTTTAAGGGAAATCCAAACCTATGGCTGCTGGCAATGAATATTCCTGGTGTTGATGTGAAAAGGGTGTCATAATACCTGTGCCATAATCCAGAATACTTCATGTTAGCAAAAGCTCCTCTTAAAATCCTGGGGTTGATAATGTGAGTATTCTGTCTTCAAGGAAAAACAATGCTTCACTTCTGAAAGGTTTCTTTCTGGCTTCTAGGTAAACACCCCAGCCTCAAAGGAGTCTGGGGTTTTGTCATTAGTACACTAAGAGAGCACCATTGACAGAGGGCAACTGGACACAGACAATAAAAAGCCATTAATTAGGATTCCATCAGTTGAGGCAACTGAACAAACATGTTTTGAGCACCTACTGTGTGCTCAGTGCCATTGGAGACAGAAAACAATGAGACCCAGTTCAGTACCTGTCTTCAAATTTAATGGGCTTGAGGAAAGAACAGATGAGATAGAAATACAAATAGTTAAGAATGCAAGGAAATATATGTAAAAGACAACAAGAGACATGAAACGGTCCAAGGTAGCATAAAAGAAAATGGAGGCATATGGAGGAGATGACATTTTAAATGTATATAGAAATGATAAGATTTAAAGGTAACTGTGAAGGATAATACTATTAGCGACAAATTTGTCTGTTTCTTACACCAGTTTTCTTGTTAAGCGTTCAGGCAATATTTTCATCTCCTCATCTCTCAGTGCCTGGAGCATAATAAACACTGATTAATGTTCAATTAAGTAATGGAGTAATTAATAGGGTGTTTAAACTTAATTTATACTTGGAAGATGACAATAAACGTTAAATCATTGAATGAGTCAATGAGTACAATGTTCCAAATTAACTAATTTTGGGGGAAGATGACACCACCTACCCTCCTCATTTACTTGGTAGGAAAACTGAAGTCCAGAATCTGACTGATGGGATGGGCCCAGCACACAGGGCTAGACAGCAGACAGTTAGGACTGGAACCCAAATCTTTTGACTATCAGTGATCTTTCCACTCATTCCGGGAGATATCACTTTTTATTATTTGAATTCTAATTCATTTCTGTTAAGTAATCTCTAATTCAAAGTTTTATGGTTCTTTCTGGCAAAATGGAGCTTAACGGTGTCAATCCCTTTACGTCCACGGCTGAAGGCAGATTGATTTCTCCACATCACCGTGGCAATAGCAACTACTCCTTACAGAAACCCAAATCTAGCCAAAAAGGCTGCATAACCAGTTGTGGGTCCTGCCGGATCGGGCCTAGCTGGGAGAGGCTGGCATTTAGTTTCAGGGCACTGAGGGCACCTCTGCACTTGCTCCACAGAGCCACAGCAGCAAGAGTACGGGATGGAGTAGCGGGGGAGCAGGGACAAAGCTCAGGGTCATTGAAAGGATTGTTTTGTTTCACTTTTTACAAGTGATATCCACATTTCAAAACAAAGGAATAAGACTTCTGGTAGATTTCCTCAAAGGCAACCACTGAGAGATTTGCCAAAGCCATTGCCCCAGGGGTTAGTTTAGATAAACAAGGGCACTGGGAAGCCATGTAATCTAAACTTCTCCCTCTGGCCGATGCCAGGGATTTAGCTGCCAATAAGTAGACGTGCTTTCTGCTTCCAAAAATAAAAAGTGATTATATTCTTGCTACCCAAGTCTACCCTTGGCCGCTCCATGGACCATCACAAAGAGACGATGAGGGATGCACTTTGTGGTGTTGTTTTGGAAAGCTCTTGTTCAAAAAACTCTTGAGGGTGTGCTGTCACGGGGGTGCTGTGGGCAGGCAGTGGGCACCTACCAGAGCCCCTGAAAGTCACTCTCCTGCCAGGGACACATGGCATCCATTAGTCAAGAGCTCACTGTTTTTCTGACCTGGAGTTCTCTCTCGTTGTTTATATCTGATGCTTCTCTAGGCTGGACATGAAGGTTAAAAAGGAAAACATGGCAAACGGGGTAACTATCTTTTTAAATTTACCATGTGTATTTTTCTTTTGTAAATTTGTCTACTTATGGCTTTATTTTTCTACTGGTCTGTACCTCTTTTATTGATTCATAGAAGTTCTTTACATCTTAAGGATATTACTTCTTCAACTCTTACATATGTTGTAAATTTTTTCCTGCTTGTGACTTGAGACTTTTGAGTTATAATTTATACAAAATGCATAGATCTTAAGTGTATAAGAAATTGGGTAAATATTAAAAAGAAAGCACACCCTAAGTTACTCTCTTAGAAATTTCATCTTTATTCTGAAATTATAGTAAATATAGGCAGATCTGGAATCCCATTTCAGGCCATCCTTCACTACTCACAGAAGTCTGCAACCTCCCTTCTATTCAGGGTGATGAGCTTGTCCCAATTTGCCTGGGACTTTACTGGTTTTAGAACTGGAAGTCCCTTAAAGACACACATATTAGTAATGTCCTCATACTAGTAATGAACATAGAACAGAATGGGAGAAAGGGGAATATCAGGCCATCCTCTACTCCTGCAGGCATCATTCAGAATTTGCCAAGGAGGGAAGAATATCTTCTTCAGGACTGTGAAGGTTAAAGAATGAGTATAATATGGGGGGAGGAGATCCTAATTAATAGTCTATTGTGAAAGATTTTGAGAATCTTGCACTTGGTATGACTTGAGCAATAAATTCTTAAACACTTGATTCCTTCTGATCTCTCTTCATGACTTTTACTTTTCCGAAGTTAGTTGTGTTCTAAACTAGGGATACCAGTGAAATGCTATCTAGTCTAGCATCCATTACCTTGTGAAAAATCAATTTTCACTTGGAATGAATGCATTATGTTTTGTGCAGGACCTTGTCTGTGGGCTTACAACCATATCCCCAGTGTGGCCCAGTGCAAGAAACAAAACATTCAATAAATGTCTGTTGAAGAAATGAATGAATGAGTGAATAAATTAATGCACCAGCAAAATACTTTTTATATACTTAAGGAACATATATTTATGAGAAGTCATGAGAAAAATATGCCATCGTATGCAATATAGAGTCTACTTATTTAATCAAAACACATTTTTAAAAGGATATATTATAAATGCTGGGAGCATATATTATAGTCCTCCAAATCATAAAAGCTGAATTCAAGATATAAATCAACTTTATCTCCCTATCATCATAAACAATAATACAAGCTGCATTTAAAAAATTATTTGTCAGACTTCCCTTGTGGCACAGTGGTTAAGAATCCGCCTGCCAATCCAGGGGACAGGGATTTGATCCCTGGACCAGGAAGAACCCACATGCCATGGAGCAACAAAGCCCGTGCACCACAACTACTGAGCCTGCACTCTAGAGCCCGCAAGCCACAACTACTGAAGCCCGCGCGCCTAGAGCCCGTGCTCCGCAACAAGAGAATCCACCACAGTGAGAAGCCCGCACACTGCAACAAAGAGTAGCCCCCACTGGCTGCAACTAAAGAAAGCCCACGCATGTGCAACAATGAAGACCCAACGCAGCCAGAAATAAATAATCAAATAAATAAATAAATTTATTTTTAAAAAAAGTATTTGTCTTTTTAAACCATCATGACTACCTTTATTGTTTTAATTCCTATAAGAGAAAACCCCCACTCATTGTGAAAATTTAAATAACACTTTAAGAAAAAAGTAGAAAATAAAAGTACTTCCCACGCATTAGTGGTAGCAACTGTTAACAACTCTCGTATGCTCACTGATTTTTCTGTGCACATATGAACATATGTATATAAATATATGTATTTGTTTAATATGAATGTAATATACCATTATGTATATATTTCCACGTCAAAACATAGATCTAACGTATCTTTATGGATGGCTGCATGATATTCCATTGTTAAAAAAACGTGATTATAACACATAGATTTTAATAAGAATGAAAATTCTCAGAATTTGAGCCTCTAGGGAAAAATAATTACTAGTAACTTTAGAAGATCATTTCTTAGCAAATGAGTTAAAAGCCTCATGACTTGATGATCAGTAATACCACTCATTTCCAAAAGAAAAACAAAGCCCTGGTAAGGGTTGGGGGCAGTATCTGAAAAGCTAAGCTTGGCAACGGTCCAAAAGTGTCCTGTTGGTTCTAGAATATTGGGAAGGTTTATTGGTCGTGATTCATACCCGACAAGATATGAACAAGAGCCAGGCCACATAAGCCTCTGAGCCATTCACCTGCCAGGTGAGACTCATGTACTCTCATGGATTCTACTTGCTAAGCTGCTGGCATGATCTACATGGAAAGGAAGCAATTGCTTTAGATTCTATTCATCCTTGTCAATAGGTATTATTTAGGTATTATTAGGTATTATTTATTTAGCTATACCCTGGGCAATGGCACAGTAAATATAAATTGAATGAATCAGGTCTTTCCACTTGCAATTCAATGCGATTGGCTTTCTAGGGATCCAAAATGTTGTCATTAAGATTGACTCTCCTAACTAGTGGTTACTAGTGGGAGGGAGTACAATATAAAGGTGAGGGAGTGAGAGGTACAAATTGTAGATGCAAGATAGGCTCAAGGATGTATTATACAACACTGTGAATATAGCCAATACTTTTCAATAACCGTAAGTGGAAAGTAACCTTTAAATTGTATAAAAATTAAAAAACTTTTTAAAAAGATTTGACTCTATTAATCATGAGTCAAAAACATGAGTCTCAAAGATGTTCATTGTAACATTGTTTAACAACAGCCAGAAACAAAAATGGAAACTACCTAAACTTTCAACAATATGGAATTGGTTAAGTCCCCATCATGGAGTCATTAAAAAAATGTTGTAGACTATCTAGTGCATGAGAATTTTCCATGATATACCAAATGAAAAGAAGCAGTTTTTACAAAATTGCATTTTAGAAATTTTTCCAAATTATCATTTGGAAAAAGAACATACAGGGTAAAAAGTATACAGTATGAAAGCACTATGTAGAGAATATAGAGTAAAAACACATTAGAAATAATATTAACACCAAAAGGTTAACAGCAATTATCTTCTACAATTACTGTGGATTTAAAATTTTTCTCTTACTTTTGCTTAGCTTTCTTTTCTAAAATAAATATGTATTACTTTTGTAATGAGAAAAAACTTTTTAATAAGAAAATAATTCAAGAAAATGCGATAACTAAACTCAGCATAGATTTTTCAAGCAACAGAATGTAACCTCTTTCTTTAAAGGGATCACACACCCATTGACAATCATAATTCTCCCAAAACAGACTGGTGAGAAGGTCAGTTGGGTGGGAGAGATGAGTGTATTAACAGACTGGCAAGTATATGATATGATTCTGACACCAGGTATTCATATCACGATTTTCCAAAGAAGAAGCAGAAGTTGGGAGAGAATAAGAGACTCGCCCAAGGTTACAGCAAGGAGTCTGGGTTCAAACCCAGTTCTTCCTGATTCCAAGCTCACTGTCTTCTCACTTGCATGTAATACAGGGGTTTGTGAACAGGGGCTCTGGGACCAGCCTGCCTGGGTTCAAAGCTCTGTGCTGCCACTTACAAGCCATGTGGCCTCAGGTGGGTTATTTTTAACCTCCCCATGCCTCAGAAGTTTGTATAAAGTTGTGATATGTGTGAAGTTCTTAGAGCAATTCCTAACATAGAGCAAATACTGCATAAATGTTAGCTAATTTTACGACTGTATATCTGACCTGTGCCTTAGTCAGTGCTGACTAGTGTAGAGGGGGCACCTGACCCCAGTTAGGCCAGAAAGTACCCTTCCTGGATTTGGGAACCAGGAAGGTTGTGCTGTTTGGGAGGTTCTCACGGATTCTCATCTTCTTCAGATCTTAAGCACACATCTTAAAAGAGTTTGCATAGTCTGCGATCAAGCCATTGCTTGGCAAATCCACTGGATCTACATACTAAAGGCCCCCTGCCACTGCAGATCTATGAAACATGAGTCAGATCTATCCATGTGAGTTTCAAACACCAAGAAGCCAAGTAGGAAACTGCCATAGGTACATAGAGCCTGTTCCATCAGTTTTCTTACATCCCTCATCTAATGCAGGGGAAGTCTATAGAGCGCAGTCCCTGGTTGATGAAAGCTGGCTTTCCTCTTTCCTTTCACATTCATAGGCCAAATGGACATTTGTTTCAGGGCACAGGAGAAGGATATTGGCATCCCCAAAACCCCGGTATAACCCAGTGCAGCTTTTTCCCATGCCAGCTCCTCGGAACCCCACTTCTGGGACACGTTTATATTTGTTGTATGGGAAAAAAATGTTCTGTAGCCAAATAAATTTGGAAAGTATTGCACTAAACAAAATTGTAGAATTTCTCAGGATCGTTAAAATGCTAATATGGAGTATGAGCCTCTTACAGGGGAATATGATAAGCAACATTTCCTCACTGTATACCCTGTGTTCACATATTCAAGGACCTATATGTCATGGAACACATTTTGGGAAATGTTACTCTGACTCTGTAACCACAGGTCCTTATTGAAGGGTAAAACTGAGAAGTTCCTTGGCTGTGCAAGAATCTAGGTATAGAGGATGGTTAATTAAAGGGAAAGTAGGCAAATCTTTGGTCAAGAGGACTGGAACAGAAATGAAAAGCTTGACCAAAAGCAAAAATGAAGACAGTAGCAAGGTCAGAGATTCTTACTAGAAGGTGAGGGGAAGATGGGAAGGTGTATTAATTTTCTGAGGCTGCTATAACAAATTATGACAAACCTAGTGGCTTAAAACAGTATAAATGTATTCTCTGACAGTTCTGGAGGTCAGAAATCCAAAAGGAGTTTTAAGGGGCTAAAATCAAAGCGTCAGCAGGGTTGGCTCCTTCTGGAGGCTCTAGGGGAGAATCCATTTCTTACCTTTCCAGCTTGTAGGAAGTGCCTTGGCTTATGGCCCCATCACTCCAATTTTTGCTTCTCTAATCACATTGCCTTCTCCCTTGTCTTACTTCCCTGCACTACTCTTATACAAGACCCTTGTGATTATGTTTCACCACCTGGATAATCTAGGATAAGATTCCCATTTCAGGATTCTTAATCACATATGCAAAGTTCTTTTTGCCATGTAAGGTAACGTATTCATACGTTCTGAGGATGGGAACCTGGACATTTTTGGGAGGCCATTTATCAGACTGCCACAGGAGAATAGAGGCTAGAGGGGGGAAGGGAGGCGGGGAATGAATTGGTAAATCATGGTGAATCAAGATGGCTTGATCTCTTCACAAGCAACAGCAAAGATTTCCCCCTGCCAGTTCCACCAGCTAGCCATTCTCCCTTTATACTAGGATGGGTTAATGCTCCCCACAGGCACATTTAAGTGCAAAATGCAAGACAATCCCTCTATGTCTTACAGGCGGGGCCTAAAGCTTCACAGAAAATGCAGCAGACAACAAAATTTTCCATATAACTTGGATATTAGAAACAAAATTACAAAATAGATATGTGCAGAAAAAGAGAGAGTTAAATTGGGGAGCTTAAAAAATCTGAGTAGGTTGCCATTTGTCTTTTCACCAGTTGTTATACCTATGTTTATGCATAGGATTTTAGAGTAACTATTTTGTTCTGTTAAGGATAAACACTGAAGAAGAAAACACACATACATGTACACACAAATTATAGAGTAGGACTTGAACCACTAGTGTGTTGAATGATACAAATAATATTATCCAGAGTTATTTTATATCATAGACAAATATTCTAAGGTACAGGGTACCCAAACTCTGCTGATGTGAGAACTTTGTCAATATCTTGGCAGAAAATCAAAAATGCCCTTAACTGGCCAGTCACTTGGCAGTCTGATGCTACCTTACCCGCCACAATTCCCAATTATCTAAGCAGGAATAGACAATGTCTTGATTTGAGGAATAGGGAGGAAGAGGCATCCATTCTTACAAAGCTACATCCATGCCCAGGAAGAAAGGGACGCTTCAAGTCTGGTTATAAAGATCGCCACACAGGATATATGGTGTGGAGATAAACGTAGGCCACACTTACATGTAAGTAGCATTTTTTTCCCTAAAAATATGTTTAAAATCATTTAAAAATCCAATTCCTGAAGTTAATATATGTGCCAATGTGAGAAAAGCTAAGCTGTCAATTTTCACTTTGCCAATTTCCCGACGAGAAACAAAGATTTTTTTTTCATGTGTGCGAGAATTCCCAAATTTAGTCAAGACTGGAATTTCACTGTTTTTATTTTTATAGCAGCAGTGTTTTGCCCATAGGGGGAAAAATAAAGAAACTGGGAAAAGAGACAATTTGCCATTGACTGAGAGACAAGACTGGGAGTGAGGGGTGGAAATCATAACAAATTTTCAATTTTCATCCTAAGGGATTTGGTTGGTTATTTGGTCAAACCCATATGAGGATGTCAAATAATGCTGATACAGGGCCCTTGAAAAATCACCTTTTGTTTTTGTGGAAAAAAGGAGAGAGGAAATTGAGGTGAAACTGCAAAATGTTTCTTTTTTTTTTTTTCATGAAACCGGCAAAAGAGAAGGTCCTCTTTAGCCGCCAGTGCAAATGTTTTTGCAAAGTTCAACTGCCAAGTGTCCTTTAACGCCTGCCAGGTTTCATAATTGAAAGATACCCTTTTAAATGAACTTGCTGTCTTTCTATTGGGTGAGAGAAGCCTTCCCACATCTGGACGGTTCTCTTCCTTCCAGCGAGACCCAGCTCCTTCAAGGACTTCATCAAGACCTGTGATGTTAGAAGGTTCATCACCATGAGAGCAAAATACTCAGTGGCACTATTTTAGACCAAGTAGATTGTTTAAGACTTGTTATTCTACAAAATTATATGATGCAATGTAAATCATAATCTCTGAGCAGTGTCAGACAATTGTTCATACATGAGAATCTTACTGGTCTGCTACTAACTAAAACCAAATCTCATCTTGTTTTGAAAAACTTCGCAGAAAACCTGAACTGGGAGAATAACCAGATAAGTAGAGTGAAGGCAAACACTAACATCTATGAGAAAACTATTATTTTTGTAGAGGGAAAGGCTGCATAAAGACACCAAAAGTGTGTTTTCATTGCACTCCATCAAGACATTTAATAAAACTGCCATTCCTAACACACTACTGGCTACTTTAGAATTGTTTTCCCAGTTACTCAGCAGGAAACTAACATCTGAACCCACCAATCTTTTGAGTTGCAAATTCAATTTTAAACTTTTTATTTAAAAGGCCTCAAGAATATCTATCACTCCAGGCAGAGGGATGATAATAACATTAAGCTTTATGAATTATTACTTTCCAATCAAGGGTGACAGACTTGCTTATATGAACAGGGTGAGACTTTTCATAAGCAGTAGAGTTCCATCCAAGTTCTCCTGATTCGATTTTGCCAAAGAAAGGAAAAGGATATTACATTTTAAAATAAAATTCCTCCAAATAAAATCCTACCAAAGCTTAATGTCTGAGAGTTCTTGTGGTGCCTTTATGTTGTAAATGCTGAGGTTTTATATTACTTATATAAGCTTTAGTCTCCAATAGAGCTGGCAAACAAAACCCAAGAATGCTGAAACAGCTGTAGTACTCTATCTGAGTCATTTGGACCAAAACAGCATGGGGACATGAAACAGAAGTGTTCTCTCGGCCCACTGCAACTCTCTGCTTTTCATTTCAACTTCCAGACAAAGATCTAGTAATGGCTGCTAATCTCATGAAAACTCAGTAAGGCATACAAGTTGGATATTAAGGCTGATACTTGCTAATATTTGTAAAAGGTCCCTTCAAAGAAAGACTCCAGGTTCTTAGAACTAAATCCAATTCCTTAGAGGCTTTGATTGTATTATCATTACAAAGAGTGAACCTCACAGATATCCAAACAGCCAGTCCTAGTCAACAAGTATATATATTCTTTTCATTTTTAAAAATTTTATTGAAGTATAGTTGATTTACAATGTCGTGTTAATTTCCACCGTACAGCAAAGTGACTCAGCTATACACATATACATGTTCTTTTTCATATTCTTTTCCATTATGGTTTATCACAGGATACTAAAGAATGTAAAGTGGTGCCCCCAATGAGCCTGCACAAATAAGATGACTCAGCAGTAGGCCTGATGGCATCTGTGCCATTCAGGTGGCTTCACTATGTAGATGTTGTTCTTCAACTAGATGCCTGAAAATGTGTCTCAAGGGGCTTAATATTCTTAACCTTAAACCTAGTCATTTTATTTCTGGGAGTCTAGCCTAAGGGGAAAATATCCTTAATGTGGAAAACCCTTACTCACAAAGATGTTTATCATAGTTCTCTATGAAATAGTCCAAAACTGGAATCAACCCAGAGGTACAACACTAGGAGCAAGACATGTATTTTAAATAAGAGAGCCAAACAAGGATGGCCACAATCCTCTACATTAAGCTGCATTAGTCGACACGCTCATCAATTCAGAGTCAGTTACAGGACTGGCCTGAGGTTTGCTGAGCAAATCCTAAGCAAATCAAGGATGTAAAGAATTATAATTTAAATAGCTTAAGATAAACTGTTTCTTAAAATCCTTTTAAAATAATCCAGAAGTATTTCTTCTACTATAAATAACTGACACATTAATTATAAACAATGCTTTAAGAGTGACATGCTAATTATAAATAATGTTTATCTGTAGGTCTTCCAAGACCCCCTAGGATGCAACTGCTCTCTTTCCATACACAGTTTAAGTTACTCAGTGTCTGAGGAAGCAATAAACTCTTTAGCTTTAAATGTATTTTATTAAAGCATGTGTCTCACAAATTCACGTTGCCTCACCGCCATTAGTCTGAAATAGTAAATTTTTATTGCAATCCTTTAGTGCACATTTGTTCCTGGATCATTAACTCACTGTGAAACCTTAGGCAAGTCACTTAATCTCTCTGAGCCTCAGTTTATTCCTCCAGGGAAATAACAGTACTATTTTATCAATAGCTAATGTATGTGAAGTGCTCAGTAGAGCACATGAAACAAAGTAGGCATTCAGTACATAACAGTTATTGTTTATGTTAGTTGTAGTCTTAGAGAGACAATATAGGGGTTTGGTTGCCATTTTAACATATTAATTTATAATTTCTCAGATTTGGGGACATTAAATCTATAATGATTAAAGTGACTTTGACCAGAGCCCAAGAGGGAGTGTCTACACCAGTACAAGGGAGGAAGAAAAGCTAAGGATTCATTCAACAAGCATCATATCCAAATAATCCATCATGTAGCTAGTAAGGCGACCCCTTTAAGGCCAAAGAGACTTGGCAAACAAGGGCTGGGTATCAACGAGGAAAGCCACATGAATGAGGAAATAGACACACACAGACTCAGGCTAATCACTGACATTAAATCACATTCCACTGTGCTCCAGTCCATCTTCTCCTTCTCTGTAGGCTAAGTCTTCTGAAAGAGATTACAGTTTCTTCAAATATCCATTTACAGAGAATTGTAATTATTTGACCTGTCTGGAGGTACCCTGGGAAACTCCACTTGCAAGACTGTCCTTATTTGATCTGATTCACGGATCACCTAAGGCAAACAGCCTTTTCTTCAGAGGTATTTGTCAAAAACATTTAGAGGCAAGTGATGAACACTGCAGCTGCCTGAAGTAGTAGAAAATAGTTGGTGCAAACAATAGACTAACCAAAAGACTTTAAAAGAAAAGATGAGATGAGATGTCCATAGGTGACTTCGAAAAGCTCCAACATATTCCTGGGAATCTAGAAGGCCACATGCATGTATGGGACTGTGTGCAAGCCCATGACTTTGCACATGCTCAGGGAAGATCAGAGAAGGCCCTAAGTTCTCACCTCTAACTAAACGTGAGGCTCTGTACAGCAAGTAATGAAGGCTAAGGCTATACTGTCAACTTCTTTCCTGAGTGTTAAAGGTGTACTCCAACACGTACACAGAGTCCCTCAGCAAAGACTGTGAAACTTACTGGTTCCAGGCATCTAAACAAAAAATCTCTTTCTAATCATTAGCTGACCAGAGCAGAGACTTCAGTGGCTACACAAAACAAAAAATACAGACGTTGCAGAATTCATTTACAAATGTCACTATTCCACTACCCCCACCATAACCTCAGAGGGGGAAGAATCTGATTTTCAGAGTGACCACATTATATTATTTTAAATATCCGATTTTTAACAAAAAGTTACAACACATGCAAAGATAAAGGACAGTATGGCCCATACACAGGGGGAAAATGTAGACATGACAAATTGTCCCTGAGGAAGATGAGACACTGGACATACTAGACACAGACTTTAAATCAGCTCTTTTAAATATAGGCAAAGAGGAGACCTTCAAGATGGCAGAGGAGTAAGACGTGGAGATCACCTTCCTCCCCACAAATACATCAGAAATACATCTACATGTGGAACAACCCCTACAGAACACCTACTGAATGCTGGCAGAAGACCTCAGACCTCCCAAAAGGCAAGAGACTCCCCACGTACCTGGGTAGGGCAAAAGAAAAAAGAAAAAACAGAGACAAAAGAATAGGGACGGGACCTGCACCTCTGGGAGGGAGCTGTGAAGGAGGAAAAGTTTCCACACACAAGGAAGCCCCTTCACTGGGGAAGACGGGGGTGGCAGGGGAGAAGCTTCGGAGCCACAGAGGAGAGCGCAGCAACAGGGGTGCAGAGGGCAAAGCAGAGAGATTCTCGCACAGAGGATCGCTGCTGACCAGCACTCACCAGCGTGAGAGGCTTGTCTGCTCACCCGCCAGAATGGGTGGAGGCTGGGAGCTGAGGCTCCGGCTTTGGAGGTCAGATCCCAGGGAGAGGACTGGGGTTGGCTGCATGAACACAGCCTGAAGGGGGCTAGTGCACCACAGCTAGCCGGGAGGGAGTCCAGGAAAAAGTCTGGAACTGCCTGAGAGGCAAGAGACAGTTGTTTCGGGGTGCACGAGGAGAGGGGATTCAGAGTGCCACCTAGGCGAGCTCGAGAGAGACAAGCGAGCCGCAGCTATCAGCGCAGACACCAAAGATGGGCATGAAATGCTAAGGCTGCTACTGCAGCCACCAAGAAGCCTGTGTGCAAGAATAGGTCACTCTCCATACCTCCCCTCCCAGGACTCTGTGCAGCCTGCCACTGCCAGGGTCCCATGATTCAGGGACAACTTCCCTGGGAGAACACATGGCTCGTCTCATGTTGTTGCAATGTCACACTGACCTCAGCCACCGCAGGCTTGCCCCACATTCCATACTCCTCCCTCCCCCTGGCCTGAGTGAGCCAGAGCCCCCTAAGCAGCTGCTCTTTTAACCCCGTACGGTTGGGCGGGAACAGACATCCTCAGGCGACCTACACGCAGAGGCGGGGCCAATCCAAAGCTGAACACCAAGAGCTGTGAGAAAAAGAAGAGAAAGGGAAATCTCTCCCAGCAGTCTCAGGAGCAGTGGATTAAATCTCCACAATCAACTGGATGTACCCTGCATCTGTGGAATACCTGAAGAGACAACAAATCACCCCAAAATTGAGGCGGTGGACTTTGGGAGGGACTGTACACTTGGGGTTTGCTGTATGTGACATACTGGTTTCTGGTTTTATGTTTATCTTAGTTTAGTATTTAGAGTTTATTATCATTGGTAGATTTGTTTATTGATTTGGTTGCTCTCTCCTTTTTATTTATATATTTTATAGATAGATGTATATATATTTTTACTTTTCCTCTTTTTGTGAGTGTGTATGTACATCCTTCTTTGTGTGATTTTGTCTGTAGAGCTTCGCTTTTACCATTTATCCTAGGGTTCTGTTTTCTTTTGTTTGTTTTAGTATAGATTTTAGCGCTTGTTATCATTGGTGGATTTGTTTTTTGGTTTGGTGGCTCTCTTCTTTCCTTTTTTTTATTACTTTTGAAATTTTTTTATTTTTAATAATTATTTTTTATTTTAATAACTTTAATTTTATTTTATTCTCTCTTTCTTTCTTTTTTTCTCCCTTTTCTTCTGAGCCGTGTGGTTGACAGGGTCTTGCTGTTCCCACCGGGTCTCAGGTCTGTGCCTCTGAGGTGGGGCAGCCAAGTTCAGGACACTGGTACACCAGAGACCTCCCAGCTCCACGTAATAACAAACAGTGAAAGCTCTCTCAGAGATCTCCATCTCAATGCTAACACTCAGCTCCACTAAACGACCAACAAGCTACAGTGCTGGACACCCTAAGTCAAACAGCTAGCAAGACAGGAACACAATTCCACCCATTAGCAGAGAGGATGCCTAATATCAGAATAAGGTCATAGATACCTCAAAACACACCAAAGGATACAGTCCTGCCCACCAGAAAGACAACACCCAGCCTCATCCACCAGAACACAGGCACTAATCCCCTCCACCAGGAAGCCTACACAACCCACTGAACCAACCTTACCCACTTGGGGCAGACGCCAAAAACAATGGGGATTACAAACCTGCAGCCTGTGAAAAGGAGACCCCAAACACAGTAAGTTAAGCAAAATGAGAAGACATAGAAATACACAGCAGATGAAGGAGCAAGGTAAAAACCCACCAGACCAAACAAATGAAGGCGAAATCGGCAGTCTACCAGAAAAGGAATTCAGAGTAATGATAGTAAAGATGACCAAACTCTTGGAAATAGAATGGAGAAAACACAGGAAATGTTTAACAAGGACCTAGAAGAACTAAAGAGCAAACAAACAATGATGAAAAACACAATAAATGAAATAAAAAATTCTCTACAAGGAATCAATAGCAGAATAAGTGAGGCAGACCGGATAAGTGACCTGGAAAATAAAATAGTGGAAATAATCACGGCAGAGCTGAATAAAGAAAAAAGAATGAAAAGAATTGAGGACAGTCTTAGAGACTTCTGGGACAACATTAAGTGCACAAACATATGAATTATAGGGGTCCCAGAAGAAGAATAGAAAAAGAAAGGGACTGAGAAAATATTTGAAGAGATTATAGTTGAAAACTTCCCTAATATGGGAAAGGATATAATCCATCAAGTCCACAAAGCACAGAGAGTCCCATACAGGATAAATCCAAGGATAAACATGCCAAGACACATATTAATCAAAGTATCAAAAATTAAATACAAAGAAAAAATATTAATAGCAGCAAGGGAAAAACAACAAATAACATACAAGGGAATCCCCATAAGGTTAACAGCTGATCTTTCAGCAGAAACTCTGTAAGCCAGAAGGGAGTGGCAAGACATATTTAAAGTGATGAAAGGGGAAAACGTGCAACCAAGATTACTCTACCCAGCAAGGATCTCATTCAGATTCGACAGAGAAATGAAAACCTTTACACACAAGCAAAAGCTAAGAGAATTCAGCTCCACCAAACCAGCTCTACAACAAATGCTAAAGGAACTTCTCTAGGGAGGAAACACAAGAGAAGGAAAAGACTTACAATAACAATCCAAACAATTAGGAAATTGGTAATAGGAACATACATATAGATAACTATCTTAAACGTAAATGGATTAAAGGCGTCCACCAAAAGACACAGACTGGTTGAATGGATACAAAAACAAGACCAGTGTGTATGCTGTGTACAAAAGACCCACTTCGCACCTAGGGACACATACAGACTGAAAGTGAGGGGATGGAAAAAGATATTCCATGCAAATGGAAATCAAAAGAAAGCTAGAGTAGCAATTCTCATATCAGACAAAATAGACTTTAAAATAAAGATTATTACAAGAGCCAAAGAAGGACACTACATAATGATCAAGGGATCAATCCAAGAAGAAGATATAACAATTGTAAATATTTATGCACCCAAAATAGGAGCACCCCCATACATAAGGCAAATGCTAACAGCCATAAAACTGCAAATCAACAGTAACATAGTTGAGGGACTTTAACTATAGTAGGGGACTTTAACACCTCACTTTCAACAATGGACAGATAATCTAAAATTAAAATAAATAAGGAAACACAAGCTTTAAAGGATACATTAAACAATATGGACTTGATTGATATTTATAGGACATTCCATCCAAAAACAACAGAATACACTTTCTTCTCAAGTGCTCATGGAACATTCTCCAAGATAGATCATATCTTGGGTCAGAAATCAAGTCTCGGTAAATTTAAGAAAATTGAAATTGTATCAAGTATCTTTTCTAACCACAATGTTATGAGACTAGATATCAATTACAGGAAGAAATCTGTAAATAACACCAACAAATGGAGGCTAAGCAATACACTACTTAATAACCATAAGACCACTGAATAATCAAAGAAGAAATCAAAAAATACCTAGAAACAAATGACAATGAAAGCAAGACAAACCAAAACCTATGGGATGCAGCCAAAGCATTCTAAGAGGGAAGTTTATAGCAGTACAATCCTACCTTAAGAAACAAGAAACATCTCAAATAAACAACCTAACCTTACACCTAAAGCAATTAGAGAAAGAGGAACAAAAAAATCCCAAAGTTAGCAGAAGAAAAGAAATCATACAGATCAGATCAGAAATAAGTGAAAAAGTAATGAAGGAAACAATAGCAAAGATCAATAAAACTAAAACCTTGTTCTTTGAGCAGATAATCAAAATTGATAAACCATTAGCCAGACTCATCAAGAAAAAAATGGAGAAGATCAAATCAAAAGAATTAGAAATGAAAAAGGAGAAGTAACAATTGACACTGCAGAAATACAAAGGATCATGAGAGATCACTACAAGAAACTATATGTCAATAAAATGGACAACCTGGAAAAAATGGAAAAATTCTTAGAAAAGCACAACCTTCCAAGACTGAACCAGGAAGAAATAGAAAATATAAGCAGAACAATCACAAGCACTGAAATTGAAACTGTGATTAAAAATCTTCCAACAAACAAAAGCCCAGGACAAGATGGCTTCACAGATGAATTTGATCAAACATTTAGAGACGAGCTAATGCCTATCCTTCTCAAACTCTTCCAAAATATACCAGAGGGAGGAACATTCCCAAACTCATTCTAGGTGCCACCATCACTCTGATACCAAAACTAGACAAAGATGTCACAAAGAAAGAAAACTATAGGCCAGTATCACTGATGAACATACATTCAAAAAATTCCAACAAAATATTAGCAAACAGAATCCAACAGCACATTAAAAGGATCATACACCAAGATCAAGTGGGGTTTATCCCAGGAATGCAAGGATTCTTCAATATACACCAATCAGTCAATGTGATAAACCATATTACCAAATTGAAGGAGAAAAACCATATGATCATCACAATGGAGGCAGAAAAAGCATTTGACAAAATTCAACACCCATTATAATAAAAACCCTCCAGAAAGTAGGCATAGAGGGAACTAAACTCAACATAATAAAGGCCATATATGACAAACCCACAGACGACATTGTTCTCAATGGTGAAAAACAGAAACCATTTCCTCTAAGATCAGGAACAAGACAAGGCTGTCCATTCTCACCACTATTATTCAACATAATTTTGGAAGTTTTAGCCACAACAATCAGAGAAGAAAAAGAAATAAAAGGAATCCAAATCAGAAAGAAGTAAACCTGTCAATGCTTGCAGATGACATGATACTATACATAGAGAATCTGAAAGATGCTAACAGAAAACTACTAGAGCTAATCAATGAATTTGGTAAAGTGGCAGGATACAAAATTAATGCACAGAAATCTCTTGCATTCCTGTACACTAATGATGAAAAATCTGAAAGAGAAATTAAGGAAACACTCCCATTTACCACTGCAACAAAAAGAATAAAATACCTAGGAATAAACCTACCTAAGGAGACAAAAGACCTGTATGCAGAAAATTTTAAGACACTGATGAAGGAAAATAAAGATGATACAAGCAGATGGAGACGTATACCATGTTCTTGCATTGGAAGAATCAACATTATGAAAATGAATATACTACCCAAAGCAATCTACAGATTAAATGCAATTCCTATCAAGCTACCAATAGCATTTTTCACAGAACTAGAACAAAAAATTTCACAGTTTGGGGGCTTCCCTGGTGGCGCAACGGTTGAGAGTCCGCCTGCCAATGCAGGGGACGCGGGTTCGTTCCCCGTCCGGGAGGATCCCGCGTGCCGCGGAGCGGCTGGGCCCTAAAAAAAAAAAAAAAAAAAATTTCACAGTTTGTATGGAAACACAAAGGACCCCAAATAGCCAAAGCAATTTTGAGAAAGAAAAACGGAACTGGAGGAGTCAGGCTCCCGCAGTTCAGACTATACTAAAAAGGTACAGTAATGAAGACAGTATGGTACTGGCACAAAAACAGAAATATAGATCAATGGAACAGGATAGAAAGCCCAGAGATAAACCCATGTGCATATGGTCACCTTATCTTTGATAAAGGAGGCAAAAATATACAATGGAGAAATGACAGCTTGTTCAGTAAGTGGTGCTGGGAAAACTGGACAGCTACATGGAAAAGCATGAAATCAGAACACTCACTAACACCATACACAAAAATAAACTGAAAATGAATTAAAGACCTAAATGTAAGGCCAGACACTATGAAGTCTTAGAGGAAAACAGAGGCAGAACACTCTATGACATAAATCACAGCAAGGTCCTTTTTGACTCACGTCCTAGAGAAATGGAAATAAAAACAAAAATACACAAATGGGACCTGATGAAACTTAAAAGCTTTTGCACAGCAGCAAAGGAAACCATAACCAAGGCAAAAAGACAACACTCAGAATGGGAGAAAACATTTGCAAATGAAGTAACTGACAATGGATTAACCTCCATAATCTACAAGTAGCTCACACAGCTCAATATCCAAAAATCAAGCCACCTAATCCAAAAATGGGCAGAAGACCTAAATAGACATTTCTCCAAAGAAGATATACAGATTGCCAACAAACACATGAAAGGATGCTCAGCATCACTAATCATTAGAGAACTGTAAATCTAAACTACAATGAGATACCACCTCACACCAGTCAGAATGGCCATCATCAAATAATCTACAAACAATAAATGCTGGAGAGGGTGTCTAGAAAAAGGAACCCTCTTGCACTGATGGTGGGAATGTAAATTGATACAGTCACTATGGAGAACAGAATGGAGTTTCCTTAAAAAACTAAAACTAGAACCACCATATGACCCAGCAATCCCACTACTGGGCATATACTCTGAGAAAACCATAATTCAAAAAGACTCATGTACCACAATGTTCATTGCGGCTCTATTTAAAATAGCCAGGACATGGAAGCAACCTACATGTCCATGGAGAGATGAATGGATGAAGAAGATGTGGCACATACATACAATGGAATATTACTCAACCATAAAAGAAAAGAAGTGGAGTTATTTGTAGTGAGGTGGATGGACCTAGAGCCTGTCATACAGAGTAAAGTAAGTTAGAAAGTGAAAAATAAATTCCATATGCTAACACATTTATATGAATCTAAAGAATAAAAAAAGTAGTTCTGGAGAACCTAGGGACAGGACAGGAATAAAGAGGCAGACGTAGAGAATGGACTTGAGGACACCGGGAAGGAAAGGGTAAGCAGCCGCATAGCACAGAGATACCAGCTTGGTGCTTTGTGACCACCTAGATGGGTGGGATAGGGAGGGTGAGAGGGAGATGCAAGAGGGAGCAGATATGGGGATATATGTATATGTATAGCTGATTCACTTTGCTATAAAGCAGAAACTAACACACCATTGTTAAGCAATTATACTCCAATAAAGATGTTAAAAATAAATAAATATATATGGGTGAAGAACTAAGGAATCATATCAGAAGAATTAATGGTAAGGACAAGAATGATATCACAACAAATAAAGAATAATAGTAAAGAGGTAAAAATTATAAAAATGTACTGAATATAAATTCTCAAATTGCAAAATATAATAAAAATGAAAAAATCACTGGGGGTAGGGTGCTCAGTAGTAGAACTGAGCAGGCAGAAGAAAGAATCAGTGAACTTTAAGACAGATCAATTGGTGTTATCCAGTCTCTATAACTGAAATACCAAAGAAGAAAAATAAACAGAGACATAAGAGAGCATCAAGCATACCAATATATGCATAAATGAAGACCCAGTAGCAGAAGTGAGAGACAAAGAGCAAAATGAATATTTGAGAAATAATGACCAAGAACTTCCCATATTTGATGAAAAATATTAGTCTGTACATCCAAAACGCTCAATGAACTCCAAGTAAGATAAAGTCAAAAAGAACCACACCTACTCAACACCATCATAATAAAACTGTTGAACTACAAATAGAGAATCTGGAATGCAGCAAGTGAGAAAAAACTCATCAGTTACAGTGGATCCTCTACTGGAGGGTGTTCTAATCTTACTAGATTAATAGCTGATCTCCCATCAGAAACTGTGGAGGCCATAAGCAGTTGAATCACATATTCAGAGGGCTGGGGGTGAAAAGTTTGTAAACCAAGAATTCTTTATACAGCAATACTATCCTTCAAAAAATGAAGAAGAAATTAGGATATTCCTAATAAGCAACTGAGATAATTTGTCACTAGCAGACCACCCTATAAAAGTTATTAAAGTGAGTCCTTTAGGCTAAGATAAAAGTATACTAGACAATAACTCAAATTCACATGAAAATAAAGAGCATTGGTAAAGGTTATTACAACACGGTATAAACATATTTTTTGCTTATAACTCTTTTTTCTCTGAAATTATTCTTAGAAGCTTATAAAGTAATAATAATCTGTGTTTACTAGAAAGAAATAATTACCTGTGTTGATAAGCATACAATGTACAAATTTGTATTTGTTGACAATATCAACACAAAGGAGACAAGAAGGTATGGAGCTCTACAGGGGCAAAGTTTTTATACACTGTTAAAATGAAATTTGTATTAATCTTTACATCAACTATAACTCAATAAAACTTATTTTTTAAAAAACTTGAAAAACACTATAAACCTAGCAGACAATTAAACCTGGCAGACATCTATTGAACACTCCACACAACAACAGTAGAATACACATTTTTCTCAAGTACACACGTAAGGTTTTCCAGGATACACTATATGTTAGGCCATAAAGCAAGTCTCAATAAATTTACAAGGATTAAAATCACAAGTGTGTTCTCCAACCACAGTGGAATAAAATCAGAAACCAATTACAGAAAGAAATTTGGGGAATTCACAAATATACAGAAATTCAACAACATGCTCTTAAGTAATAAATGAGTCAAAGAAGAAATCACAGGGGAAATTAATATACTTTGACATGAATGAAAATGAAAAGATAACATATAAAAACTTATGTGATGCAGCTATGAACACTGGGTGCATTTACCTTTTAAAATTAGAGTTACTGCCTTTTCCCGATAAATGCCCAGGAGTAGGATTGCTGGATCATAGGGTAACTCTATTTTTAGTTTTCTAAGCAATCTCAATACTGTTTCCACAGTGGCGGCACCAATTTACATTCCCACCAACAGTTTAGGAGGGTTCCCTTTTCTCCCCACCCTTTACCCTCCAGCATTCATTATTTGTAGACTTTTTGATGGACTAGGAATATTCTCTTTCCTCAGAGAGTAAATAATTCATGAAGGGTTGTTTCATGGAGCTATATTAGTTTTTTAGGTAACAAAGTGAAAGATGAGAACATTTTAATGCAAAATACAAAATTTGGAACGCTCAAGTTACATTTTTGTTGGTTTGTTTCTTGAAGTACAGTTTATTTACAATGTTTCAGGTGTACAGCAAAGTGATATATATATTCGTTTTCAGATTCTTTTTCATTACTGGTTACTACAAGATACTGAATATATTTCCCTGTGCTATGCAGTAAATCCTTGTTGTTTATCTATTTTATATATAGTAGTGTGTATCTGTAAATCCCAAACTCCTAATTTATCACTCTCCCGCTCCTTTCCCCTTTGGTAACCAAAAGTTTGTTTTCTATGTCTGTGAGTCTGTTTCTGTTTTGTATACAAGTTCAGTTGTATCATATTTTATTTTATTTTTTTTAACATCTTTCTGGGAGTACAATGGCTTTACAATGTTGTGTTAGTTTCTGTTGTATAACAAAGTGAATCAGGTATATGTATACATACATCCCCATATCCCCTCCCTCTTGTGTCTCCTTCCCACCCTCCCTATCTCACCCCTCTAGGTGGTCACAAAGCACTGAGCTGACCTCCCTGTGCTATGCGGCTGCTTCCCACTCGCTATGTATTTTACTTTTGGTAGCGTATATATGTCAATGTTACCCTCTCACTTCATCCCAGCTTACTCTTCCCCTTCCCCATGTCCTCAAGTCCATTCTCTATGTCTGTGTCTTTATTCTTGTCCTACCCCTAGGTTTTTCAGAACCAATTTTTTTTTTTTTTAGATTCCATATATATGTGTAGCATACAATATTTTTTTTCTCTTTCTGACTTGACGGACTCTAGGTCCATCCACCTCACTACAAATAACTCCATTTCATTTCTTTTTATGGCTGAGTCATATTCCATTGTATATATGTGCCACATCTTCTTTATCCATTCATCTGTCGATGGACACTTAGGTTGCTTCCATGTCCTGGCTATTGTAAATAGTGCTGCAATGAACATTGTGGTACATGTATCTTTTTGAATTATGGTTTTCTCAGGGTATATGCCCAGTAGTGGGATTGCTGGGTCATATGATAGTTCTATTTTTAGTTTTCTAAAGAACCTCCATTCTGTTCTCCATAGTGGCTGTACCAATTTACATTCCCACCATCAGTGCAAGAGTGTTCCCTTTTCTCCACACCCTCTCCAGCATTTATTGTTTGCAAATTTTTTGATGATGGCCATTCTGACCGCTGTGAGGTGATACCTCATTGTAGTTCTGATTTGCATTTCTCTAATGATTAATGATGTTGAGCATTCTTTCATGTGTTTGTTGGCAATCTGTATATCTTCTTTGGAGAAATGTCTGTTTAGGTCTTCTGCCCATTTTTGGATTGGGTTGTTTGTTTTTTTGATATTGAGCTGCATGAGCTGCTTGTGTATTTTGGAGATTAATCCTTTGTCTGTTGCTTCACTGGCAAATATTTTCTCCCATTCTAAGGGTTGTCTTTTCATCTTGTTTATGGTTTCCTTTGCTGTGTAAAATCTTTTAAGTTTCATTAGGTCCCATTTGTGTATTTTTGCTTTTATTTCCATTTCTCTAGGATGTGGGTCAAAAAGGATCTTGCTGTGACTTAAGTCAGAGAGTGTTCTGCCTATGTTTTCCATATCATATTTTAGATTCCACATATAAGTGATATCATATGACATTTGTCTTTCTCTGTCTGCCTTACTTCACCTAGTATGATAATCTCTAGGTCCATCCATGGTGCTGCAAATGGCAATGTTTCCCTATTTTTTATGGCTAAGTAGTATTCCATTGTTCGTGTGTGTGTGTGTGTGTGTGTGTGTGTGTGTATGTATACCAAATCTTTATCCATTCATTTGTCAATGGACATTTAGGTTGCTTCCATGTCTTGGCTATTGTAAATAGTGCTTCTATGAATATTGGGGTGCATTTATCTTTTAAAATTAGAGTTTTTTCCAGATATATGCCCAGGAGTGGGATTTCTGGATCATATGGTAAATCCATTTTTGTTTTTTTAAGGAACCTCCGTACTGTTCTCCATAGTAGCTGCACAAATTTACATTCCTACCAACAGGGTAGGAGGGTTTAAAAAGGAACTATTTTAATAATTATATGCCAAAAATTATATATTCTAGATGAACAGACAATTCCTAGGAAGAGAAATTACAGAAACTGACTCAGGAAGAAGTAGAAAATATAAATAAACCTTTACAAAGTAATCAATACTCTCCACAAAAGAAAAGCCCAGGACCAGATGGCTTCAGTGATAAATGCTACCAAGTGTTTAAAGAACACTTAATGCCAATCCTTCACAAACTCTTCCAAAAAATAGAAGATAATATTTCCCAACTCATTCTCTGAGATCAGTGTTACCTTGATACCAAAAACAGACAACGACATTACAAGAAAACAGACCTATATGCCTTATGAATGTACTTGCAAAAATTCTCAACAAAGTACTAGGATAGTTAACTCAGCAACATAAACAGAAAAGGAGGGGGAATTATACAAAATAATGAGTTGGAATTTATCCCTGAGATGCAACGTTGATTCAACACACCAAAATTGATCAATGTCATGCACCATATTAATAGAAAAAAAGAACAAATATCACAGAATCATCTCAATAAACACAGAAAAAGCATTTGACTAAATCCATGTTAAAAATGCTGTCATGTTAGAACACACAACAAACAAATGGAAAGGAGCTTTCTCAACCTGATAAACAGCATCTGAGAAAAACCCACAGCTAACATCCTACTTAACACTGAAAGCCTGAAAGCTTTCCCACTAATATCAGGAAAAGAATGTTGTTTCTAGCCACTTCTACTCAACATTGTACTGGACTTTCTAATCAGGACAATTACTGAAGAAAAAGAAATAAAACATATCCAGATTGGAAAGGAAGAAGTAAATCTGTCTACATTTGCTGATGACATGATCTTATAAATCGAAAACTCTAAGGAATACAGAAACATCTATGAGTGCTAATAAACCAGTTCATCAAACTTGCAGGATATAAGCTCAATTTAGAAAAGTCAGTTTTACTTCTATGCACTGGCAAAGAACAATCAGAAAATGAAATTAAGAAAATTTCATTTACAACAGTGTTAAAAAGAATAAAGTACTTGGGAATAAATTTAACAAAAATGTGTCAGACTTGTACAGTGAAAAATATAAAACATCACTGAAAGAAATTTTAAACACCTTAATAACTATAAATACATCCAGTGTTCATGGACTGGAAAACTTAAAACTATTTAGATAGGAATACTCACTATCTGGATTAATCTATAGATTCCAGAATATCTCTATCAAAATCCCAAATGCCTTTTTATGGCAAAAATTGACAAGCTAATCCTAAAGTTCATATGGAAATTCAAGGGACTTAGAATAACCAAAACAACCTGAAAAAGAAGAACAAAGTTGGAAGATTCACACTGCTCAATTTCGAAAGCTACAGCACAAAGTTACAGCAATCAAGACTGTGGCATAAGGATAAGGATAGTCATATAGATTAACGGAATAGGGTTGAGAGTATAAAAATAAACCAATAAATTTATGATCAATTGACTTTTGACAAGGGTATCAAGACAATTCAATGAGGGAAACAATGGTCTTTTAAACAAATGGTGCAAAACAACTGGAAAGAATAAAGGCAGACCCTGCTTCACACTATGTACTAAAAAAAAGTATCAAAGATTTAAATGCAAAAGCCAGAACTACAAAGATCTTAGAATAAACAATAGCTAACGTTTCTTAAACACACCAGCAAAAACACAAGCAATGAAGGAAAAAAAATAGATAAATTGGACTATATCAAAACAAAATACTTTTATGTTTTGATAGGCACGATCAAGAAAGTGAAAAGTCAGGCTTCCCTGGTGGTGCAGTGGTTGAGAGTCCGCCTGCCGATGCAGGGGACACGGGTTCGTGCCCCGGTCCGGGAAGATCCCACATGCTGCGGAGCGGCTGGGCCCATGAGCCACGGCCGCTGAGCCTGCACGTCTGGAGCCTGTGCTTGGCAACGGGAGAGGCCACAACAGTTAGAGGCCCACGTACCGCAAAAAAAAAAAAAGTGAAAAGTCAACCCACAGAATAGGAGAAAATATTTGCAAACCATGTATCTGATAAGGGTCTAGTATCCAAAACATATAAAAACTATTATAAGCCAACAATAAAAAGACGAATTACCAACTAAAAATCAGGCAGAGAATTTGAATAGACACTTATTCAAAGAAGACATACAAATAGCCAGCAAGCACATGAAAAGATGCTCAACATCATTAGTTGTTAGAGAAATACAAATCAAAACAATAATGATAATACTTCACATCCACTAGGATGGCTTTAATTAGAAAGGGAATATATACTTTTTGGTGAAGATCAGGTGAGATTGGAACTGTCATACAATGCTAATAGGAATATAAAATGATATAGTCACCTTGAAAATGAGTTGGGCAGTTCCTCAAAAAGTTAAATATAGAGTTATAATATCTCAGCAATTCCACTTCTAAGTATATATCCCAAGAGAATCAAAAACATATCTCCACAAAAATCTTATATGTGAATATGCATAAAAGTATTAATTATGATAGCTAAAAGGTGGAAATAACACAAGTGTCTATTAACTGATGAACAGATAAATGAAATATGGAATATTCAAAGAATGGAATATTATTCAGTCATAAAAGGAATGAAGTTCTGACAATACTTGCTACAACATAGATGACCTTTGCAAGCATTATGCTAAGAGAAAGAAGCCAGACACAAGAGACCACATATGGTATGATTCAATTTATATGATATATCCAAAATAGGCAAATCCATAGACACTGAAAGTAGTGTAGTGGTTACCATGGACAGGGAAAGGGGAATGACTGCTAACGGGTATGAGGTTTCTTTCTGAGTGACGAAACTGTTCTGGAATTAGATATTGGTGACAGTTGCACAATGTTATAAATATATTAAAAAAACACTGGATCGTACACTTTAAATGAATGATTAGTGTATGTGAATTATATCTCAATTTTTTTTACAAAAAGGCTTGATATATCATTCTAAATATTCAAATTAGTAGAGTTTGCTCCTAAGGCAAATAAGAAGTAGAGAGCGGTCATCAAGATCAAGAACAGAGCTTTTTAGAACATGAGGAAAATGAGAAACAAGTAGGAGGCCAAGCCTCCATGATTTTTTAGGTGAGCAGCAGGGGGAGCCCTTGATAACAAAGAAAATTACAAAAATAATATTTATGCTTCTGATCATAAAGTTAATACACTCTTTTTGCAGAAAATCTGGAGAAATACCAAATAAAAATAATTTTAAAACCACTCATAATTCCACTATCCTGAGAACCACTATTAATATTTCATTTGTGCAAACACTTCCAGTCCTTTTTCTGTGTACTTATGTATGTATATACATATATAACCAAACACACATTTTTTACAAAAAAAGAAGCTTTTGTACATGTGGCTTTACATCATATTTTCTCCACTTCATATTATTTTTTATGTTTTTTCCAAAGCCTTAAATATTTTCAAGAACGTGATTTTCAGTGCTTAGTGTACTGTAATTAGTTAAACCTATTTTTAGAATATTTCCCTGTTATAAATAACATTGTGATAATCATCCTTGAACCTAAATCTTTATATTTCTCAAAACATATTTTCTAAGGATATATTCCTAGAAGAGGAATTATTAGGTCAAATATTAGTTACAGTTTTAAGTCTTTGGATACATATTGCCACATTTACAACTGGAAAACTTGAAAAATCCTTATACTTGCCCCAGCACTGTATGATACTTTTTCCTGAACTTTTCTCCAAATATTAATTATCTGTTTTGGTTGTTTAAAACATTCGCCAGTTTGAGAGACAAAAATCAGTCTTCCTTTAATTGTTTTTAAATAAATAGTAAGCTTGAAATTTTTTCTGAGTTATTGCCTAATTTTTTTCTGCTTGTACGAATTGCCTTTTTGTGAACACTGACAATGTTTTTGTTTAGAATATTTATCTTCTAATTATTGATTTCTAGAAGCTCTTCATGTATTAATCATGTTTATACCTTTGCCTTATATTTTGCCATTTTTCCAGGTTTTTCTTTGCTTTACGCTTTTTTTTATCATGAGTTTTGATGTATACAAGCTTTCAATTTTATACCAAAAAATTGACCTTTTCATAAATTCTTCCTCTACCTTTTTCCTTTAAAAGTGCTTCCACACAGTAGGAATTGATGAATATTTACCATAATTTCCTTTATTCCTTTGTGTTTTTTTAAATTTTATTTAATGTTTATGTATTTAATTCATCTAGAACTTATTTAGGGATACAGTATGGGTTCCCCTGGCCAGGGCAGAACATCACCTGATGGCAGCAACCCATCTGGTGCTGGCAGCAGCTGAGGAGGGAATGGATAGGGTGAATGGGGGTCAGCCCTTCCAGTGCAAAAAGGAAGGGAAGGTTGATTTTTAGTGGGAACAATGAGGAAAGTGGTTCTGAAATGTTTTTCACAAAAATAGAAACCAGTGAAACAGAAGCCGGTACTCTACTGCTTTAGAAAAAAAGGAAGAGCTGGGCAACAGACAGGCAAGAAATTGGCAGCTACCACCAACCTCGGAAACTTGTCATATTCAGTTTGTTCCCCTAAAGAAGTGCACACCCAAACCACCCAAGGATGGTAAGTGGTAACAAATAGTTCTGCAAGTTGGGCCCTCAGTCACAGCAGCAAACACTGCTGTATCTCACAACTGCCACGCAACTTGCAAAGTCACAACACACACACACACACAGAGCTCTCCCTCCTCCACCCAGGTCCCTGCCAACAAATCATCCCAGCTACTGGCAATAATCAGACAAGCAGCTTCTAACCTGGCCTCCAAAACCCGGTGGTAGAGATAATGCTTGATTTTACTGTAACGCTGTCCTAATTCTCCAGGGATCTGTCCCAGAGAGGATAATGCTTTATGAGAAGCAGAGTCTGCTTCTCCAGCCCCAGTGTGTGTGCCCAGAGCTGGGGAGCCAGTCCTACATCTAGAGTAATTGCTGGGGTAATGGTGTGGTGCTGCACAGACTTCCTTACCAGCTGGAACTTTCTATTTGCCTGACCCTGTTATTACTGGCTCCTGCTTGATTTTAGGGACATTAACCTGCCCATATGTGTCTGCTAGTGCCTTGCTGGTCGGCTCCAGCTTAAAGGCTTCTTAGGAAAGGGGCTTTGTGAGTTTTCCTTCTAAAAGTCTTTTTTTTTTTTCTTGCCTTTTCCTCTCCAGGTCCTTCTCTTTTCCTCCCCTCACTCCTTCCCTCCGCTGGTTGGAGCAGAGGATTTCAGCTTTCTTAGGAAGAGTTTATAAGCCAGCCAGTCATACCATCTGAGAATATGTTGTAAGAGCCTGCTTCCAGGTTCCAGATTCAGATCTGTGGAAACTGCCCAGACTATTCTGAAATTCTGGGCTGAGGGTCCGGTATCCAGCCTCCAGTTAAGCTCTGCAAGTTGCCATGAATAACTAGGCCAACCACCTAATCCTATCTGTGTCAGCATCCCATGCCCAAGGGAATGGAGGAGGGAGTGGAGCATAGGGGACTTTCCCCTACTCACTGACAATGGGTCTTGTTCATTTCTTTAAGATAAAGCAACACTTCACTAAAATCATGAGGGTGGAACCCAAAAGCCCAGCACATTTGAAGCATGCTTCTCACCTCTGTGTGGTTGGTGACCTTGTTGCCCTGTCTGTGGGCTCCGCCCCAGACCGTGTTGATAAGCATAACTAGCTCTAATGTCTTCACTGACCACTGTAAGTTGTCTACCACAAGAAGTGGATTCAAGTACAAAATACAGTGTGAGCAGCATGTGGGTGGCCTTCAGCCAGTTCGGGCAGCTGGTTGGACCACTTCATGGAGCCTTGCTGTAAGGAACTAGGAGAAGGTTTTATAAGATCTCCCACTGAAACTGCCATGTGACCGGAAAGTTGCTCTAAGAGGTTATTTCTACTGCAGAAAGAGTTGGGGATATGGTTGAAACACATTTTGGCTTAGTATCAGAAAGTCAGGTTTCATGTCTAGCTCTTTTAATGAGTTTTGCAGCCCTGGGTGTCTCTGAGTTATAGGTTCCTGAAGGTCCTAACTGAATAATCACACCTTACAGAACCACGGTGAGGCTCATATCACAGGAGGCAATGTGTGAGAAATTGTTTTGTAAACTGGAAAATCACACCAATAAAAGAGGCTATTGTTTGTTGTATTTGAGGCAGGATAACCAAGACACAGAGAGTAAGAGTCAGAAATGGCCCAGTCTGAGCAGCTGGGAGAATAACCTAGGTGTCTGTACATCTTTCCAGTGTCTTCCTTCTGGAATGAGCTGCTGTATCAGGTAGTGTATCAGCTCGCTTTAGTGAGGAAATGGCCAATTCCACAATCAGCTGTGATAAAACCCAGTCCAAATTATTTGACTGAAGTCATTTCATTGCTAGCCTTCAGTTGCCTGGCTAGTCCCCAACTCACTGAAGAGAGAGGGTAGTGTTAAGACCATGGACCATCTGACCAATCTGCTGGTTATGAGTCCATCTCTGCATCCCCCTAACTAGGTGGCTTTAAGCAAGTGACATGACCTATCTGTGCTTCAGTTTACTCACCTTTAGAATGGTGCTAAAAATACTACCTACCTCATGCTGTTGTGAGAATAAAATGAATATGGAATATAAAGTAACTGGAATAATATCTGAGGTATAGTAAGCTATTGTAGCTATTATTCTTTTCCAATAAAACAGGCCACTCTTTAAAAAAATGAAATGTGGGTTCTCAGTTGTGGGAAGAGATGGCGGTTTTTTTTGGCATAACAGAGAATGGAGCTTCAAGAAATCCAACCCCTCTTGACCCACACCAGTGTGAAGGGTCTGACATGCCAAGATAGGTTAGATGACAGGGTCCAGTGGCACCAAAATGGGGAGCATATGCATGTGGGTGCCTGGAAATGCAGAATGATGATGTCTCCTCTCCCTGATGGAGCCCAAGACTGGATAAAGACAGGTGTGGTCCCCCATCGACTGCTGGGTGACTGTGGACACCTGGTGTATCTCTTTGTGCTTGACATGGAAGGACAACAGTTCCTGCACCACAGGGTTGCTGCTTAGAGCAGTGCAGAGCAGACACACAATAAATTCCAGTTATTATTGTTATTACGATACCGTTGCCGTCCCCCAACTTTGTGATTTGAAGTTTTGAGAAACTGCACACATTTCACTCTTCAGGTTAAAGTAGAAGAGCAAAAGTGCCAAGTAAATGCAACCAAATGTCATATTTTCCATTAAACACAAGAAAATGAAATGCCACGTCATCACAATCTAGCTGCTTGTTCATAGTGTGACAATATCTATAATTGTCCATTCATGTCATACTTTTTATGAATTACAGTGAGCTGAGTTTCAAAACATCTCCATAACTGAAAGCCCAATCCCCTTTAGACCTTCCTCAGTTTTCTTTAATAACTGACCCAGTAGACATGGATGATGCTAGCCTTTGTTTTTAACGTCGAGTATGGAGGACAAGGGGTTCCAAACAAATGTCTACTAATTCCAGTCACTCTGAAGTGTCACTTTCAGTTTTGCTATGGTTTGGCACATACACCTTCCTGTTTGGAATTGCTCATCAGAATATCTGAGCAAACTTGTAAATGGTAAGAACTGAAAATGCCAAGTGATTTTCAATTTTTAAAAATATCTTCATGGAGCCAGTGACCTTAGTCAGGTTGGCCATCAAGTTTTGGATTTGGTAATAAAAGTCATAAAGGGAGTCAACTGACAGTGCAGAAGGGATGAGACAGATTTTTCTCTTCTAGCCTCTCGCAGAGCACAAGTTCTGGCATCAGCTCTGTCCCTGTAGACAAGTTTGGTTTCTGACATGCTGGGAGGGTCCCTAGAGAATGCTGGAAAGCAGACGAGGCTGCCGGTATCAGTAAAGTTAGCACAAGATTTAATAGCACTGGAACATACCCGCCCATGCTATTTCTCCAGCCTGATAATCCAGGGCAATTAAGGGAAAGAGCAGAGAGTCTGGTGGCTTTTAGCATTTTTAAAGTTTCATCTGGGCAAACACAGAAATGTGTATCAATGTTATCCAGACCTTACCACTGTTTGTTTTTCAGACTCCAAGATTAAACTAAAGACTGGCCTAGCACAGCAGATATTTTTGCCTTTGTCTGAGAGAAGACAAAACTTGAAAAAAAAGAAGGGTCTTTGGAGAGACTGGGTTTCCTGGAGTATCTTCTGAGGGTAGCCAAACACCAGGCAGACAGGATCCAACCCTGACACACTGAACATTGCCATCTCCTTCATAATGACATGCTCAGTTAAATGGGTCGAGTTTGCAAATGTTTTATGTCTTATTGAGAAAATTATTCAAGCCCAGGAAATATGAGGGTTAAATGCCTAGCTTTCATAAACATACTACGATGGAGGAGAAAGAAGATTTTAGATATTCTGTGGAAAAATGCAGGGAAAAAAAGTGCTGAATTAGCCCATTCCATTCCATTGAATTGTTCAGCAATTATGGTCATCCCCCATGCCCTAGAAAATTAAAATACATGATGAAACCCCAATCTAAGGCTATCAACTGCTATATTACTAAATAAATGACACATCCCATTATAAAAGCATTTAAAACTGTATGAAAAGAGGTTGTGCTGAACAGGGACTGTAATTTGCTGCTTGACTCTACACTTAAATTTTAACCTGAAGTGAAATGTTGCAAAGTTAAATCAATTTTATTTGATCACATGGGGGAATTTACACTCTTTCATTTGGGGTATATGGAACCCTTGGCACAGTCTAGAACTTATTAAGACTCCTGTCCCACAGGAACAGTTAACTTTTTGATCCTAGCACACTCTCTCCTCCTAGAAGAGTTATTTAAAAGTTACACATCCCTTTTTTTTTTATTACCCAAGCCCGGCAGGCACAGACACAATTCCCCCTTCTATTCCCTGCACCCCCTTTCTTCGCTCTTTCTTTCTTTCTCTCTCTCTCTCCTTCCCAGAACTTTATAAAGCAGCTCCTTCAGCTCTAGTTTTCTTTTTCTACATTTAAAAATGTGGCTTCTGCCTATAAAACTTCTCCCCTACCCTTAGCAGTCCCAGTCCCCTGGGGCTGTTATTTGCATGATCTGTAAATTAACTGGAGTCACTTCCAGCCCTCAGTTAGCTTTTAATCAAACATTAGCAGCAGTGTTTACTCTTGTGTAATCTTTGGTTGTTACTTAATTTAATGCCCATCAGCACTTTTTTTTTTTAAAAAACATGTTCAGCAAATCCTTGGCGCATGCTGTTTGGTTTCTTTCCTCTTCCCCTCTGCCACCTCGACCCAAATCAAGCTCCATTTAATCTGTGTAAAGGCTTTCTAATAATTTTAATGTGCTAGTGCATTTGCTCTCTTAGGGAAACAAGCAATCAACTCAGAGGCCTTGCTCTGTGCCCCCCATCCCACCTCACATCAGAGAGGGTGAGCTGTAAATTGTATAGTTTTTGTTTCTTATTGCTCTGTCAGTTATTTGTGAGTGATGTAAGATGGGAAGCATCTTCAGACTCACATTTGGAAGATGATGGTGTGGCCCCTGAGAAAAACCCATTGAGAACTAACTTTGAAGGTCTGCCCGGTGGTGAGCTAAAAGCGAACACATCACATCATAATTCATACACAACTTTGGGTCTTTTGAACCCTCCTCCCCAGCTGCCACGACCTCTAAAATAAATAAATAGTGCCTGGCCATTCTACCGCGTTCTGGAGTGGCTTTGCTTTCTCCTTTCATAATGTGAAATCCATCTATGTCCTGCAGGAGAACTTCTCTAAGGCTATCATAAAGACAGAAGGAAATTCTGACTTCAAATGGAACAGGGAGGCTCAGCTTCAAAGAGCAAAGCACATTATTAAGGGAATAAGAATGGAGGGGAAAATTATGAAACTACTTTTAAAAGATGCAAAGAGCAGCTCCTCCTACCCTGCTTCTCTCCATTTCCATTCACTCTGTACAAGAAGACATCCTCCTCAGTTCCAGGGTCTTCAGTTAACAGCATCGTGCTCAGTAGGCTGGGTTTCAGTGCCAAGGAGACAAACGTCACCTTGAAAATTTCATGCCTTTTCGGGAGATGCAATCAGAAGAACGTGTACACCTAAAGAGGAGAAAGAACTCTTGAGTCAGCAAGGTCTTAACTCGCAGTTCCATCCTTTTCCCCCAGACCTTAACCTTCAAATTTCATTGTGTCTCAGGTGTGCCTCTCTTTCCTGACAACTAAAAATCAGGACTCTCTTCTCTATACCACAAGGGAAAATCCTACAGTTAAGAATCCTGAATATGGCGGGATGTCCTTACTATGTCTCACAAACCATGCTCTAAGAAGAGCAGTGGGGACACATAGGACCGGAAGAAGAAGAGAAGTAGAGACACTGATGACTGAGGCTTCATCCAACTGCTGCAAATGCCAAAAGATGCATTTTTGCTCTCTCAGATAGGAAGGGAGTTCCTGGACTGAATCCATATAGAGTACGGGGTTGTATTTCTAGGAAAGCCTCAGTGAGGGCCTGAATTATCTGCTATTAACTCAAGCTGCAGCTGTCCTGGGGGTCAACAGATATGCCTGAGCTCATGTTAACAAGTGCACACTGGTGGCCCATGGTCGGGGGCTGGGGTCACTGGGAGTCAGTCCTGAGATGCGCAAAGCACCCCAGGAGACACATGCGTCCCTGTCACTAACCACCAGCTCCCCCTTCTCCCTCGTGCCCACCTCTGGGATGTCACCACTTAGGCTCCAAAGTGCACCTGTTCTGCTACACAAATTATGAACAAGTTCTACATCTTTCCTGAACCATCTGGAACATGCTCAAAGCACAGGACTGCACTGACAAGGACACTCAGGCTTCAGAACTCACTCCCAGATAACAGCTTTTCTCAGCAAGGGAATTTGCCCAGGTCCCTCAGGTGGCCAAACAGCCCTGTTGATAAAGGGAGCTCTTCTATAGGCTCACTGTGCTCCTCCTGTTCTTGTTCCCGATGCTGAGTGACCACCGTGGGCACTTGAGGCTTGTTCTTCCCTTTCTCTTCAACTCCCTCTTCAATATCCCTTAGCTGCCCATCCTCCACCCAACTTGCTCATCTAACAGTGCCAGCTGATCAGCTCTTATGGAGCAGCACAGGCTTTTAAAGCTCCTTAGGGAAGAGCACTTGACAAATATAAAATGGAAAATTTTTTAGACAGATATGACATTGAATTTGAGGTATCAGCCCAAATAATCAACATTAATAAATTCATTTATTTTCCGTTAAGTAATTGTGTGTGTGTGTGTGTGTGTGACTGTGTCCCAGTCTCTCCCTCTCTTTCCTCAGCACACCCCTGCATGTGTTTTTCACTGTGCGATGTCCAGCTTTCTGGGCTCCTCCAATGGCAGCCTCTGTCCCCCGGGGCCTTCCTAGAACCCTGCACTGGTCAATGAGAAAACAAACAAATCGCAGGCACTAAGCCATCTCCACCCGTTCCCAAAGGGGAAGCTCTGGCGCATTCCCTGAAGGCCAGGCGTGTGAGGTAAAGCTGCTGAAGGAAGCCGACTTGTAAACCTCCCTCCACAATCAGGGTACATACTCTGTTTATTCTGTCAACCCTGTTTATTCTTTCAACTCTGGTTTCTCAGCAGATCAGTTCATCACACTACACCCAGATTGTGGGGACACAGAGAACACATCCAAAAAGAACCAGAGAGAGCTCAATCCTGCTGATTCATTCACTAAGCCATTTGTTAGCAAGCTGGTTTGGGGTTTCTCTTTTCCACAATATTTCAACACTTAGGGAATTAAAACTGCCAGCTGTTCTCATCTTCAAACAAAATATCCTGGATAATTGGGAATTTAAAGTAAGTTTCACTCTTAAAGTCCCCTTCCAAAACATGTCTACCCTTAATCAGTTAATGAAATAACTTGGAAATCCAGAGCATGCAAAAGAGTCATGTACAATGTTAAGTACAGAGTCATTCAGCACTTGGTAAACATGCACTGATGCAGACCTGGTTTCCTAAGATTTAAGATGTATAACCACATGATTCATAATTTCTGAAATATTATGGCACTGAGTATGAATTTACAAAAGGCTACAAATATCAAACTGGATATGGTGTAGCAGAGAGGCTGTGGAATCAGACAGACCTGGACTCAAAATGAATTCCATGATTGCAGTGCAACCCAGAACAAATATGTTCTCACTAAACCTCAGTGTTGTCACCTCTAAACTAGGAATCATTAAGAGTCATCCCTAAATTTAGTGAATCTGGGGGGCAGGGGATTTAGATTGGGAAATACATTGTAAAACTGTTTCTGGCTCATAGTAAGCATTTAATAAATGAAAACTGCTGGACACTCTTGTCTTACAGAGAATGTCTTTAAAAACTGGAAACAACTTTAAAACTTAGGAAACAATGAAGACCCCTTTGGGGAAATATCTGACTCCTAAATCAGATAATGGAACATCTTGGAAACTCAGACTACTTGAAACAGACTTGTTTAAATGCCAGGGACAGGGCTCATACCCAGCTGACACTCAATAAACATTTATTGACACTGACCATGGTTTCTTCAGGTTAAAAATAAAATGTCTGGAAGAATTACAGCATCGCTTGTGGTTATTCCTGAAATATTATGACATCAAAGTAAGAATTCAAAACACCACCACACACAAAAAAAGCTGGGTACAAGTTTTGCTTAAAAGACTGGAATAAACTGAAACTCAAGTATTGTTTGTAAAGCAGAGGTTCATAAAATTATAAAACCAGAATTAAGAAAGATTTCCTAGAAATGGACAGAGACTCATCAACTTCAGCAGAGAAATTTCTTCATCTGTCACCCATCGACTCCACAGGGTAAAGTCACTATGCCAGGGAGGTATCTGTGTATTCCCAGGGTGAGACCACCAACTCTTCCATTTTAGCCAAAGGGCTACCGAACTAGAATGGAATATTGGCTGATTGAATAATTTAGAGTCAAACTCAAACAGATACTCTCACAGAGGAGAGCTCCCACACATGGATAAAATTGAGAAGGCTGTAAAGTTTTTCTTTTTATCAAGGTAGAGTTTGCAATGTGACAATGATTAAGTTGTAGGGGAGGCTTTTAACAGAGTTCACTATGCCCTTGTACTAACTAACTGAAATATATCATTCGTTTTTCTAATCTTCTTTTAATTTTAGTCTAGAAATTACCATTTATCTTAGTATTCTTTCTCACAAGAGGCAAAAGAAGAAACAGGATTTCAGAATTCTATGAGGCATTGATTAATTCATGCTGGTCTGTCTTCTAGGTACCGGATATTAAAAAGGAAGGCAACCAATATATTACCTCCATCCTTAAGAATAAATCCCTGATCTTTAGGGATACACATTTAAAATGGGCTACTTGCTCTTCACTAAATTTCAAATAAACGGATCTCTGGAACACTTAAAATTCCATGCTGTGTGGCTGTGGATGTGTGGGGCAATAACACACACACACACACACACACACACACGCACGCATGCACCTAGGTAGAAAGGAAAAGGAATCAGCATGGGCTGATTGTGTATCTGACCTGTTTTCCACAGTTATTTGCTCTTTGCCAATGCAGAGCAGAACCATTATAGTAAACCCTTTGCAAAAAAGACAGGGCACATCTCCAAATTAGGGAGGCTTGGCTGCAGGCGGGTATGAGAATGGCAGAGTTTATGGAAACTTCACCTTGTATTTATTTATTATTAATATCTTTGTTAAAACCTATGAGCTTAGCCAGCCTTCCTACTCTGACTTGGAAAACACACCTTGAGGCCCCTTTAGCTTCCTGACTCATATTGCATAGTTGAGTTGTGATGGACAGAAGCCTGGTAGTTCTCTTCCCAAGAGCAACATGTAGGCTTACTTTGTCCTTATATTAGATTAAAACACTTGGACAAATAGGATAAATTTATTGTTGTATTGTTGGTCAGCTTCCTTAAAAAAGAAAAAGAAAGAAAAGTCAGTCTGTAATTATATTCAGTGGAAAGCCATTTGCTACGTTATACTAGTATAGGTCTCATGCTTACTGTTCAGACACAGTCAGGCTCCTCTATAGCTTGGCAACAAAAACTTCACTAAAATGAAGAAATGTGGTCATTTACACTGGCTTCTCTGGCAGGAAAGAAATTCAAATTAAATTTTTTTAGTTACAAATACAGCTCACACATGCATATAACATGAGCATGTTGGAAAGATTCAGTTAATATCACTGATATATATATCAGTGGAGAATGAATGTTTGAATAAGATTGCTAGATAAGATAGAATACTGGTTAATGTCACACACAGCAATAAAAGTACAACCTATAGGATCATCTTTTCTACTGGATATAAATCACAAGCATCACTACTGGACAAAATCTATGAATTCACATTTCATAGGGTCTGTGCGTTAATCAACAGCAAATAGTATGTCAAATATGGTGCATTTCCTTAGAGAATCAGATAATCCTTATATGGACCTGTCGGAAAATTCTCCAGCAAAATAGTGAAAGAACATGCAGCCTTATTTCAAGTTGAAACTTTGTCTTAACATCTGTAAAGTGCTTTTTGGGGAAAGATGTTTCACATAGGAAGACAAGTTAAGGCTTTGGGACAGATTTTTGTATAAATACGAATAGAACAGCATTGCCACTCAAACTATGTTGAATCCTAAGAAATACAGATTGGAGGTAGAAGCAACCCAAGCGTTTACTGAGGTATGAATGGATAAACAAAATTTGGTATATACACACAATGGAATATTATGCAGCTCTAAAAAAGGGAAGGAAATTCTGACACAAGCTACAACATGGATGAACCTTGAAAACATTATACTTCATGAAATAAGGCAGTCACAAAAAGACAAATACTATATGATTCCACCTATATGAGTTATCGAGAATAATCAAATTCATAGCAACAGAAAGTAGAATGGTTTCCAGGGGCTGGGGATAAGGGAGAATGGGGAGTTGTTGTTTATTAGGTATAGAGTTTCAGTTCTAGAAGATGGAAAAAGTTCTCGAAATTGGTTACACAACAATGCAAATGTACTTAATACTACTGTACCGTACACTTAGAAATGGCTGAGATGGTAAATTTCATGTTATGCATTTTTTAACACAATGAAAAATAATTTTTAAAAATTCCAGCGTTGGTATCACCAATCCAGATACATGTTATAAAGCAAGGGAATGACTCCCACCAGAGTGAGACCAAAATTTGGAGTGTAGGGGACCATCTGAAGTGCTAGATTGACGAAACCTACAATATGACACAAATGAAATAATTGCAAAGATGCCAACCTAACTATTGTGGACTTTAGCCCACATCACGGAAACAATCAAGCAATGTAGCAGAGTTGGCTGCCTGAGCGGCACAGCATCCTGTTGTGCAGGGTAAAGCCAGCAGGAGCTCAAGATGAGCTAAAATGGCCATACTCCAATATAAAGCCCCACAGCTGCAAAGGACTGTCTGTCCTTTTTTTAAAAAAAGATTTGTTCTTTGTTTAAAATTTCATCTCTTTTTTCATATTTCATAAAAATGTATTCAAAGTCGGTCATAGACCTTAATTTAAAATGCAAAACTATGAAACTTCTACAAGATAACGTAAGAGAAAATCTAGGTGATTATGGGTTTGGCAATGAGTTTTTGTGTTTTTTTTGTATTTTTAAATTTTCGTATCTCTTTTTTCAGCTTTATTGAGATGTAATAGACAAAAATTGTGTATATTTAAGGTTTTTTTTTTTTTTTTTTTTTGCGGAACGCGGGCCTCTCACTGTTGTGGCCTCTCCCATTGCGGAGCACAGGCTCCGGATGCGCAGGCTCAGCGGCCATGGCTCAGTGGCCCAGCTGCTCCACGGCATGTGGGATCTTCCCAGACCGGGGCACGAACCCACGTCCCCTGCATCGGCAGGCGGACTCTCAACCACTGCGCCACCAGGGAAGCCCTATTTAAGGTATTTTGATACATGTATACATTGTAAAATAATCACCACAACCCAGCTAATTAACATATCCATTGCTTCACACAGTTACCATTTTATGTTTCTTTCTTTTTTCTTTTTTTGTGGTCAGAATGCTTAAGTTCTACCCTCTTAGAAAATTTCAAGTAACAATATAGTATTGTTAACTATTGTCATCATTCTGTATATTAGATTTCCAGAACTTACTCATCTTGCATAACTGAAACTTTTGACTAAATACTCAGAGAACTCCCCCCAACCACCACCACTTTTAATTTTCCTTACCCCTATTTAAGAGTTAAATGAGAAAAACTTAAGCTAATATTTACTAAACGTTGGGAAATAGCTTTCTGATGATCACATTTGAACCTTTTCTCAATTGCCCTCAGACTTCTGTGTCAGGCTCTAGAAAAACTAGGCCTCTTGCAAAAAGTGCAAGGAAAACTCTTCTTATTGTCCAAGGGCAAATCTCTCACTCTCACCTGATATGACTTCATCATAAATTGTCTACACTCTTCGGCAGAATGTGAGAGCTCTCATGTGAGAAGCTTTGCCACATATGTACAAAATATTTTTACTCCCTCATAAACTTGATTAATCTTCTCCACAGAGCAATCACATCTTTACTTTCTTTCTTTCCCCTAACTAATAGAAACTTTCTTTAATTTTTATGGTGAATTGACATGATGCCATGGATTGCTGATTAAGATGAAATATTACGCCCAATTGCATTTTAAAATCCACATCCTTTATGGAGTCAGAGGAAAACCACGTCTGCCTCCATTCGGCAGTGTCCTTCAATGCCTTATATAATGCCCACAGTCAGAGTATTTTACCATCTGGTCATTAATTTTTCAGCATTATAAAAATTAAGAAAATTCATTCATTTGCAAAAACATTTAACTGAGCCTAACACTCAACCCTACACTAAAAATAAAAACAAACAATGTCTAGAAACATGTTCTGTTCCATTATACCTTTCATTATTAAAATGAGCATTTATTTGGAACAAACTGCTGTTGAAATTCAAATGCTCCTTAGAGGCAAAAGAAATCATTCTCTCTGACTTAGGAGCCCCCTCTTGGTATTCACAGCAAACTAATTCAGTGAGGATTATGGAGGTTGTAAATTGAGGTATCCCCTCCAAAACCCAAACAAATCTCACGTACAAAAACAATGACAGCAGGTAGAGAGAGGCATGTAGCTTACTAAGGCTGCCTATATGCAGTCTTTTGTTTTGTTTAGCATGTTTTTCTTTTTCTCTTTTTTTTTCATAAAGATTGGCTTTGTAGCAGCAGGTGTAACCCAACTCAAGACACTCTAAAGTTCGAGTCTTTCTAGTTCAGACTGACTCCTTACATGGAAAGACTCCAGATGGTCAGCCAAGAAGATAAGTATGATAAGCTCAGAGAAATTTATAAAATGTTTAAAATAGCTAACTAACAAGTTAACTCTCAGAGGAAGCAGGTAGAATTAAACGGAAAACTTAATTTTGAGGGAGAAAAAAATAATAAAAGAATGACAGAAAGAAAGCAAGCGAAAGGAAAGGGAAGGGAGAGGAGATGAGAGCCAGGAGAGAGAAAGGAGGCTGCCCTTTAAAGCAGATGCAGTCTGAAAATGTAGGTGCTGTGAAATATTTACTTGTCCTAAGTGCTTTCTCCTCTCCTGCTGGTCTGTGCCAACTCACAGCGTCTTGTAAACGCTTCCATTTTTTATGGTCTTTTAGGTGCAAAAGCTCATCAACTCAAAGGTGAACTGCAACTATTTCACAGAAAATAAACTCAGAGTATTTTTATGTGACCCTTGATCCAAGACAGCAAGGGAAGACAAAAGAATTCAGCATACTACCATTTTAAAGTTTTGATCCCAGCCAAAACTCAAACCAAATCTGAGTCTTAGGCTACCTCAACCCCCTTTCTCTTTCCTCCCCACCAGAGCATAATCATTGACACCTTGAAGAGTCACAAGTTGGCACAGCTTTGCTGGTTGTCTAATAGTCTTGACACTGACCAGCATCTCATCCAGGGAACCCAAGGGTCAGTGTAAGGATTTTACTTCAACCTTATTTTTGACCTCTGGGCACTGCAACTATGAAAAAAGGGTTCAAACCATGCAATGTACTGGGGCGTAAAAATGGCCTATATCCCTATGAATACCTGAAAATAACCCCCAGTTCAGCTTTTTCGAATAAAGCAAATGTTTATAGTAGCCCAAAGTGAAACTTAAATGTTTAACCAGCCCAGCTGCCTGGGAAGCTGGTGTTGCCGAAGGGGGAGGAAGTGGTGGTTTCTCTTTGGAGCTTGGCTGCTGCAAGGCCAGGAGTGGCCAAGTTCAGGGGGAAGCTGCCTCCCCACCCCTTGCAGCCTCCTGTAGAATGGCTGAGACAAGCAGGGGTGTCCTCTTGCTTATTTCTTGAATGCAGAAAAGAAGGAGGAAAACAAGAAACACACAAGGATGAGTTGGAAATTTTAAGGCTCTGGATTCAAATATTTTTGTGGCAACTAAACTGTAAAATCAACAACAACAACAAAAAAAACATACTGCCCACAGCAGGAGGAACTGTGTTGAACACTGAACAAAACCAAGGGAGTTGAAGGTGGATTTTTTAATTTCTGATTGGATACAAAAAAAAAAAATTAGAAATTAAGTCCAAGAAATAAAAGAGAAAAGATGACCAAGTGGTACGAGTTCTCCCATGGGTTATTTCATTTTATGTCTTCAGTAATGAACTACCTGTGGACCCAGAAAGTACCTTGTAATGTCCCTTGTGCTCTTATAAGCAAGCTACAGTAAAGTAGCTTTTGTCAAACCCTATGGTTTATCCTGAGTATCAGAAAAGACCTCCTCCCCCATCCTCTTTTTCAGCCGAAGATTGGCTTCCTATGTCACTAAGGATACAGAAGACAAACTTCCATAAATACCCATCTCTCTGCTTCCAGACCATTACTTCCCTCCTGTTACTCTGTATGAATAATCCACACCCCCATGGAGAAGATTCCTCTTAACCCCACTTCATCACCCCCACCAATGAACCCTACCCCTGGGATTCATGCTTTTATCTAGATCCTTCTCACATTGAACCAAAGTTGGCATGTGTGCCCAATAGAATATAGCAAAAATAATGCTGTACAGTATCCAAAGTTAGCCTTAAGGAGCTTTGAAGATTTCACTTTGGTCACTGGGAACACATGCTCTGGGGGAAACCAGCTGCCATGTAAGAAGCCCAGATACCCTGACACCTTCCTGCTATGACACAGCCCAAGGTACCCACATGGAGACGCCATGGAAAAGCAAAGAAATGCTCAGCTAGTCTCAAGTTGTTCCAGTCATCCTTTCTGAGGCACCAAAGCTGTGTAAATAAAGAAATCATCTTAGATATTCAATTCAGTTTAGCCTTGGATTCCAGTCCCAGCCACCATCTGAATGCAACCCCCTGAGTAATTTCAAATGAGAACTACACAGCCAGCTCAGGCAAACCACAGAACTGTGAGGGGCAAAATAGTTGTTTCAAGTTACTAAGTTTTGGAGTGGATGGTTTTGTAGCCATAGATAGTCACAAAAGAAACTGGTACCTGGAACTATAGTGACACCATAACAAAATCCAAAAAGTGTGATATTGGCTTTGAACCAGGCAACAGGCAGAGGCCAGAAGGCCATGACACTGTTTTGTTTTTTTTTTTTATCATTGCACATCCAAGAAGAGGTTTTTATTTTTTTAATTTTATTTATTTATTTTACATCTTTATTGGAGTACAATGGTGTGTTAGTTCCTGCTTTATAACAAAATTAATCAGTTATACATATACGTTTGTTCCCATATCTCCTCCCTCTTGGGTCTCCCTCCCTCCCACCCTCCCTATCCCACCCCTCTAGGTGGTCACAAAGCACCGAGCTTGATCTCCCTGTGCTATGCGGCTGCTTCCCACTAGCTATCTATTTTACGTTTGGTAGTGTATATATGTCCATGCCACTCTCTCGCTTTGTCACAGCTTACACTTCCCCATCCTCATATCCTCAAGTCCATTCTCTAGTAAGTCTGTGTCTTTACTCCTGTCTTACCCCTAGGTTCTTCATGACATTTTTTTCCCTTAAATTCCATATACATATGTGTTAGCATACGGTATTTGTCTTTCTCTTTCCGGCTTACTTCACCCTGTATGACAGACTCTAGGTCCATCCACCTCATTACAAATAGCTCAATTTCGTTTCTTTTTATGGCTGAGTAATATTCCATTGTATATATGTGCCACATCTTCTTTATCCATTCATCTGATGATGGACACTTAGGTTGTTTCCATCTCCGGGCTATCGTAAATAGAGCTGCAATGAACATTTTGGTACATGCCTCTGTTTGAATTATGGTTTTCTCAGGGTATGTGCCCAGTAGTGGGATTGCTGGGTCATATGGTAGCTCTATTTTTAGTTTTTTAAGGAACCTCCATACTGTTCTCCATAGTGGCTGAACCAATTCACATTCCCACCAGCAGTGCAAGAGTGTTCCCTTTTCTCCACACCCTCTCCAGCATTTATTGTTTCTAGATTTTTTGATGATGGCCATTCTGACTGGTGTGAGATGATATCGCATTGTAGTTTTGACTTGCATTTCTCTAATGATTAATGATGTTGAGCATTCTTTCATGTGTTTGTTGGCAGTCTGTCTATCTTCTTTGGAAAAATGTCTATTTAGATCTTCTGCCCATTTTTGGATTGGGTTGTTTGTTTTTTTGTGATTGAGCTGCATGAGCTGCTTGTAAATTTTGGAGATTAATCCTTTGTCAGTTGCTTCGTTTGCAAATATTTTCTCCCATTCTGAGGGTTGTCTTTTGGTCTTGTTTATGGTTTCCTTTGCTGTGCAAAACCTTTGAAGTTTCATGAAGGTCCCATTTGTTTATTTTTGTTTTTATTTCCATTTCTCTAGGAGGTGGGTCAGAAAGGATCTTGCTGTGATTTATGTCATAGAGTGTTCTGCCTATGTTTTCCTCTAAGAGTTTGATAGTCTCTGGCCTTACATTTAGGTCTTTAATCCATCTTGAGCTTATTTTTGTGTATGGTGCTAGGGAGTGATCTAATCTCATACTTTTACATGTACCTGTCCAGTTTTCCCAGCACCACTTATTGAAGAGGCTGTCCTTTCTCCGCTGTACATTCCTGCCTCCTTTATCAAAGATAAGGTGACCATATGTGCGTGGGTTTATCTCTGGGCTTTCTATCCTGTTCCATTGATCTATCTTTCTATTTTTGTGCCAGTACCGTTCTGTCTCTTAATGAAAGTTGAAAAGACAATGAGGAGAATGTTATTGGAGGCTGAAAGAAAGAGGACTAGTGTTACGTAGTGGTGAAAAGTTTGGCAATATGTCAGCCATGATAACATGGAAAACAGATAATATTCCTAATGAATTGGTGAATTTGGCTAGAGAATACCAGGCAGAACACTGAAAGTGCCAAAGAGTTTCTTTTAGTAACATATGATAACGTACAGATAAAAAGAGGTGAGTTAGGAATGGAACTGCTCCGTTTTTTAATAGAATTTAAGGAAACTATAGAGGGCCTAAGATAATATATCCATTCAGCAAAAGGGTCTCAAAGTAATATATGGCCTCAGGATAAAGATTAAAAAGAAAGATGTAGCTGTGAGCAATTTGTGAAATGTAACACATACATGAAACAATACTACACATACATGTTATACATGTTATACACACACACAATAGGTTTTAATTTTATTTAATCTCTTAGAGATTTATGAATGCTGCTTTTATCCAATGAAATGAGCCCCAGTAAGATTCACAGGCAATGCACAAAATTAAGAGAACAGTGTTTAGAGGAACATCACTGGCTTGGACTGAAAGGAACAGAGTTCAAAATAAAATGGGCTCCCAGGGCCCCAACATTCTACATTTAGGAAGCAGAATGAAATAGCCACTCAGTTGCAAAGAAAGATTATTTCTTATGGATAGGTAAGAATGAATCAAAAACCAGAGGTAAGAGCCATGGAGAAATGTTTTCAGGTAGCAAGACTGAGCCCTAATATAGAAACTGGCATTATGTGCCTGCCTGAGACCCAGAATTGCTATGGAATAGTAACTGCTATATGCCTACAGTTCTCATTTTTTTGTATTATCCTACATCTTTTGTTATTGTATCTTTTTTTCTTTTTAACATTTTTATTGGAGTGAATTTGCTTTACAATGGTGTGTTAGTTTCTGCTTTATAAAAAAGTGAATCAGCTATATATATACATACATCCCCATATCTTCTCCCTCTTGTGTCTCCCTCCCACCCTCCCTATCCCACCCCTCTAGGTGGTCACAAAGCACCGAGCTGATCTCCCTGTGCTATGTGGCTGCTTCCCACTAGCTATCTATCTTACATTTGGTAGTATATATAAATCCATGCCACTCTCTCATTTCGTCCCAGTTTATCCTTCCCCCTCCCCATGTCCTCAAGTCCATTCTCTACATCTGCATCTTTATTTCTGTCCTGCCCCTAGGTTCTTCTGAAAGTTTTTTGTTTTTCTTAGATTCCATATATGTGTGTTAGCATACGGTATTTGTGTTTTTCTTACTGACTTCCTTCACTCGGTATGACAGACTCTAGGTCCATCCACCTCATTACAAATAACTCAATTTCGTTTCCTTTCATGACTGAGTAATATTCCATTGTATATATATGTTCCACAACTTCTTTATCCATTCATCTGTTGATGGACACTAAGGCTGCTTTCATGTGCTGGCTATTGCAAATAGAGCTGCAATGAACATTGTGGTACATGAGTCTTTTTGAATTATGGTATCCTCAGGGTATATGCCCAGTAGTGGGATTGCTGGGTCGTATGGTAGTTCTACTTTTAGTTTTTTAAGGAACCTCCATACTGTTCTCCATAGTGGCTGTATCAATTTACATTCCCACCAGCAGTGCAAGAGGGTTCCCTTTTCTCCACACCCTCTCCAGCATTTATTGTTTGTAGATTTTTTGATGATGGCCATTCTGACTGGGGTGAGGTGATACCTCATTGTACTTTTGATTTGCATTTCTCTAATGATTAGTGATGTTGAGCATCCTTCCATGTGTTTGTTGGCAATCTGTATATCTTCTTTGGAGATATGTCTATTTAGGTCTTCTGCCCATTTTTGGATTGGGTTGTTTGTTTCTTCTGATATTGAGCTACATGAGCTGCTTGTAAATTTTGGAGATTAATCCTTTGTCAGTTGCGTCATTTGCAAATATTTTCTCCCATTAAGAGGGTTGTCTTTTCATCTTGTTTATGGTTTCCTTTGCTGCTGTGCAAAAGCTTTTCAATTTCATTAGGTCCCATTTGTTTATTTTTGCTATTATTTCCATTTCTCTAGGAGGTGGGTCAAAAAGGATCTTGCTCTGACTTATGTCATACAGTGTTCTCCTCTGTTTTCCTCTAAGACTTTCATAGTGTCTGGCCTTACATTTAGGTCTTTAGTTCATTTTCAGTTTATGTTTCTGTATGGTGTTAGTGAGTGTTCTGATTTCATTCTTTTCCATGTAGCTGTCCAGTTTTCCCAGCACCACTTATTGAAGAGGCTGTCTTTTCTCCATTGTATACTCTTGCTTCCTATATCAAAAATAAGGTGACCATATGTACATGGGTTTATCTCTGGGCTTTCTATCCTGTTCCATTGATCTATATTTCTGTTTTTGTTCCAGTACCATACTGTCTTCATTACTGTAGCTTTGTAGTATAGTCTGAAGTCCCGGAGACTGATTCCTCCAGCTCCATTTTTCTTTCTCAACATTGCTTTGGCTACTCGGGGTCCTTTGTGTTTCCATACAAATTGTGAAACTTTTTTGCTCTAGCTCTGTGAAAAATGCCATCGATAGCTTGACAGGGATTGAGTTGAATCTGTAGATTGCTTTGGGTAGTAGAGTCATTTTCACAATGTTGATTCTTCCAATCCAAGAACATGGTATATCTCTCCATCTGTTTGTATCATCTTTAATTTCTTTCATCAGTATCTTATAGTTTTCTGCATACAGGTCTTTTGTCTCCTTAGGTAGGTTTACTCCTAGGTATTTTATTCTTCTTGTTGTAATGGTAAATGGGAGTGTTTCCTTAATTTCTCTTTCAGATTTTTCATCATTAGTGTACAGTAATACAAGAGATTTCTGTGCATTCATTTGGTATCCTGCTACTTTACCAAATTCATTGATTAGCTCTAGTAGTTTTCTCATAGATCTTTAGTATTCTCTACGTATATTATCAAGTCATCTGCAAACAGTGACAGCTTTACTTCTTCTTTTCCAATTTGGATTCCTTTTATTTTCTTTTTCTTCTCTGACTGCTATAGCTAAAACTTCCAAAACTATGTTGAATAATAGTGGTGAGAGTGGACAACCGTGTCTTGTTCCTGATCTTAGAGGAAATGGTTTCAGTTTTTCACCATTGAGAATGATGTTGGCTGTGGGTTTGTCATATATGGCCTTTATTAGGTTGAGGTAAGTTCCCTCTATGCCTACTTTCTGGAGGTTTTTTTTAATCATAAATGGGTGTTGTATTTTGTCAAAAGCTTTATTTTTCATCTATTGAGATGATCATATGGTTTTTCTCCTTCAATTTGTTAATATGACGTATCACATTGATTGATTTGTTTATATTGAAGAATCCTTGCATTCCTGGGGTAAACCCCACTTGATCATGGTGTATGATCCTTTTAATGTGCTGTTGGATTCTGTTTGCTAGTATTTTGTTGAGGGTTTTTGCATCTATGTTCATCAGTGATATTGGTCTGTAGTTTTCTTTCTTTGTGACATTTTTCTCTGGTTTTGGTATCAGGGTGATGGTGGCCTCGAGAATGAGTTTGGGAGTGTTCTTCCCTCTGCTATATTTTGGAAAAGTTTGAGAAGGACAGGTGTTAGCTCTTCTCTAAATGTCTGACAGAACTCACATGTGAAGCAATCTGGTCCTGGGCTTTTGTTTGTTCCAAGATTTTTAATCAGTCTCAATTTCAGTGCTTGTGATTAGTCTGTTTATATTTTCTATTTCTTCCTGGTTCAGTCTCGGAAGGTTGTGCTTTTCTAAGAGTATGTCCATTTCTTCCAGGTTGCCCATTTTATTGGCATATAGTTGCTTGTAGTAATCTCTCACGATCCTTTGTATTTCTGCAGTGTCAGTTGTTACTTCTCCTTTTTCATTTCTAATTCTATTGATTTGAGTCTTCTCCCTTTTTTCTTGATGAGTCTGGCTAATGGTTTGTCAATTTTGTTTAGCTTCTCAAAGAACCAGCTTTTAGTTTTATTGATCTTTGCTATCGTTTCCTTCATTTCTTTTTCATTTATTTCTGATCTGAACTTTATGATTTCTTTCCTTCTGCTAACTTTCGGGATTTTTTGTTCTTCTTTCTCTAATTGCTTTAAGTGTAAGGTTAGGTAGTTTATTTGAGATGTTTCTTGTTTCTTGAGGTAGGACTGTACTGTTATAAACTTCCCTCTGAGAACTGCTTTTGCTGCATCCCATAGGGTTTGGCTCATTGTATTTTCATTGTCATTTGTTTCTAGGTATTTTTTGATTTCCTCTCTGATTTCTTCAGTGTTCTCTTGCGTTATTAAGTAGTGTATTGTTTAGCCTCCATGTTTTGGTATGTTTTACAGATTTTTTCCTGTAATTGATATCTAGTCTCAAAGCATTGTTGTCTGAAAAGATACTTGATACAATTTCAATTTTCTAAAAGTTGCCAAGGCTTGATTTGTGACCCAAGATATGATCTATCCTGGAGAATGTTCCATGAGCACTTGAGAAGAAAGTGTATTCTGTTGTTTTTGAATGGAGTGTCCTTTAAATATCAATTAAGTCCATATTATTCAATGTATCATTTAAAGCTTGTTTTTCCTTATTTATTTTAATTTTGGATGATCTGTCCATTGGTGAAAGTGGGGTGTTAAACTCCCCTACTATGACTGTGTTACTGTCAGTTTCCCCTTTTATGGCTGTTAGCATTTGCCTTATGTATTGAGGTCCTCTTATGTTGGGTGCATACATATTTACAATTGTTATATCTTCTTGGATTGTTCCCTTGATCATTATGTAGTGTCCTTCTTTGGCTCTTGTTATAGCGTTGTGGTCAGAAAAGATACTTGATACAATTTCAGTTTTCTTAAATTTGCCAAGGCTTGATTTGTGACCCAAGATATGATCTATCCTGGAGAATGTTCCATGAGCACTTGAGAAGAAAGTGTATTCTGTTGTTTTTGAATGGAGTGTCCTTTAAATATCAATTAAGTCCATATTATTCAATGTATCATTTAAAGCTTGTATTTAAGGTAATTATCGATATGGATGTTCCTATTACCATTTTCTTAATTGTTTTGGGTTTGTTATGGTAGGTGTTTTTCTTCTCTTGTGTTTCCTGCCTAGAAAAGTTCGTTTAGCATTTGTTATAAATCTGGTATGGTGGTGCTGAATTCTCTTAGCTTTTGCTTGTCTGTAAAGGTTTTAATTTTTCTGTCAAATCTCAATGAGATCCTTGCTGGGTAGAGTAATCTTGGTTGCAGGTTTTTCCCTTTCATCACTTTAAATATGTCTTGCCGCTCCCTTCTGGCTTACAGAGTTTCTGCTGAAAGATCAGCTGTTAACCTTATGGGGATTCCTTTGTATTTTATTGGTTGTTTTTCCCTTGCTGCTTTTAATATTTTTTCTTTGTATTTAATTTTTGATAGTTTGACTAATATGTGTCTTGGTGTGTTTCTCCTTGGATTTATCCTGTATGGGACTCTCTGTGCTTCCTGGACTTGACTATTTCCTTTCCCATATTAGGGAAGTTTTCAACTATAATCTCTTCAAATATTTTCTCAGTCCCTTTCTTTTTCTCTTTTTCTTCTGGAACCCTTATAATTTGAATGTTGATGCATTTAATGTTGTCCCAGAGGTCTCTAAGACTGTCCTCAATTATTTTCATTCTCTTTTCTTTATTCTGCTCTGCAGTAGTTATTTCCATTATTTTATCTTCCTGGTCACTTATCCGTTCTGCCTCAGTTATTCTGCTATTGATTCCTTCTAGATGATTTTTAATTTCATTTATTGTGCTTTTTATCAGTTTGTTTGCTCTTTAGTTTTTCTAGGTCCTTTTTAAACGTTTTTATTTTATTTTCTCCATTCTATTTCTAAGATTTTGGATCACCTTTACTATCATTACTCTGAATTCTTTTTCATATAGACTGCCTGTTTTCTCTTCATTTGTTTGGTCTAGTGGGTTTTTTACCTTGCTCCTTCATCTGTTGTGTTTCTCTGTCTTCTCTTTTGCCTAACTTACTGTGTTTAGGGTCTCTTTTCACAGCCTGCAGGTTCGCAATTCCCGTTGTTTTTGGTGTCTGCCCCCAGTGGCTAAGGTTGGTTCAGTGGGTTGTGTAGGCTTCCTGGTGGAGGGGACTAGTGCCTGTGTTCTGGTGGATGAGGCTGGATCTTGTCTTTCTGGTGGGCAAGACCACGTCCAGTGGTGTGTTTTTGGGTGTCTGTGGCCTTGATATGATTTTAGGCATCCTCTCTGCTAATGGGTGTGGTTGTGTTCCTGTCTTGCTAGTTGTTTGACATACAGTGTCCAGTACTGTAGCTTGCTGGTTGTTGAGTGCAACTGGGTTTTAGCGTTGAGATGGAGATCTCCTGGAGATCTCTCGGTGTTTGATATTACATGTGGTCAGGAGGACTCTGGTGGACCAATGTTCTGAACTCGGCTCTCCAACCTCAGAGGCACAGTTCTGACACCCGGCCCAAGCACCAAGACCCTGTCAGCCACACAGCTCAGAAGAAAATGGAGAAAGAAAGAAAGAGAGAGAGAGAGAGAGAGAAAGGAAGGAAGGAAGGAAGGAAGAAAGGAAGGATGGAAGGAAGGAAGAAAGGAAAGAAAGAAAGAGAAAGAATGAATGAATGAAAGAAAGAAAAAATAAAGTTATAGTAAAACATTTTTTTAACTATTAAAATTTTTTTAAATTATAAATAAAAAAAGGGAAGAAAGAAAGAAGAGAGCAACCAAACCCAAAATCAAATTCACCAATGATAACAAGTGCTAAAAACTATACTAAAAAAGAGGACAGACAGAACCCTAGGACAAATGATCAAAGCAAAGCTATACAGACAAAATCACACAAAGAAGCATACACATACACACTCACAAAAAGAGAAAAAGGAAAAAAATATATATATATATCTATATATATAAAAAAAAGAAGAGTCATCAAATCAATAAACAAATCTACCAATGATAACAAACTCTAAATACTAAACTAAGCTAAACATAAAACCAGAAACAAATTAGATGCAGAAAGCAAACCCCAAGTCTACAGTTGCTCCCAAAATCCACTGCCTCAATTTTGGTATGATTCGTTGTCTATTCAGGTATTCTGGAGATGCAGGGTACATCAAGTTGATTGTGGAGATTTAGTCAGCTGCTCCTGAGGCTGCTGGGAGAAGTTTCCCTTTCTCTTCTTTGTTCGCACGGCTCCTGGCGTTCAACTTTGGATTTGGCCCTGGCTCTGCGTGTAGGTCGCCTGAGGGTGTCTGTTCCCTTTTGAGAAGTCTGAGGTCTTCTGCCAGCGTCCAGTAGGTGTTCTGTAGGAGTTGTTCCACTTGTAGATGTACTTCTGATGTATCTGTGGGGAGGAAGTTGATCTCCACGTCTTACTCCTCCACCATCTTGAAGGTCTCTGTTATTGTATCTTCAATGTGGGGGCCACGTAACTTATCTCTTTAGTTAATAGATCTTCAGACTGACAGGAATCACTTACAAAGAGTTGCACCTGTGAAACAGTACCTGAGGCATCAAATCTGCAGCTGGGCTGATTTAGACAGTAAGATCCCAGACCTTGACTTGAGCCTTTTTCTATGGTGGGATGAGGCTTTGGGGCAGTCTTAGGAGAGGATGAGTGTATTTTCCACATGGAGAGAGATGAACCGTTGTAGCCAGAGGGGAGACTACAGCACTTGCTCCAAATGGTCACCATGAATCCCTTTCCTCCTTGTATGTATATGATGCTCCCCTACCAAGAGGTGGAATCTTGGGGAGGTTCACTATGCAGTGATAACCAGTACACCACACAGCAGAGTACTCTGGAATGTGAACAAATTCTCTGTGGGAATTTGAGGGGGAGGTCCCTAGATTTTTACTACCCAGAAATGCAAGCACATGACTCCATGAGAAACAGGTCTCTAAATCTCTCTGGACCAATACACTATCTCTAGTTTCTAAGGCATATTTGCTATTCAGTCATCCTTTAACCAAGTTTGCCAGTATTCTTTGCTCAGAAAGCCCAGAATGTGCAGAAACATAAAAATATTCATGGAGGGGCTTCCCTGGTTATATATATATATATATGAATTATCTCTCAGTGCTACCCTGGAACTCATCATCACCCAAAATCTCTCTACCACCAAAATCATTAAATCATGTTCTTACTAACTCCTGTCGATCTAGCTAAAGGCTTGACTCCTCAGATAACAAAAGTCCTTCAACCTTTTTAGGATCTCTGTTCTACTGACCCTTCTATTTCCTCCCAATCCATCAGTTTTCTTTTTTAAACCCCTCCTTTCCAAACTTGAATTCCATGGTACATCATTTCAATAACACATTTGCCAGTGCCCTAAACTCTCTTTTTTATATCAGCAGCTGCTAACAAAATGCCAATGTTACCTGAACCCAACTTTTTTTTTTCTTTATGTCTGAGCCCAAATAAATGAGTATTGTTGGAGAAAGTGACACATAGAGCAGATGGCATCATTGTGAAATCATGACACCAAAACCAACGTGTCCTTGACACATCTCTGCAAGACTCCTACATGCATTTAGATCACTTCTTTCTCCCACCTTTCTAGTGAATATTTCAAACTCTCATTTCTTACTTCACAAAGAAAATAAAAGCCACAAGACAGGAGCTCCCACGATGAACTATGCACAAGACAGGAGCTCCCACGATGAATTATGTTCATCTACGTTCATCCTCTCTTCTCTTCATTCTGTTAGAGTAGAATTAGCCCTTCTCCTTTCTAAGACCAATTGCTTCAATTATTACACTGGCCTTTTCAGGAACCTGAAACTTTATCTCTCCCTCCTTTCTCCTTTATATTCAGCATTTCCTCCTACTTGAACCTTTCCCATTGGGATACCTATATAGATATATAGATATAGATATATGTATATATATATATAGTGTCGAGTTTCTCCCATCTACAAAGTAAAAAAGAAACCCTCCTCATAGTTCCTCACCAGCCTTCCTACATTTACTCTTCCTGTCCTCCCAATCTAGTCTCCACCTTGCAGCCTTTGTGATCTTTTCAAACTAGACCATGGTCACCCCTACCAACCCTACCCCACCTAAAACTCTTCAGACCCAAACCTACATATGCCTTATAAAGCCGTGCTGGCCTGACCTGTGCCAACTTTTCAGGCTTAATTTTGCACCTGTCTCCTCCCTCACTCTCATACCACATTTTCACTGCTCTTCTTTCAGTTCATCAAATGTCCCACTCCCCTCTGTCCCCAGCACCCTTGTGCATGCTGTTCCAGTTACCAGTTGTATATGTCTTTCTATACCCCTCTCCCCATCCCTCACCAGCTCACCTAGTTCAGAAATCATCTCACTCAGGGAAGACTTCCCAGAACCCCCAAATCAGTAAACTCTCTTTCAGTGTAATTATCTCTGAAATACGCTTATCTTTGCAATTATTTGATTAATAGCTATGTCCCTCCACCAGACAATAAACTCCATAAGAAAAAAATCCAGTATTATCCCCTGAAGGTCAGCCAATCGCAGGCAAAGGCACTGAATATCTTTATGATGAATGAAAAAATGAGGGAATTAAGACTGGCACAGGGCTCCCCTGGTGGCGCAGTGGTTGGGAGTCCGCCTGCTGATGCAGGGGACGCCGGTTTGTACCCCAGTCCGGGAAGATCCCACATGCCGCGGAGCGGCTGGGCCCGTGAGCCATGGCCGCTGAGCCTGTGCATCTGGAGCCTGTGCTCCGCAACGGGAGAGGCCGCAACAGTGAGAGGCCCGCGTACCGCAAAAAATAAAAAATTTTTTTAAAAATTTAAGAAAAAAGACTGGCACAGAAGTACCTCTTATCCACCCAGCTCCCATAATCTTAACTAGAGTCTCTATTTGTGAAGAAGACAAATCTCGGTTTTCTAAGGAAGAAGTTGTTATAGCCACATCACTGGTGTTCAGTTTCTAAAAAAACTAGATTATACGCTAAAGGAAGAAGCAGGGCTAGAGATATAGTGCTGCCTTCTGTTCATCCTCTGACCATCTTGCTAATCCCCCAAAGGAGGCAACTCACCACAAGGCAAGGTAGTCATCTCCATTTCTATTTTTTTTGGCATGTTTGTTGAATGACATTTCGATTACAGCCCTCTTGCCCCTGATTGCAGGCGTCATTTGAGCCCAAGAGAACTCAGTCTTAATCCTGTCCAGAAAACACAATATCATAGCCCAGTTTGGTGGTTGAATATACCAGATGGGTACACATGGCCAAGACACTGCAGGGTTATGAACTCTATGGGGCCTATATGCTTGCTGAAGAAAACTCTATGAGATTTAAGCTTTTGGACAAGATGCCCATAAGAGTTGAGTTTTTAGATATACTTTTATGGGATCTTATTTGCAAGCTGCTTCTTCACCATTGGCATAGAATCAACCATTCTGGGAAGAACTACAGGAAGGACACGTGCTTCTCATTTTCGAGTAGACTCCTTAGAATACCTTGGGTTGAGCCAATCATTAGGTACCTAAAGAATTTTAGAACATTAAATTTAATGGCTGCAAATAGTAACAACAAAAATAGTAACAACACTCATTATGAATTTTCTCCTAGATGCTGGTACTACATATGATCTTCACAGCAATCCTATGAGATAGGCAACACCTTAACCATTTTATATATGAGGAAATCGAAACTTGGGAAGGTTTTTTGCCCAAGGTTCCTCAGCTTGTAGGTGAGAAAGCCAGATTTCAAGCCCAGATTTGTCTGAATCAATAACTCTCGAGTTTTCTAGAGATAACACCATGAAGATACCTGAAGTAATGCAGAGACTATGAATTCCAGCAGGTGCTGTATTTCTCCATTGTTTAATCATCTACCTCTCACATTCTTACTTCAGATCCTCAGGTCTTTCCCTCTCTCATCCCAAATCCGCTGTCACTTGACTGAAGAAATACAAAGTATAATAAGATATCCTAGATAGATGATGATCTGCCTGGGTTTCCTAAAGGAAGAATTCCCTGAACTTCACCCTTATCCACACTGAGCTAAAAGGCCCTCTGCTGAGTTTCAAAGCACCTAGAGTTTACTCCTATCATGACACACACTAGGTTGTAATATTTACCAGTTTGTGGTTCTCTGCCCCAGAGCTTCTGAATGGGATGAGTAAAGTTGTAGTCACATTTGCATCTCAAGCCTTCAGCACTGTGTCTGGCATAGAGGTGGTGTACAAATATGCTTTTTGGACTAAACTGCATCAGGATACTTCCTTACTTCTCCCCAGATCTTTAAGAATAAACACCATATATTTTAAAATTAAAAATTGAAAAATATGTAGAAAAAGTCTGCAGGGATGAAGTTCCTGCCTAAGACAGGCTTAATGAGAACAACAGAGAATGTACTCCTGACTCCACATCAGGTAGCAAGCAACAGTGCAGGAGTGCTGGAAGAATTATATGTGTGGAAAGAGACTCTGTGTGAAGCATAGTGCAAAGGGAACGACCAAAAGCTGAGAATGGACATGGAGAGAAAACCTTCTGGCAAACCAGTCTCCACACTAAACACAAAGTATCCCTAGAGAAATCTTAAGTCTATAGTTCTTTATGGGTAACCATAGCAACAATAAGATTCCCCAATCTCAGCTCAATTCATAACTATATTGACTCAGTAATCCACATTAAATCTTAGCAGAGAGAAGTGTATTTATTTCTGCACACAAAACACATACTTTAGTGTCTACTGTCCTACAGAAGGTGTCCAGCTTTCAACAGAATATTACAAAGCATACAAAAATAAAGCAAGGAAAAAGCAACACACTGTCAAGAGTCAATCAACAGAACCAGACTCAGATAGGACACACATGTTGAAACTGTAAGTTAGGAATTTTTAAATAACTATAATTAATATGTTAAATGTTCTAAGGGAAAGGGAGACAGCATGCAGAATCAGACAAGTAATTTCAGCAGCTAGATGGCAACTACAAAGGAGATTCAAGCAGAAATGCTAGAAATAAAAGACACAGAGAGACAAAGGATGCCACTGAGCGGGTTCATCAGTAGATTTGACACAGTCAAGGAAAGAATCAGTAAACCTGAATATAGTTCAATATAAATTAACCAAATAGAAAGACAAGAGAAAAGAAGAGTGAAAAAAGCAGAATGGAATATCCAGAGGATGTAGGACAATGACAAATATCTATGAAATGCTTAATTCGAATCCTGCAAGAATAGAGAAGGAATATGGCAGAAGAGACATTTGAAGATATAACGACCAAAAATTTTCCAAAATGAATGATAATATATCAAACTGCAGATCCAAGAAACACAAAGAACATCAAGGAGGATACACACAATTACAAAACAAACAAACCCTAGACATATCCTACTCAAACTGCTAAAAAACAAAGAAAGGAGAAGAAAATTTTGAAGGCAGACAAAAATAAAAGATGCATTAGTACTGATATAAATAAATGACTGAATAAATAAGTCACCAAGGGAAAAGAGACAAATCTCCCTTGCAGAAGAATTCCAAATAAAACATGCAGATACTCCACCCTCAAGGAAGTGGAGCATAACTCCCCACTCCTTAAGCCTGAGCTGTGCATACTCACTTGCTTCTAAAGAGGACAGAAAGAGGGACTTCCTTGGTGGCGCAGTGGTTAAGAATCCACCTGCCAATGCAGGGGACATGGGTTCGAGCCCTGGTCTGGGAAGAACCTACATGCCACAGGTTCACCACAACTACTAATCCCGTGCATCACAACTACTGAGCCTGCGCTCTAGAGCCCGCAAGCTACAACTTCTGAGCCTGTGTCCCACAACTACGGAAGCCCTTGCGCCTAGAGCCGTGCTCTGCAACAAGAGAAGCCACCGCAATGAGAAGCCTGCGCACTGCAACGAAGAGTAGAGGCTGCTTGCCGCAACCAGAGAAAGCCCGTGTGCAGCAACGAAGACCCAACACAGCCATAAATAAATTAAAATTTTTTTTAAATTAATAAACATGAGAAAACTGTCAGACAGATCCAAACTGAGGAAACACTAAAAACACCTCACCAGTACCCTTCAAAACTATCAAGGTCATCTAACACAAAGAAAGTCTGAAAAACTGTCACAGCCAAGAGGAGTATAAGGAATGCAGTATTCTGGATGTGATCCTAGAACACAAAAAGGGACATAGGTAAAACTTAAGAAAATCTGAACCAAATATGGGCTCAAGTTAATAATAATTTAGCAATACTGGGTCATTAATTGTAACATGTACCATACTAATATAAATTAATAATAGAGGAAAGTGGGTATGGTGTGTATTGTAACTATCTTCACAATTTTTCTGTAAATCTGAAACTGATCTAAAAAAATTTATTAAAAACAAGACAAAACTAAAGACACACTGCATACAGAGGAACAAAGTTAAGAACAAACTTCTCATTGAAAATCATGAAAGCCAGAAAAAAAAAAGGGGTGACATGTTTAAAGCAAAGATTTTTTTAAGTCAACCCAGAATTCCATACCCAGCAAAACATGTTTTTATGAAGGAAATATAAAGATTTTCAAAAAATCCAGAGAACTCATCCCCAGTAGAGCTACACTATAAGAAATACTCAAGAAGTTCTCCAGGCAGAAGGACTACAATATCAGACAGAAAGTTGGATTTACACAAACAAATGAAGAATGCTAGAAAGAGAATGAATAAAGGTTTTCTTGTTAAGTGTATTTTCTTATTATTAAGTGCTATAAGAGATCATTGACTGTGCAAAGCAAAAATGGTAACAGTTTATTGTGTGCTTATATCATAGAAAAATTTAAATGTATAGCAAGCACAAGGTATGGGATGGAAGAATTGTGAATATACTGTTGTAAGGTCCTTACACTACATGTGAAGCAATATAATACTATTTGAAGATAAATTCAGGTTAATTAAAGATGCATGTTGTAACCCTAGGAAAATCACAAAAAAAGTAAAAATAAGAATGAGGTATAAATAACAAGCCAATACTGAAGATAAAATTAAGTGATAAAAAAAGTTAAAATATCCCCCCCAAAAGTTGAAAAGGGGAAAAGTAAAGAACAGATAGAACAAATAGGAAACAGCCAACAAGTGGGAAAATTTTAATCCAACCATATTAATAATAACAGTAAATGTAAACAATCTCAGTATACTAATTAAAAGACAGAGATTGTCAGGTTGGATTTAAAAAGCAAGACTCAAATATATGCTGTCTACTAGAAACTCACTTTGATATAAAGTCACAGTTAAGTTTGAAGTAAAAGAATAGAAAATATATACCATACAACCAATAACCAGAAGAAAAGCTGGCATACTCATATTAATATAAAATGAAGTATTCTTCAAAAGGAATATTACCAGGGAAAAAGAGGAAAATAATCCCTTGACAAACAGACAAATTCTCCAAGAAGATATCAGAATCCTCAATACATGTTCATTTAACAACAGAGCTTCAAAATTCTTGAAGCAAAAATTAATGGAACAAAAATGAGAAATAGAGTAATCCACAACTGTAGAGATTTCAGCATTCCTCTTTCTATAATTAACAGAACAATGTAGACTGAATTCCTGATCAGTACTATCAACCAACTTGACCTAAGTAACATCTGTATAATATTACACCCAACAACAGAACACATATTCTTTTCAAGTGTACTTGTGATATTCACTAAGATAGATCATATTCTATTCCATAAAACAAACTTCACCAATTTTTTAAAAAAATAAATCACACTAAGAGTGTGACCATACTGAAGTTAAATTAGAAATCAGTAACAGAAAGGTATCTGAAAATCCCCAATATTTGGAAATTAAGTCACTTCTAAATAATGCAAGAGTCAAAGAGGAAGTCTCAAGGTCAATTTTAAAATATTTTGAACTGAATGAAAATTAAAAACTGGAGTATAAAAATTTGTGGGAGGCACCTAAAGCAGTGCTTAGAGGAAAATGTTAACATTAAATCCTTATATAAACATAGTCACAAATATTAGTAAATTTAAGGTAGCAATATATAAAGATACATTTTAAAAGATCCTACAAGTAGGATTTATTTCAGAAATGCAAGGCTGGTTCAGTACTCAAATACCAATCCATATAATTCACCATATTATAAAGTAGAGAAGAAAATAATATGATCATCTTAATGGTGACACAAAGTGCGTTTTACACCTTTCAACAACCATTTATCATTGAAACTCAGCAAACTGGGAACAGAAGAGAACTTCCTTGACCTGATTGAGGGCATCTACAAAAATTCTACAGATAACATACTTAACAGTAAAAGACTGAAAACTTTTCTCAAATGGTCAAGAACAAGGCAAGAAGGTCCTCTCTCACTACTCATATTCAACATCACACTGTAAATTCTAGCTGATGCAATAAGGAAAGAAAAAGAAAGAAAAGAAAGGCATATGGGTTGGAAAGGAAGAAGTGAAGCTTTCTCTATTTATAGATCAAATGTTTTTCTAAGGAGATACATGGGATCTACACACACACACATGCAAAATGCTCCTAGAACTAATAAGTGAGTTTAGCAAGGTCGTAGGCTAAAAAGTCAATGCAAAAAATCAACTGTATTTCTATATAGCAGCAATATAGAAATACAACTGTTAGTGGAATTCAAAATATATAGTCTGTGCCATTTACAGCACCAAAAAAAATGCTTAGTTATAAACAACAAAATACATACAGAATATATATGCTATAAAATTTAAAACACTGATACAAAAAAAGTAAAGTCTGAGATAAGTAGAGCTATATCAAGTTCATAATTGAAAGATTCAATATAGTTAAGATGTCAATTCTCCCCAAATTGATCTATAGATTCCATGCAAATGCGATCAGTATCTCAATAGAAATTTTTTTTATAAATATCAAACAGAGTAGCCAAAACAATTTTGGGATAAAAAAAGAACAAAGTTGGAGGACTCACGCTACCTGTTCTCCAGATTTATTATAAAGCTGCAGTAAAAAGAACACATGTTCCGTGTGTGGATAGGCACGTAGATCAATGAAACAGAACAGATTCCAGAAAAAACATATGCAAATATAGCCAACTGATTTTTGACAAATTTGCAAAGGTGATTCCAAGGATAAAGAATAGTCTTTTTAACAAATTGCATTAGAATATGTATACACAAAAAAGAAACTCAACCCAAACATTGCCCTCTATGCAAAAAATAACTCAAAGTTGATCACAAACCTAATGTAAAACATAAAACTAGAAAATTCCTAGAAGAAAACAGGATAAATCAATGTGGCCTTGTGTTAACCAATGAATTCTTAGATATAATATCAAAACACAATCTATAAAAGAAAATATTTATTGTATTGTGCTTTATCAAAATTAAGGACTTTTACTCCGTAAAAGATACCATAAGGAAATCAAAAGACAAGTCAAATATTGAGAGAAAATATTTATAATTAGCATATCTGACAAATGATTGTATCTAGAAGATATAAAAAACCTTCAATGCTTAACAATGAGAAAATAACTCAGTTTAAAAACAGATAAAAGATTTGACCAGACACTTCACCAGTAAAACAAACAGATGGCAGATAAGCACAAGAAAAGATGCTCAATATCATTAATCATTAGGGAAATGCAAATTAGAATCACAATGAGCTATTACTACTTACCTACTACAATGATTTAAATTAAAGAAACAAACTGACAATGCCAAGAGTTGGTAAGGATGCAGCGGATCTGGAACTCTCATACTTTGCCAATGAGAACAAATTGGTATAGCCTCTTTGGAAAACAATTTAGCCCTTTCTTGTAAAGTTAAACCTATATTTACTATATATGACCCAGGAATCTCACTCCCAGGATTCTACCTAAGAGAGGTAAAAACCTGTGTCTACACAGAAAGCCTGTATGCAAACGTTTATAGCTGCTTAATTCATAATCACGGAAAACTGGAAACAGCACAAATGTCCTACAGGTGAATAAACTATAGTGCATCCATACAATGGGATACTACTCAAAAATAAAAAGGAATAATCCAGTGATACATGAACATCATGGATGAATCTCAAATGAATTTTGCTAAGTGACAGAAGTCAGACCCAAAAGACCACATACTATAGATTTCCTTTATGTGATGTTCAGGAAAAGGCAAAACTTTAAGATGGAGAAAGGTCAGTGGTTGCCAGGGGTTGGAGGTGAAGAGGAAAACTGACTACAGAAGACATTTTTTGAAGCGATGGAATACTCTGTTGATTATGGTGGTAGATAAACAACTCTACGCTTTTGTCAAAACTGTACACCACAAAGAGTGAATTTTATAGTATGCAAATTTTAAAGTAAAACAAATAGAAAAAGTCTTTCATTCATAGGAGAAGATAGAATTGAAGAAAAACTGTCCATCCTCTATAAACCTGGTCACCTACAGAAGCAATCCTGCCTCCAAGAAAAGTCACTGCTCTACCAAGTCATCCAAGGCCACCAGGGCCTCTGGTAAGCCATTTAGCTCTGCCCTTCACAAAACATTTTTGGGGGAAAAGTGCATTTTAAAATAGAATAATCAAATCAGATATATCCTAACACTCCCTCACCATGTACTAGGGCCCTGATAACAGACCAGCACAGCAGAATATTTGAGTAAATGTAACTCTTTTCCTCGTCAACAAACCGAGGGCTGGAAAGCCTATAAATGTGCTATTTCAGCTGTTTTAAGCAGCTTATCGTGATTTTCTGAGAGTCTGGCCTCAAGACTCTGGAACCCTTCTTAATAACATTTAATGCTACCATTATGTAATTGAATCCATTTTGTCAGTGTAGTGGGAATATCATTAAACTGTAATTCATTTCACTGTCTTCTAGCTTTCAGACCCTCAAGTCCCAGAGTCCAGAACACCAAGAACTTGAAGCAGGAGTGATTCTAATCCTTTCCCCTCCCACCCCCCTCCTGGGGCAGGCTAAGTTTTTCCACACTACAGTGTTATCCATTTCATTATCACCAAGACTGTGAGATGCTTCAGGTTCGCAGAGAGATCTGCAGGCCTCCTCCTCATCTGTCAATGCCTTAAGCTCCCTGATACTGAGTGACACCCCTTGATTCGCTGAGTCTCACTCTGGGCCCAGAGCATTTTTGGAAATACAATCATATCAGGAGATGGTACTTTTTACATCGGTTGCCCCCTCGACATCAAGTACCTGGCACCTCGCCACCTAACACACAAGTAGCCACATTATTATTGAAGCCACATGTTCATTAGCAAGGTTGGCACCAACTCAGCCCCCACTGTCCGAAGTTAATGTTATATTCCATTAGAGTCCAGACAAGGGGACAGTGTAGGATACAGTTTGGGCATGAGAACAAACAGTCTGGTTTGACGAAATCTGAGTCTTCAACTGTTAGAAATACGATCTGGTTTCTATCTCGATGTATGTCTGCACTGATGTTTCAGAGAGGAACATGTTTTGAAAGAAAATACCATTCTTTCAGTGTTATCTTTGCAAAATTGTATTTAATTCTTTCCACCACTTGCAGGGACAACCAGAGTCCACCGGCTTCTTGCTGTGCTAATCACTTCATCCCTGGAGATTCATGTAAAGTGTTTCACTTAATGTAAAGGAGTGACTCAGAACCATTGCTTTCAATTAAGAAAGCCTGAGAGAGTTCTGGGAACAGTGCTCTCTTCTTTTAGAAGTAAAGAGGAGGAGGGGTGCTGGGACAGGGAGGGAGGGAAGGAAAGAAGAGAGAAGAAAAAAATATAAGCAGAAAAATGACTTGTACACTCAAAATGAAATCATCAATTCCTACACTATTTTCATAAAATTTAATTCAGATCATACAAGCTCTCAACCTTTCAGACATTACTGATGTGCCATGGGTATTTACTCTTTTGCTCCATCTTGATAGAAAGACATGCTGGATTTTATAAAACTTTTATTACTATTGTTTATTTCCATGTGTGCATCTCACACAGGATTCTCCTATATCCCTTAAGAAGCAAACCCTCTTTTTGCATATGTGTTCAGTATCTCTACCAAAAGCATTTATCTAAACCCATTAGTTATACTCCTCTACAAAAGAGTTTCTTTCAGCACTGCATACATTCAAGTCCCTTCTTCTTTATATGCGGCAATCATAAAGCAGAATTTTACAAATTTAGAAACCTATATTCTGGGAAATGGATTAAAATATTTTTATGTTTGCTGCTGAAATAATGGCATTGAAGACCAGGATTTTTCCTCGCAGGTGATCCATGAGGTATCATAATCCTTCTTAGTATGGCTAGGTCTATTATAATAAAATATTTTCCAGAAATCTGAGGATGACCTAACCTCATCAGTTTCTCCCCAAAGGAGCCATATTCCAACCAAAAGTAAACAGTACTCTTAGATCAGTGCAAAACTATCAGTCAATAAACTACACTGGTGAGCAGACCATCCTACCAGGTTTCTTGACAGGTAATTATTTGGGCTTCCTGAGAAGATGGATCTGGGCCAGTGCTATATTGCCCCAAAGCAATAGCAGGTATGGAGGCCCCAATAAAGCAAGAACACTACATCATGAGAAGAAGAAAAAAAAAAAACTTTGAAAGAACATGATTTTGTTTTACAAAAATTATTAATCACACGGGAAAAATCAGAATAAAAGTCAGAATATTTTATTTATATCTTCTACTATCTTCTACTTAATTACAGTGTATTGTTAGTTTTCTTTTTATGTGTGTTGGAGGAGCATAATCTTTATAGTGCTAGAGGCCTTTAAAAGTTTTCCTGAAGCTCTGGTCTGCTTATTGTCCTAATTTAGACCAGAGAGGAAAGGTCCTGAGCATCCACCCACTTCCATACTTGGTCTTCCCAGAGCTCTAGCATTAAAAAGATCAGTAAAAATTTTAGTGATTCACTCCTGTTTTCTACTTCACATAAATTTAGCTTAAAACCATCTGAAGATAGGGAAAGAGTCTCCTTTTTTCTGTGTAAGCAAAGGGTTAACACTGACAAACAATGTTCTAAATGTGTTCATTTATGCATGTGCTTGCATGTCCAGTTGGACCCACTCTGCCCAAGCTCATTTTCCATATGACCTTTTACAAGTAGCTAAGAAAGACATCCATTGTTTCCCTGCATTTAGTGGGTTTAAAAACATAGTCCCCACAACCAAAAAGGCAAATCAGAGAAGGAATGCCTAAATCAAAGATAAAGTATTTTCCCCCAAGAAAAGCCATGTATCGCATCAGTCACAAGATAGTAGCTGACTTAGAAACTGTACCCATATCTGTGAGATATGTAGTGGATTGAAGAGCTCTAAAATATAACTTGTATGCCTTCTTAGACTCCCATTCAGGTCCTTACGCTCTCTTCCTATACCATGTAATTTTTCCTTTCAAGCAGAAAGAGAGGTATGTGTCATTCACGTGGGCCTACCTGGCTGAGCTGGCACCAAAGCATACTTTATTTTTTGTATATATACATGTACAATATACTATATTGTACAGATTATTTTTATATATTGTATTATATATAGAGAGAGGTATGAAATATATATATCATCCCAGCTGATAGGAGGCAGGCTGTGATAAGCAGGCATGCTCTGACTTTGCACATAAGCTAATTGTGGTAGCTAGTCTCCAAAGATGACCCCAAACAGACCCACTCTCCTTTGCATGTACATGCTGCTCCTCTCATCAAGAGATGGAGTATATTTCCTCCTTGCCTTGAATGTTGGCTGGCCTGTGACTGCTTTGACCAACAGAAAGTAGAAGAATGTTCTGGGACTTCTGAGCCCAGATATTAAGAAGTTCTGGCAGCTTCTGCTTTTTTTTTGGGGGGGTGGTCTCTTTTGTCTATTTTTATGGTCTATTCACAACTTAAAAGATAAGCATTTGTTGTTTGTTTTTTGGTTTGGGGTTTTTGTTTTACTGGATGAGTGGAAATTGAACATCCAATAGTTCTCATGCAATATTTGAATGAGCTAAGTAGAAACATCTAAATTAAATTACTTTAAAAATATAAATGACTTGTCAAATAAGAGGGAAAGTATTTGGCATAGTGTTTAGGACTTCAGTGATTCCAAAAAGTGTTTTCAAGAAGTTCTTATATGCTTGGTTAACACTTTCTACACCTAAACTCTAACTTGTGTTTGTTTGGTTTTTTTTGCAGTACGCGGGCCTCTCACCGTTGTGGCCTCTCCCGTTGTGGAGCACAGGCTCCGGGCGTGCAGGCTCAGCGGCCATGGATCACGGGCCCAGCCGCTCCGCGGCATGTGGGAGCTTCCCGCACCGGGGCACGAACCCGTGTCCCCTGCATCGGCAGGCGGACTCTCAACCACTGCGCCACCAGGGAAGTCCTCTAACTTGTGTTTTAAAAAAAGAGACATTCCCTAATTTTTCTAAAACCATTTATCACAGAAAATTTCAAACATATTCAAATGTAGAATAGTATAAAAAATCCCCAAGTATCTAATACTTAGTTTCAACAACTATCAATTCCCTGACAGTTTTGTTTCACCTGTACCCCAAGCCACTCCCCTATCCCGATTATGTGATGCACATCCAAGAAAATATCATTTCACCCATAAATATTTCTAAGGATTTTTTAGATAAAAGATAAAATTTCTTTTTAAAAATAAAACTGCAATACCATTATCATACCTTAAAAATGTTTAACAGTGATTTCTTAGCGGTATCAAATATCTTGTTAATGTTTAGAGGAGTTTTTTTTTTTTAATTGAGATTCAGATAAGGTCCATATATTATTATTGGTTGACATGTTTCTTTAATGTAGGTCTCTTTTCTCCTTTTTTCCATTGCCATTTTTTTTTCTATTGTTGAGAATATCGGATTGCTTATCCTACAGAGTTTTCTTCAATCCAGGTTTTGCTGACTGCATCCCCATGGCCTCATTGAATATGTTCTGCCGTTCCTTCTGATCCTGTAAGACTGTAACTAGACCTAGAGACAAATGGATTCAGGTTCAATTTTTTGGCCAGAATACTTCATAGTGGTAATGTGAAATCTGATCAGGAAGGACATATAATGTCTAATTGTCTCTCTTTTGGTGATGTGAGCAGCTATTGATGATTATTGCCTAGGTTCACTCATTCATTATGGGTTGCAAAAGGATGATGTTTCAATTCTCTTGTTTGTCTTATGTATTACCTAGAATTCATCGCCAAGAGAAATTTCTCTTCATCAGTTGCTGGTTTACCCTGAAGTATTTTTAATACAGGAAAGGCAGGATAAATGTTGATGTTTCTTTTCTATTCCTCAAAATATTGAATTGGTTCCCTAAGTCTTCCAAAAGTGACCAAAGTGATAGGGGTTTTTTGGTTTCTTTTTTATTGATGTATAGTTGATGTACAATATTATATAAGTTATGGGTATAAAATATAGTGATTCATAACTTTTAAAGCTTATACTCTATTTATAGTTATTATAAAATACAAAGTGATGTTTTTAGAACCATTAGAACTCATGGGTTTAAATATATTTATGTATCACAATTCATTGACATTTCTGTCCTTATTAATGCTCAAAATTTAGCCAGTAGGAGCAACTTCCAAACGGTTCCCTTTGCACAGATCCCAGTAATCTTAAAGCTTCCTTGCTTTCTTGTACAACAAGATGTTCCAGATTAAGCTGGTACATTTCCTGACTCAGACCTAGAATCAGTCATTTCTCTATAGTCCTGATTCTTTTCATTGGGAATTGAGATTTAAATAACACAATCTGAATCCTCATTATCACTGGATTGCTAATTGTTTTTATTTCTTTGCATTGAAAAGATGGTGGTATTTTTTTGAGCGTGTTTGGTATTTTTTGAGATAAAATAAATTTCAATTTAAGACTACTGCATTTTTACTTAACCTCCTTCACCTGACATTTGTATTTCCTTTTCCCAGTCAAAAATTCTGGCTCTTAATGACAATCAATCTGCCAGTTAAGTGCTATCGCAATGTAATTTTAATTTGTGATTCTCCTACTATACGTGAGACTAAGTATCTCTTCATATGGCCAAGGGTATTTGCATTTCTTTTTCTGTGAATTGTCTCTATCTCTAACTGATTTTTCAGTAGAGTTATCTTTTACCCTTCTGTTTTTAGGTATTCATTTTATGTGAGGCATACAACCCTTTGTTCATGATATAAATTTCAAATATTTTTCCATGTTTGTCATTTGTCTTTTTGCTTTTCTTATGGTAGATTTTTTTCTGCCATGAAAAATTTCTTTGTATTTATATTATCAAGTGTATCCATCTTTTCTATTATTGTTTCAGATTTTTGAGTTCTAGAAAAGTTTTCTCCACTGTATGTTCTTCTGGTACTTGTAGGGTATCATTTTTTACCTTTAAATCTCAGATACATGTGAAGTTTATCTTGATGTGCAGGGTGAAGAATGAGTGCAATTTTATTTTTTTGCATAAGTCCATCCAGCTTTCCCAACAACACTTTTTAAAAGTCCATCTCTTTCCCTACTGATTTGCATAGGTAATTGATCTATTTCTGGATTTTCTATTCTGATGCATTGATCTGTTTATTCATGTACATAAACCACTGTTTTTTCATTATAAGAGCTTTATAATGTGTTTTATTATCAGCTTCCACTTGCTCCATTCTCTATTTTTGTCCTTTTCCTGAATATTCTTCTTTATTTGTTATTCCAAATGAACTTTTTAATCAACTTGTATAATTGATTATAAAAAATTAAAAACCAGGGCTTCCCTGGTGGCGCAGTGGTTGAGAGTCCGCCTGCCGATGCAGGGGACACGGGTTCGAGCCCCGGTGTGGGAGGATCCCACATTAAAAAAAAAAAAAAAAAAAAAAAAAAAAAAAATTAAAAACCAGCATTAAATGTGTAAATTAATATAAGGAGGATAGACAACTTTATATTGTTGAATCATTCTGTCCAAGAGCATACTATTCCTTTCTATTTGTTCACATTTATTTTTGTATTTGGGGGGAAACATTTACAGTTTTCTTCACATAGTTTTTGAATATCTTCTTAAATATACACCTAGGAATTTTATTTCACTTCATTTCATTTCATTTTTTATTTTATTTTATTTTATTGACTAAGTGGAGTCTTCTTTTCCATTATATAAATTGAACAGTTTTTGTTTTTTATGTATAAAACCTACTTATTTTGTATGCTGAGCTCATAATCTGACACTCTATGAAATTCTTTTATTATTTATAGTAGCTTTTCAATTGATACCTTTTCTAGACATTCAATCCAATATAATCTATAAGTAAAGATAACTTACTTTTTCCTTTCCAATTCCTTACAGCTAATTGCTTTCTTTCCTCTAATTGCTTTGGCTGATACCTCCGACACAATGCTAAATTGTGGTGGAGATAGTGGGCATCCTTGTCTCGTTCCTGAATCTGCCTTTAGAAGGAAACACACCAGTATTTCTCAACTAAGTAAAAGGCTTTAACACTGAGGTATATTATAATGTTTTAAAAACATCCATGAGTCCTTTTTTATTGGCTGTTTCATAACATGAAAGGACAATGCATTTTGTCAAATGCTTTTTCTGCACCTACAAAGATAATTATAATCTTTTCCTTTCTTCTTTGGATTTCCAATACTGAATGAACTTTGTGTTTCTGGAGTTAATCCCACATAGTAATGATGTATTATTTTTAATATGCTGTTAATATTTTATTTAAAAAATTTTATCACTATTCATATTGAAATTATTCTGTAATTTTCTCTTTTTGGTACAGCTTTTGACCAGGTTTGGTGATCAGTATTATCTCATTTAAAAAATAAATTTGAAAATTTTTCCTCTTTAGTTTCCCTCAACTGTGTGTTTGTTTGTCTTATTTTGTTTTGTTTTGTTTGCTACAGTCTCTTGGTTCCCTATTATATGCATGATTGAAATCAGCCAGTAAATACATCTCCCATTGCTTCCACCTCTCTAGTATCTAACTTGAAATAATGTCATTTTAATCTCAATTTTACCTTTAAGGCAATAAGTGAACTTATTTTACTTATATTAATAATTTCCTAATTATCTCCCAAAGTCTGATTTTTTAATTTTTATTTTATATTGGAGTATCATTGAGTCTATGGAGAACAGCATGGAGGTTTCTTATAAAACTAAAAATAGAACTACCATACGACTCAGCAATCCCACTACTGGGCATATACCCTGAGAAAACCATAATTCAAAAAGAGACATGTACCACAATGTTCACTGCAGCTCTATTTACAATGGCCAGGACATGGAAGCAACCTAAGAGTCCATCGACAGATGAATGGATAAAGAAGATGTGGCACATATATACTATGGAACATTACTCAGCCATAAAAAGCCACTGCTGCCATCTTCCCAGAATTCTTGTTTTCCTAATTTCTTATAGAACAGAGCTTGAAAATAAGTCACTTTTCTTTCTTCTACAAATCATATCTCATCTCTACATCTATGGGACATGTAAGGGATAATAAAATCTTAGAAGATAATAAAAATTTAAATAAAATATGCTTTGCACCAGTACCTGTAAGGACTGTGAGTTAATCTTCTAGGAATTTTTCAATATTCTAGGTACAGAGACAAGCAATCTGTGGGGGTTCAATGAATGCCGATGGTATTAAATTGCTTGTTCTCTACGTGGCCATTCTTTTTTATTTATTTATTTATTTATTTTGCAATACGCAGGCCTCTCACTGTTGTGGCCTCTCCCGTTGCGGAGCACAGGCTCCAGACGCGCAGGCCCAGCGGCCATGGCTCACGGGCCCAGCCGCTCCGCGGCATGTGGGATCTTCCCAGACCGTGGCACAAACCCGTGTCCCCTGCATCGGCAGGCAGACTCTCAACCACTGTGCCACCCGGGAAGCCCGTGGCCATTGTTTTTAATTGCCTTAGATTTTCTTTAACTCTGCCATCTTGCCATTTTGTCATAGAACTGTAACTTTTTCCGGTATACAATGTGAGATAGTCTACCCAGTGACTGGTAATAGTTTCCCATATATAGGTTTCCTAGATTTCCTAGAATAGGATTAAATGAGTTAACATATATAATGTACTTAGAACCATTAACAGAAGTTATACCTGGCACATGGTAAATACTACATAAAAGTCAGCCACTATTATTATGATCATGTTTCTTATTTGTATTGTTTTTATCAAGGGAATACATGTTCCAGTCCTTCCCCACTTGAGGTTCTACTATAGTGTTGATAAGGGAGTGAACTATGTATTACATAGAATATTATTTCTGTGGAATATTAAGAAACATTGTGTTCAAAGCTAGTTCTATTGTCCAAAAAGTAGAACATTCTAGATTAAGGGAAAATAACATTGCCTAGCCCACTGTAGTTCTCTGACGGTGAATCCAAAGCACTTCTCTGTCACTGTGTTCACCCCACCTTATTCCCTTCTCCTCCTTCCCACCATGCTGTCCCAAGAAGTACTAACACTTGGAGTTTACTCTCAGGAATACCGTACCCAAGCATCGTATTCATCTCAGAGGCAAACTTAAGCATACTTCCCTGCCTCAAATGAAAGAATGGATAGAAGCAGATTTCTGGGTTGAGTTGTTTAAAAATAATAGAATTTACTTGTACAGATGTCTGTAATTTACTTCAAAACATTCCATATAATCAATGTAATATAATGTCTGACCAGCTAAAGCTTTAATTCTAAGGATGGTTAGCTACTATGATGCCCAGAATGCATAGTTTATGGGGAGTCACCTCATTACATCAGAAAAGGCAATGCTCCAGAGTATGTATTAGAAGTCCTTCACCTCCCAGCATCTCAATGAACAAACTACTTTACTAATTAGCATCCTGAATGTTAAAAATGGGTTTTGTTGGTTAAATGAGTGACTGGCTATTGAGCATAATGAATATTAGAAATGGGCTCTCATTGGTGAAATAAAAAATGCCAAGATATGTGAACTGGCCAAAACAGCTTAGAAATACTCTTGCATGAAGGGAAGTTGAAAATCCAATGAATTCTACAACCTGAATGATTAGGAATGATGCCTGATTCCAGTCACTGGTTTAAGAGGATTTCTGATTTCATGGTACCTACTGGAGGGAGGGCACAAAATCCTGACTCTGGAATATCATGCCTCCTTGGAGTAAATATTTTAAACAATATATGGTAAGTGCTGAAAAGCAAAGAGAGCTTAGACTTCATCAAACTCACATAACAGATCCTTTGAAGTGCTTTGTTATTGCTTGCTAATGAATGACAGTGCAATAAATGTACAGGGGAAGAATCTCTTCTGAGACATTTTTATTACAGCCACGTGGGAAGTTCTTCGGGGAGCAGCCAATCTTAGCCACCTCAAATTTCTTTGGTAGCTATTCCTACCTACTGAAAAACAAACAATCAAGACAAAATACAAAGAGTTGTGCATTAATCAAAGTACCACTTTCAAAATAATGAGTTGCCTATTATTCAAAGAATTCAGGAAAATTGAATTGAAAGCTGAGTCTTGACATAATTTTGATCACTAGAAGGACATCAGCTGAACAGCTGACAAAGCGCCTTTTAAAAAGTAGACTGCAGGGCTTCCCTGGTGGCGCAGTGGTTGAGAGTCTGCCTGCCGATGCAGGGGACACAGGTTCGTGCCCCGGTCCGGGAAGATCCCACATGCCCCAGAGCTCCCCAAAAAAAAAAAAAAAAAAAAAAAAAAGTAGACTTCATTTTTTAGAGTAATTTCAGATTTACAGAATAATTGAAAGATAGTACAGAGACTTCCCATATACCTCACATCTGGTTCCCCCATTATCAACATCTTACATTAGTGTGATACATTTGTACAAGTAATGAACCAATATGGATACGTTATTGATAACTGAAGTTTGTAGTCTATTTAGATTTCCTTAGTTTTAACATAGTGCCCTTTTTCTGTCCCAGGATCCCATCCAGGATACAATAGTACACTTAGTTGTCTTGTCTCTTTAGGCTCCTCTTTGCTGTAGCAATTTCTCAGAATTCCTTGCTTTTGATAACCTTGACAGTTTTGAGGAGTACTGGTCAGGTATTTTGTAGGATGCCCCAGTATTGGAATTTGTGTGTTGTTTTTCTCAAGATAATGTGCCTTCTTCATCACATCATATCAAAGGCACATATTATCAATATGATTTGTGACCCTCAGTGTTGGCCTTGATCACCCAGCTGAGGTAGTATGCAGCAAGCTTCTCTAAAGTTTCTCTTCCTCTCCTTCCAATCCCTCCCCGCCCCACCCAATTTCCATACTATACACTTTGGAAGGGAGTCACTCTGTGCATATCATACATAAGGAATGGGAGTTATGCTCCCCTTCCTTAAGGCAGGGGGAATATCTACATAAGTTATTTGGGGCCAAAGTGCCTTTTAACTTGAGTTTTTATGATACTGTGAATTAGCTTTAGGAATCCCACCCCCTCCACAGATTTTGTCCCTAGTTTTAAATAATTTGAAATATTTTCTAAGTCTTCTAGGTACTTGTCAGTATACAGTAGATTTCACATTTCACCAATTACCTCTACTGTCAGACAAAATATTAGAAAGTCAAAGAAATAGCTAGCAGTTTAACATAATGTAAACACTACTCTCTCTATCAGTAATTACCTGGGTCTGAGGACAGCATCATTCATAAAAAATATAAATGAAATACCCCGTACAAAACAATTTGGTTCTGAGGAAAACAACTCTATAACACTCTTGATTGCTACTGCAAGGCAATAGAAGCCATCCAAAGACACAAAGATAGAAAGAAATCAGCAAGTGGTATTTTCTTTTGTTTTTGTTTTAGGAACAAGAATTCAACGATGATAGCTCCATAAATATCCAGCACTTAAGAAAACATAGTAAACTACTAATTTGGAGACAGAAACCCAGTATTTAACCATAGAGACACAAGCCTGTACAATAACTTGATGTTCTATAGTTATCTCTGCCTTCATTCACCAGGACTGTCAGATGAGGGCTCTCCAGGAGAGCAAGATGGAGAAAATCAAAGGTCAAGAGTCCAATCATGAGTTCTTAAGGGAGAAGTCAAAATCTCAGAAGGTCTGCAGTTTCCAGCTGTCTGTTTCATGCCAAAAAGACATCAGAAGCAAGAGGATGAAGTCTGAATAATCAGAAGAATGTTATTTTCAGAGAAATAATTGTTTTAGACCTGAATATTAAGTATTCCCATTCCCCTAGAGAAGAGGCTAAAGTTAAAATAATTCTTTATGGTCTCAAAAGTGTATTCATGTACAGATCACTCACTAGCAAGCATAGGGGCTGGATAAATTTAGGATAAAGGAGATGGTTACTGTGCTTTCCTTCATCTATTTTTAAAGTACCTCTTGTCCTCCTTTCTTCTAAATTGAGAGTAGAAAGAACATTTGTTTTAAAAAAAAAAAAAAAGGAATACTTTAACCAGAAATATATAAATCATGGCATATTTAACAATACTTGTGTGTGTGTGCATGGACTGACAGTAAGTGGGTCTTTGTTACCTTTTTTAAGTTAAGTTCAGGTATGGCAGTGATGGTATCACAATAATAACAGTGTTCATTTGTTAGCACTTTACAATTGGAAAAGTATTTTTGACATTTATTATGTGTATATTTTAACTCTACGGATCATAAAAGAATATTATTGTTACTCCCATTTTACAGATGAGTAGACAGGCTTGATGAGATTAAGTGACTTGCTCAAGGTTTCAGAATTGGAACCCCAGCTCAACAGGAACCCTGATCTTGAACTTCTGACCCAGAACTTTTCTACTGCACCATCTCATTTTTCCTAATAAGTATGTATGCTGAGATTATCCCAGTCAAAATTTTTGGTTTTCCTTCTGTTGAGATGCTGAACTGGTTCACTAAAAACTAAGTGAACCATTTTTTAGTGAAGCAGGTTCACACATACAGGGCTCCCTTTATTATATTATGATATCCCTTCTTGAAAACCACTAAGAATCATTGCATCTTCTCTATATCTGCCAAAACGTTTACAATCTTTAAGTAGCATATACTAAGAAAATGAAAGTTTTCATTTATTTTCAAATGTAAATAATATAATATTGAGAATATATTATTACAGTTATTATTTTTAAAAGGCTTTTTAAAGACACACTATGCCCCCAACCCCCATATACTAATATGACTTTGTGGGGACTGCTAAACTTTCTCTCCATTACTTCTACAAATGAACCTAAGTGTCCTCCTCCTAAGAAAACACAAAATTGAAAGTAGAGACTACTTATCTGAAGATGTACATGGCATCTGTGTTTAGTCTGACACACTGAAAGTGATGCCAAGAAATATCAAAATACATCAAACATTCTTTATGAAGGCACATCAAAAACCCCTTAATCCACAAACTTTGTTTTCCAAAATATCTAGAAGTCAGGAATGTTTGTAACATGCAAAATGGTAGTGAGAATTAAAGTAATTTTCCAGATAATTTAAATTTAAATCTTCCTTCCCCTCATTTTGCAGTGGCATTTTAGCCCAAATTAGTCAGGTGGATGACTCCATTCTGCACTGGACTTTGGAACCTGAAGAGTCCCTATCTTTTAATGTGATGATGCATGTCAACACCAAGCTCAGAAATCAGCATTTCTGACTAAATCAGCACAGACTCACCTGGCACAAACACTTAAAGTAGTTCCCTCACTGAAAAAACAGTCTCTCCACCCTTCTAATCAAGTTACCAGAGAAATTCATGGTGAAAGTACTTTATTAGGTCATCTTGTCCATAATCTTGCAAGCATAAGAACACTTCCCGTGGCATACTTCCCCTGTATTTTGCCTGAGCCTACATGAGTTAAACTACAGACATTCCCCCTCATCCTTGGTGACTCTGTTCCACAATTTCACATATTTCACTGTCAGTATTTGCTGAGTGTTGTTGACATTTTTCTCCATTTTTCATCAAGATTTTTAGTCCTACTCTCCTGAGCATCTTTACTATGATTTGTATTACTACTTCATAGTCCTCAGGTAGATAATAAGCACAGCGAATAATTAATGAGCATTTACTATGGAGCTAGCATTTTCAAAGTACTTTAAATATATTAATGTCTTGAATCTTCACAATGACCATACTGGTTGGCTGGGTGCAATTACTAATCCCGTTTTACAGAGAGTAAAGTTTAGACACAGGAGTATTAAGGCAGCATTGTTAGTAAGAGGCAGACTCTGGACTTGGAGCCCTACTGCCCAGCTCCAGGAAGTACGTTGTAACCAGCCATGCCCCCATACTGCATTAACAGGTTCATCTGGAAACCACAGCGTGTAGTTTTTCATTATAAATGAATGCCTTTACCATCTTCTGTTGCTGGGAGTATAAAGACCATCCTCCAGGTCATACACAACCACCAAGTTGGATTCATCCCAGGTCACAAGGATGGTTCAACATATGCAAATCAATCAATGTGATACACCACATCAACAAAAGAAAAGACAAAAACCACATGATCATCTCAAAAGATGCAGAAAAAGCATCTGATAAAATTCAACACCCGTTCATGATAAAAACTCTTACCAAATTGGGTATAGAAGGAACATATCTCAACATAATAAAAGCTATTTATGACAAACCCACAGCCAATATAATACTCAATGGTGAAAAGCTGAAAGCCTTCCTGCTAAAATCTGGAACAAGACAAAGATGCCCACTCTTACCTTCAACATAGCATTGGAAGTCCTAACCACAGCAATCAGACAAGAAAAAGAAATAAAAGGTACTCAAATTGGTAGGGAAGCAGTAAAGTTGTCATTATATGCAGATGACACGACACTATGTAGAAAAAACCCTAAAGACTCTGCACAAAAACTACTAGAACTGATAAACAAATTCAGCAAGGTAGCAGGATACAAGATTAACATAAAGAAATTGGTTGCATTTCTTTACACTAACAATGAAATACCAGAAAGGGAGTGGAAACAAACAGTCCTTTTTAAAATTGCATCAGGGACTTCCCTGGCGGTCCAGTGGTTAAGATTCCATGCATACAATGCAGGGGGCACAGGTTCAATCCCTGGTCAGGGAACTAAGATCCCATGTGCTGCGTGGCATGGCCAAAAAATAAAAACAACAACGTGATTAGACCAGCCAAAATAACTAAATATAATACCGCAAAAACTCAAAAATAAAAAAACTAAAATTGTACCAAAAACAATAAAATAATTAGGAATAAACCTCACTGAGGAGGTGAAAGACTTATATACTGAGAACTACAAAACAATAATAAAGGAAATTAAAGATGATTCAAAGAAATGGAAAGCTATCCCATGCTCTTGGATTGGAAGAATTAATATTGTTAAAATGGCAAAACTACCCAAAGCAATCTACAGATTTAATGTGATCCCTATCAAATTACCCATGACATTTTTTACAGAACTAGAACAAATAATCCTAAAATTTACATGGAATCATAAAAGACACAGAATTGCCAAAGCAATCCTGAGGTAAAAGAACAAAGCAGGAGGCATAACCCTCCCAGACTTCAGACAATACTATGAAACTACAGTAATCAAAACATTGTGGTATTGACACAAAAACAGACATATGGATCAATGGAACAGAACAGAGAGACCAGAAAAAAACCCACACACCTATGGTTAATTAATCTTCAACAAAGGAGACAAGAATGTAAAATGGGAAAAAGACAGTCTCTTCAGCAAATGGTGCTGAGAAAGTTGGACGGCTGCATGTAAATCAATGAAGTTAGAACACACCATGCACAAAAATAAACTCAAAATGGCTTAAAGACTTAAACATAAGATATAACACCATAAAACTCCTAGAAGAGATCATAGGCAAAACATTCTCTGGCATAAATGGTACCCATGTTTTCTTAGGTCAGTCTCCCAAGGCAATAGAAATAAAAACAAAAATAAACAAATGGGACTTAGTCAAACTTACAAGCTTTTACAAAGCAAAGGAAACCATAAACAAAACGAAAAAACAACCTACAGAATGGGAGAAAGTATTTGCAAACAATGCAACTTGACAAGGCCTTAATTTCCAAAATATACAAACAGTTCATACAACTCAACAACAAAAAACCAAACAATCCAACTGAAAAATGGGCAGAAGACCTAAATAGACATTTCTCCAAAGAAGACATACAGATGACCAATAGGTACATGAAAAGATGTTCAACATCTCTAATTATTAGAGAAATGCAAATCAAAACTACAATGAAGTATCACCTCATACCAGTCAGAATGGCCATCATCAAAAAATCTACAAACAATAAATGCTGGAGAGGGTGTGGAGAAAAGGAAACCCTCTTACACTGTTGGTGGGAATGTAAATTGGTGCAGTCACTATGGAAAACAGTGTGGAGGTTCCTCAAAAAACTAAAAATAGATTTTCCATATGATCCAGCAATCCCACTCCTGGGCATATACCCAGACAAAACTATAATTTGAAAAGATACATGCATCCCTATGTTCATAACAGCACTATTTACAATAGGTAAGACATGGAAACAACCTAAATGTTCATCGACAGGTGAATGGATAAAGAAGATGTGGTATACATATGCAATGGAATATTACTCAGCCATCAAAAAGAATGAAATAATGACATTTGCAGCAACATGGATGGATTTAGAGATTATCATACTAAGTGAAGCAAGTCATAAAGAGAGAGACAAATACCATATAATATCACTTATATGTGGAATCTAAAATACAATACAAATCAACATATCTACAAAACAAAAACAGACTCACAGATATTGAGAACAGACTCGCAGTTGCCAAGGTGGGGGAGGGGAGGGAAGGCTTGGGTGTTTGGGATTAACAGAGGCAAACTATTATATATGGGATGGATAAACAACAAGGTCCTACTAATATAGCACAGGGAACTATATTCAATATTCTGTGACAAACCATAATGGAAAAGAATATATACGTATATATATGTGTGTGTAACTGAGTCACTCTGTTGTACAGAAGAAATTAACACAACATTGTAAATCAATTATACTTCAATAAAACGTAAAAAAAAAAAAGAAAAAAAGACCATCCACCAGTTCATTCTGCTATCTGATGATTAAAAGGCTGGTCTTATCAACCAAAGCCTCTTTATGCCATAAGTTTAAAATGTGGTCTTCTGAGCATAATTTTCAGAAAGACTCCCTTAAAAGAATAATAACAGCAAAACAACCATATTTCTCCTGTATCCCAAATCCTCATAGACAAATTGGCCACTGTAATTATTTCCCCGAAGCTTGTCAAGGCTTAAGGGTACTTTTATTTTTCCCACTAAGCTTATTTTTAAGAACTTTATTCCAAGTCATGGTTCCTTTTATCTCCTATCCCACGTTTTCCATATTAATAATAATAATAACTAATATCAACTCAGACTTAAAACGTTCCAGGCACTCTTCCAACTGCTGTACAGGAATTATAAACACTACAACCGTACATGATAGGCATTATTATTACTAAATATTATCATATACATTTTACGTAAATATGAAAACTGGGGCACAGAGAGTTCAACAAAACGCCAAATGTCACACAGCTAGTAGTAGGCAAATGATTATCTTCTACATTAATACTTAGGGCTCCACCAGCATACTTCTCACTAACTTTCTTTTCTGTGGCAGAGATGGTATAGGCATTGAGTTCAAAGTAGAAAGAACAATCAAGAAAGGAGACAAGCGTGGAGTAGTGTTTGCTCAATTGCATTATATAGGATAAAAAGTTCTACAGAGCCAAAATGGAGAAATTATTGCATGTAGGAAAGGGAATTTGGAAACTTTTCTCTAAGCAGTGAGCACTACTGAAAGCTTTGAGCAGGAGAGTGTAAGACTGTGCTTCCAAAAAACCTAACCTGACAGCTGAAGCGTAATAAATTAGGCAGGGAGACTGGAGGCTCAGGGCCCAGTAGAGAAGTTATTGCTAGTCTGAGATCAGGGATAAGGGAGTAGTGAGCAGAGGAAGGCCTTGCAGAGATATTATGGAAAATCAACAGGATTTTGCTGCACATTCAGATGCAGGCAAAAGTGAAAGAGAAGGAGCAAAGATCCTTTTGAGATTTAGAACCTGGAAAACAGATGGGATGTTGGTTCCATGAATACACGAAGGAACACAAGAAAAGAAGAAAGTTTGGAAGAAAAAAACCTACATATTAAGCTTTATCATCCTCTCAAGTCATTCAATGTATATTTTAACATGCTACATCTCACTAGAAACTTAGAAAACTTCCTTTAGAGTTGTCTGCATTGCATCCTCAGAAAAGTTATTGTATGTTGTTTTTCTCTTTTCCTGGAAGTCACTCTCTCTTCTGCTCTGATAAATGCTCTTATCAGTAAGCGTCTAACTCCAGCGACAACTCCTCCCTAGAACCTAAACTAACTACCCTACATCGCTTCCCTCCACAGCCTTTACATTTACCAACAGGATCCCTCCTACTGGCACTTCACCATACACAAACCACACACCTGGAATACAGGTCTCTAGAAGAGAAAATGTATGCTTCTTTTTATTCCTTAACTTCATCATAACTGTGTCATGATTACGTGCCTAAAGAGAGAGAGATGGAATCGTTGCTATGATGAGCAAAAGAGTTGCTTACTATTCATATGTTTTATACTATGGCATTCTTATGCACCATATTTGACAAATGTTAAAATTTAAGGACTGTTAATGTACCTCTACCACATGTAATTTGCTCCAATTATTGAAAAATGCCATGTGAATATAAAAAATTGATGCAAAACAGGTGGTCTCTCCATTGTTGACCAAGATGCCACCACTGACCCCACACATGTATTTCAACAGTTGAAGATAAGAAACGGTCATCAAAGAATAGGTTTAAGAAATGGCAAGATGATCTCCCTGTGCTGTGCTGCTGCTTCCCACTAGCTATTTTATATTCAGTAGTGTATATATGTCGATGCTACTCTCACTTTGCCCCAGCTTCCCCCTCCCACCTCATGTCCTCAAGTCCATCCTCTATGTCTACATCTTTATTCCTGCCCTGCCATTCAGTTCATCAGTACCGTTTTTTTTAGATTCCATATATGTGCATTAGCATACGGTATTTGTTTTTCTCTTTCTAACTTACCTCACTCTGTATGACAGACTCTATGCCCATCCACCTCATTACTGATAACTCAAGTTCGTTCCTTTTTATGGCTGAGTAATATTCCATTGTATGTATGTGCCATATCTTCTTCATCCATTCATCTGTTGATGGACACTTAGGTTGCTTCCATGTCCTGGCTATTGTAAATAGTGCTGTAATAAACACTATGGTACATGTCTCTTTTTGAATTATGGTTTTCTCAGGGTATATGCCCAGTAGTGGGATTGCTGGGTCATATGGTAGTTCTATTTTTAGTTTTTTAAGGAACCTCCATACTGTTTTCCATAGTGGTTGTATCAATGTACATTCCCACCAACAGTGCAGGAGGGTTCCCTTTTCACCACACCCTTTCCAGCATTTATTGTTTCTAGAATTTTTGATAATGGCCATTCTGACGGGCGTGAGGTGATACCTCATTGTGGTTTTGAATTGCATTTCTCTAATGATTAGTGGTGTTGAGCATCTTTTCATGTGTTTGTTGGCAATCAGTATGTCTTCTTTGGAAAAATGTCTGTTTAGGTCTTTTGCCCATTTTTTAACTGGATTATTTGTTTTTTTTATGTTGAGCTGCATAAGCTGTTTGTATATTTTGGAGATTAATCCTTTGTCTGCTGTTTCATTTGCAAATATTTTCTCCCATTATGAAGGTTGTCTTTTTGTCTTGTTTATGGTTTCCTTTGCTGTGCAAAAGGTTTTAAGTTTACTTAAGTCGCATTTGTTTATTTTTGTTTTTATTTCCATTACTCTAGGAGGTGGGTCAAAAAAGATCTTGCTGTGCTTTATGTCAAAGAGTGTTTTTCCTATGTTTTCCTCTAATAGTTTTATAGTGTCTGGTCTTACATTTAAGTCTTTAATCCATTTGGAGTTTATTTTGTGTATGGTGTTAGGGAGTGTTCAAATTTCATTCTTTTACATGTAGCTGTCCAGTTTTCCCAGCACCACTTATTGAAGAGGCTGTCTTTTCTCCATTGTATGTTCTTGCATCCTTTGTTGTAAATTAGGTGCCCATATGTGCATGGGTTTATCTCTGGGTATTCTATCCTGTACCATTGATCTATATTTCTGTTTTTGTGCCAGCACCATACTGTCTTGATTACTGTAGCTTTGTGGTATAGTTCGAAGTTAGGGAGCCTGATTCCTCCAACTCCGTTTTTCTTTCTCAAGATTGTAAAATAGTTAGCTAGTGGGAAGCAGTAACATAGCACAGGGAGGTCAGCTTGGTGCTTTGTGATGACCTAGAGGGGTGGGATAGGGAGGGTGGGAGGGAGGCTCAAGTGGCATGGGATATGGGGACATATGTATGCATATGGCTGATTCACTTTGTTGTACAACAGAAACTAACACAGTATTGTGAAGCAATTATACTCCAATAAAGATCTATTAAAAAAAACAAAAAGCGAAAGAAAGAAATGGCAAGATGGACACACTGAGAGAACTTTCCTTGAAGCCTCAGCAGTACCAGAAAGAAAGCTTCTGCTTCCCATACTCAGATCCTTGGGCCTTCCTCCTGAACTCTAAAATGGTTGTCTTACCCAAGAGATCATATGAAGCATACATCAAGCAATCTAAACTCTGGGTAGATAAACTTATCTTCTCTCTCCTAAGCTATGAAAATGAAATGCAAAAGTTAAATAAGCAACCTGAATAACTATTAAACTCAAAGTTGCTTTGGAATTCAATGCCAATTTTCCCCTGAATAAAGACTCAGATTCACCACTCCTTCTCCAAACCATCTACAATTAGGCTCAAAGCCCACTTATAAATTCACTCAAAAAGGCCAAAGGGTTAAGAGATGAGCCAGAAAGTATAATATAGCTTTTCAAATTACTCTATTTCCAATTGAAATGCAGTGTTTATTATTGAGCATTCTTTTTTCCCCATCCTTCCCTCCTTCCCCCAATTCAAAAGGCATTCTTTTTTTTAATAAAGAGAAAAAATTCTATCTTAATTTAACCACACAACTAGCATGAAAATTAACTCAATGAATAAAATTGTCAAAAGGGGTAAATGATAGGATTCCTTCTTAGCCAAGCTGTCTGTCTAAAATTAGACTGCTTTTCAGGATTTACTGCCACTATTAAGATAATGTCCTTTTGACAGTAAAGCAGTGCTTCTTGGATGTAGTGTGCTGCAGAGCCCAGGCAAAAGTGCTTGGTGATGGACTCCAGGGATCTTACTGTTTCAGTGCTATATACTGGTCTTTGTTCACCAGACGAAGACACTGCAGTGGGATACACAGTTCAAGACCAGCACTTAAAGAAAGATGAGTTCAAGGACGTAGAGTACCTTATTTCTGCCATGATAACATGATGAATTACAGTGTATTAAGAAAGTGTTGACACATGTGGGAATAAGCTCCTGACAGGCTTGCCAGTAATTAAGGCACATTGTATGTAAAGTCACTACAAAACATTGCAGTCTGGTTCTTTGTTCAGGGTTTTCTGCCAAGTGGTGTTATTCATAAGCTTGACGGAAAATACTTGCATCTACAAAATCTTTGTGATTCACTGGATGATGAGGGCAAGAAGAAAGAGAGATTGGGCTCTATGAAAGCTTAAATGTTCCTGCAGCTAGATAGATACAGTAATGATTTTCCTACTGCTCCAGAGGGCTGTATATTTTAAAGATAAATTACCTAAAATGGGCAGGGACATAACAGGACTTACAGGATGTTTGGGAAAGATGGAAAAATTTCTGTTCTCCATTCTTTCCCTGATCATTTATCCTTATGCCCCCTCCTTTAAAGTTCATTGGAAAAACCAAGAACTGCATAATAAAGCCCTGTTTCGTGTCACATTCCTTAAGCCCACCTGGCTCCTCATCCTTGGCTACTGCCAAAAAACTGGGCTTCCTATTTGTGATAATAACCAAGTGTATCTAGAGTGGACAAGACCAAAGCCCGTAGCCAGACTTCAGACCAGAGCCAACAGGCTTTGTCCAGGCCCTTCTCACTTGGCCTACAACCATCTGCACAGTCTCATTCCCCAGCCTAGTGCAGACCTCAGGACACAGCTCCCAGCCAGGAGCCGTAAGGAAAGACATATCTTAAGTTGCCTCTCCTGATGTCCAACAAGATTTAGGACATTCATGATTTCCAAGGGCTGAATTGTATGTAGTCTGGCACTTCTAAACCTTATTTTCCTAATAAATTGTTTTATTGAGTGATAAGAAATAGAATTGACATCCATGCCAGGTGTAATGGAAATTCTTAGAACTGCACATCACCAGGAACTAAACTAAACCTCTCGTTCCCTAAGAAGGGTTGAACTGAAGACTTCATGTAAACAATAGCCTCATAGTGAGTAATATTCACTAGAGAGCTATTATCCCAAATGGTATCTCAGTGAAGGACAGATATTCAGACTGAATACCTGGCAAACACAGTGGTGAAGTGCAGGCTCTGTCCTATACTCAAACGGCCAAAAAACAGACTGGGGGTGGGGATGCGCTTTTGCTTGCCTCAGCTTATCCTGCCAGAGGGACCCCTGGCTTCCACTTCCTTGGCTGCTAGAATGAACCAAAATGTCAGAACTCTCTAACACATACACAGTGAGCCTCTGACAATGGTCTCAACCTGGCTGTGTGTTAGAATCACCTGGGGAGTGTAAAAAATATATACCAGTGCCTGGGAGATAATTTTCAAAGCTTCCCAGATGATTCTCACATACAGCCAGGGCGAACAGCCACCAGGCTAGGGGAATCGCTGAACACCTGTTAACAACAGTGACAGAAGTTGCTCTGTGGAGGCCTCTTCAGTGTAAGGTGGGTATTTGTCACAGGCTTTGTACACCTTGTTCAGGTGACCTGTCACTCATTGTAGTCATATCTACTTTCTTTCTTCAAGAAAGGTTAATGCACTGATTCTTGAATTATAAAATTATAAAGACAAGGGCTTCCCTGGTGGCGCAGTGGTTGAGAGTCTGCCTGCCAATGCAGGAGACATGGGTTCGTGCCCTGGTCTGGGAAGATCCCACGTGCCGCAGAGTGGCTGGGCCCATAAGCCATGGCCGCTGAGCCTGCGTATCTGGAGCCTGTGCTCCGCAATGGGAGAGGCCACAACAGTGAGAGGCCCGCGTACCAAAAAAAAAAAAAAAAAAAAAAAAAAAAAAAAAAAAAAAACC
>NW_020174268.1:7099904-7179516 GCF_003031525.2 Neophocaena asiaeorientalis asiaeorientalis | reverse complement strand
AACAAAAAAAAAAAAAAAAAAAAGAATTATAAAGAAAAAATTTTTTAAATATTCCATGTTCAACGTGGAGAATTTGGAAAATAAAGTGTGAAGAAAAATATAAAACCCTAAATTCCACCAAACAGATACAAATGCCTTTAATGTTTAATGTTTAGGAGTCTTTTTACATTTTTTTTTCCTCCAAATAATAGCATACATATGCATTTTGTTTAAAAAATACTGGAATCATATATGGTTATATAGGAACAGCTTATTTATATCATTAGAATTATCTGTTCCTTGAAAGTTTGAAAGAACTTACCCATAGAACCCTATGGTTCTAAAACATTTTTGGATATAAATCTTTTTTTTTTTGCGGTACACGGGCCTCTCACTGTTGTGGCCTCTCCTGTTGCGGAGCACAGGCTCCGGACGCGCAGGCTCAGCGGCCATGGCTCACGGGCCCAGCCGCTCCGTGGCACGTGGGGTCCTCCCGGACCGGGGCACGAACCCGTGCCCCCTGCATCGGCAGGTGGACCCTCAACCACTGCGCCACCAAGGAAGCCCAGGATATAAATCTTTGACATTAAAATTTTTTCATATTTGTCTTTAGAATATTTTTTCCTTTTATGGTCAATCTTGATAGTTCACAATTTTCTAAGAAAGCAGTATATTGGAAAATTCCATTTTATGGGCATAGAGTTTAAAGTAGTATTTCCTTATATCCCTTGCTCTGTTATTCTCAACAGGAGTAGGGCAGGTAGCAATGCAAGTAGTGGATCATAATCTCCTGGAGGCATCTTTAAGAGCACATGCCCCAACATTGCACCAAATGTGCCCAGTGCACCCTACTGCCACCCACTCTTGGCCCTGCCATTGTTGAGAACCACTGAAGTGAACAACTAATGAGAACAACTAGTGAGAGGTGCAGATTACACACACAAACAGCATGAAGTCATAAAAAAAAGTGCTGAGAACCACCATGGGGCACTCTTGCTCCAGACCTCCTTTTAGTGGAAAAGCCTGAAACATCATTGGAACAGCATTACTGTCATCTGGTTTGCCCAATAAGGAGCATGATTTGAAGTAACACACTTTACTTATATAGTTACTTGGAGCTAACACTACTTACATTCAGTGTGGAGTAGACCATCCAAACTCATAAATTCTACACATGTTCCTGCTATAAACAATTGGGATTCACAATTAGATCCAATTACTTTTCACTTCCAAGAACTCCATCACCTCTGTCATAAGATGTTCATTACATCTGAATTTTTATTTTTGCTTTCTTGGCAATTTACAACCCTTCTTAACATTGGCCCTGAAGAAGACATGGAGAGCTTCCAGACCTGTAAAAAGACTTAGTCGTCTTTCTGGACAGCTCGATAAAGATGTATGCTCAGTACACATTGGTAATCCAAAAAAAAAAAGGCAGTAGAAGCAAAAGGATTTGGAAAAAATATGGGATATATTATTATTCTATTTCATAAATCATCCATAACTTATCTTTAACATTTAGGGCCATCTTCTCCCAAAAGGGACAAAAATTCCACAAAAGAGCAATAAAAAAGAAGCAAGGCAGGGTGAGGATTTTCACATACAGAGGAATTGAAAAGGCTGGAACTTTGTTTTTTGAAAAGGAGGACAGTAATTCAGAGTAATTAGGGAAATGTGAAATAATGGGGAACAAAATGAGTAAAACGAATGAATGAATGGCATGCTATACAAATTAACCAAGTCACTTTAATCAGAACCTACATAGCCACAATTATAACAATAATTCAAACATTTTAACCCAATTTTTATTGACTGATTTAGAGCATTTAAATTGAATTAAAGGCAATGATTTTTTATATAAAATCATATAAAACTCCAAGTCTTAAAAGACTAGCAAAACAAATTGGTTTCTGACTTTTTCTGTACTAGAAAAACTATCAACCCCTAAGTTAAATGTTATCAGCTACACTTTAATAAATTAGACAAATAGATCAAATTAAGTAGTTTCAAGTGAAATATAGACCTACATAAACAAAGGACTGCCATGAAAATGTCATTTTCCTGGAGGACTCAACCCAGCACATAAAATGAAACTTGAAAATCATACAACAAAAAAGAAGCTTTACATTTTCTGGGAAACACTTAATAAAAATGATTAACTCCTACTTAGAACAACTGGAGGATGAAAGCTTTGGTACATTTATGAGAGTTAGGATGAGTGGCCTCACATAGATGGAGTACACACAACACCATGTATAATGTACCTTTCCCTATTTTAACATTCCATGTGGCCTATACATGAGTTGAGAACAAAACCACATGTGTTATAGATATATAGTAATTAAAAAATTAGGACTGTCTTTAATAGAAATGCACCAGCAACAGGCAACCATCATTACCTCTATGCTTTAAAAGCAAGCAGAATACTTCTCGGGGAAAAAAACCATTATGAGGCCTTAGGCTCACCACGTAGTTCTGCAGAGCTCCAAAGAGCCACAGGCCACAGAAAAGCCTGACTTCAGTGAATACTGATTCTAGAAGTGTCATCTGTGTCATACAACGCTAGGTCTTCTGAAGTCCCAGTGCTATTCAGACAGAAATTATTTTTCCTATCTCTGCACAGTATTCTCTTCATCCCTAGATTGCATGCCTGGAAACTAACAGGTAGTGTAATAAATAAGAGCATAAGATAGTACAGTGATCAGCACACTGGCTTTGGCATTAAATGAACCTAGTATGTGTCTCTACCATGCCACTTGCCAGCAGGGAACCTTGGAGGGGTTCCTCAACTGTCTGAGTTTGTTTCCTCATCCACTTAGTGAGGGCAACATCAGGCCTGCCCCATAGGCCTTTTGGGGAGTCAAATAAAAGACAAATTGCTTAATATAGTATCCCACAAATGGCAAGATTTCAATAATGTTGGCTATTTTTATAGGAAAACTGTAGCCACAATCTACCTTATCTGAAAATACAGGCTCATACAAACAGTACAAAGCTTCCAGAAAAACAATTTGACAATGTGCTTCGAAATCCTTAAAAGCGTTAGTACAGGGACTTCCCTGGCAGTCCAGTGGTTAAAACTTCACCTTCCAGTGCAAAGGGGGTGAGGGTTCAATCCCTGGTTGGGAAGCTAAGATCCCACCTGCCTCGCGGCCAAAAAACCAAAACATAAAACAGAAGCAATATTGTAACAAATTCAATAAAGACTTTAAAAAATGGTCCACATCAAAAAAACAAAAAAAAACAAAAACTTTTAAAAAAAAGTGATAGTACAATTTGCAGGAGAAATTTCACCTCCAGGAATATAGCCTAGAGAAACAAAATGCAGCCTCCACATGTATAGGAATGCTCATTGTGTTGATGTTTTTAAATCTGAACTTTTAATTTTCAGATAACTGTAGATTCACATGCAGTTCTATGAAACAATATAGAGAGATCCTGTATACCCTTTCCTCAATTTTCCCTAATAACAACACTTTACAAAACTATGACACAATATCAAAACTAGGGTATTGACATTGATAAAGTCAAGATGTTGAACATTTCCATCACAAGGCTCTCCCACATTGCCCTTTTATAGCCACACCTACCTCCTTCCTATTCTCTCCCACCTCCTCCTTAACTCCTGGCAATCAGTAATGTGTTCTCCATTTCTATAACGTTGTCATTTCAAGAATGTTGTACCAGTGGAATCATACAGTATGAAATCTGTGAGACTGGCTTTTTACACTCAACATAATTCCCTGAAGATTCATCCAAGTTGCATGTCTCAATAGTTCATTCCTTTTTATTGCTGAGTAGTAGTCCCTGGTGTAGATGTACCATACACCCACTGAAGGATACATGGGGTGTTTCCAGTTTGAGATTCATGAATAAAGCTGCTATGAACATTTGTGTACAGGCTTTTTGTGAACATAAGTTTTTACTTCTCTGGGAGGAATACCCAAGAGTTCAATTGCTGGGTCATATGGTAGTTGCATATTTGTTTTTTTTAGGGAGCTGCCAAAATGTTTTCAGAGTGCCTGTACTATTTTACATTCCCACCCGCAATGTATGAGTAATCCATTGTATTATTTTAAACACTGAAAACAGTAAACCACCTCAGTTTCTAGTGGCAAAAACAAGTAATGCTATAGCCTCAGGATGCACTAATATTAGGGCATTTAAAATAGTATTTAATGCATCTTTATGGGAAGAAAATACCATTTATTGTTAAGTTTAAAAATTCAAATATAAGTAGGAATAAATATAACTATATAAATGTATGTTGTGTATATACATGTACATTAACAAACGCGCACACACACACACACACACACACACACACAGAACTGGAAAACCAGCCAAAACATAACTCTAAGAAACATAAATTAGAAGTTTATACTTTTAATACTTATTTTTTGAATTTTCTATATTGACTATGTGCTACTTTTATAACTTAAAAATGTTTCTTGTTAATCAATAAAATTATGATCTAACCACCAAGTCAATATCTCTTCTTTAAAATACGTACAAACGTACCATGATTTATTCATCCAATGCCCTAATTATACACATTGATGATTTTTCCAGCTTTTTCCCACTTTGAACAATGCTATAGTGAGAATCCTTGAATATACAGTCTTACGCTCTGATGACTTCATTTCTTTAGGAGAGATTCTTAAAGGCAGAACTGACAGGTCAAAGAAGATGATTAGTTTTTACTTTAATCTACCAGATCACTTTCCAAAGAGAATATTTCACATTCCCAAGAGCAATTTATGAGAGCTATTTCCCCACATTCTTTTTACTTCTAGATGTTATGAGTCTTTTACATTTTTGCCAGGATAATGCATGAAAATGAGAGCTTGTTGCTACTTTGATTTGCATTTCTCTCACAACATGTGATGTTTGCATCTTTTCATTTGTGTACTGCACACCTGATTTCCTCTTTCATCTATCACCTGTTGATATTCTTTGTCCAGTTTAAAACTGGGTTACCTATTTTTTCCTTATCAACTGTAGGGGTTTTAAAATATAATAAGAACATTAGGACATTAACCCCTTGACTGTTACATGTATTACAAATATTTTCTCCCTACATGATTTGCTTTCAATTTTTGTCTATTTTATTTTTCCAAGAAAATGTCTTTATGTTTTATATGGTTAAATTTGTCAATCTTCTTGGCTTCTAGATTTCTTATGTTGTTTAGAAGTCTACCTCAATACACACACACAGCCCCCCAAGGTTATACAAAGGATGTCCTAAGTTGCCTTCTAATATTTTTAATATTTTGCACTTAATACCTTAAATTTTCTTTTATTTTTATATAATCGTCTTTATATTTGGTACACAGCAAGCATCCATGCAGATGGGAGGAGTGGGAATCATTTTCTTATTTATTTATTTATTTTTATTTATTGGCTGTGCTGGGTCTTCATTGCTGCACGTGGGTTTTCTCCAGTTGTGGCGAGTAGGGGGCTATGCTTCATTGCAGTGCTCGGACTTCTCACTGCTGTGGCTTCTCCTGTTGCGGAGCATGGACTCTAGGCATGCAGCCTTCAGTAGCTGTGGCACCAGGCTCAGTAGTTGTGGCTCGTGGGCTCTAGAGCACAGGCTCAGTAGTTGTGGTTCACGGGCCCAGTTGTTCCATGGCATGTGGGATCCTCTCAGATCAGAGCTTGAACCCATGTCCCCTGCATTGGCAGGCAGACTCTTAACCACTGCACCACCAGGGAAGTCCCTTCTTACTAATTTAAAAGGCCAAATTCCCATAGGAATTTACAATTATTCCTGGACTCCCTATTATCATTCATCTAGCTATTTTTGTGCTAATACCACAAAATTTTGATTAAGTAGCTTTATCATAAATTTTAATATCTGATAAGGCAATTTTCAAAACTGTCTTAGTGTTTCAAGAACACATTCTTCTACACGAACTTTAAAATCAGTTATATCCATGGTATGTTAAGTAAAAAATGTCAAGCTGTGGAACAGCATATATAGTATGATCTTATGGCCTAAAAAATAGGAAACACTAGGATGGGAAAAGAGAGTGGAGGAGTGATGTACCTCTGCATCAAACCAAGCTGTCAACACCAGTTACCCCAGAAGAATGGAATTAGGTGTAGAGATTGGCCTTCACCCTGTTGTTGTGTTGCTTTGTGGTTTGGCTTGTTACAGGTATGCTAGTTTCAGAGAAAAACCCAATTAAATATTTTAAATAAATAAAATATAATTTCATTATTAGAGCTGGAAGAGACCTGAGAATGTATCTCTTCCAACTCCTACCCAAACAGGAATCTCCTTGGCAATATCTCTGCCAGATAGTCTTTTATACTGTTTAAAAACATCCAGAGACAGGGAGTTCTCTTATTTTTCTGTGCTGCCTGCTTTATCATTGGAGAGCTGTAATTGTTGGAAGGCTCTTTCTTACATTTGTTTAAAATATGTCAGCCTCTAGTATCCACTCAGGTCCTGCGCCTGTCTTCTGGAGCAACATAGTATAAAGAGGATTTTTTCTTTGGTCCCCTAAGCATTTAATTGTTCCATAATCAACTAAGTCAATCCTTCAACTGTACTATTATCATTGTTAGTGGTGGTGTTGTTATACACATTTTTAGAGTGTATCTTGTATTAAGCACTGTGTAATTAACTATTTTACATGGATTTACTTATTTAATTCTCACAGTAACCCAGAGATGTGGCTATTGTTACTACCTCCATTTTATGGAGGAAGGAAGTAAACCCAAGAGGTTACTAATCTGCCTGAAATCATTTAGCTAGTAAATGATGGCACCAGGACTCAAATCTACATCTGGCTGGCTCCAAAGACTATATTCTAACTACAGCACTGCACTTTACTGCCCCTCTATTATAATAATATTATTGGGTTTTTATTTTAATGTAAACAATGCTACAGTGAACATCTTTGGCTATGTCTCCTTTGCACATGTGCCAGAAGCAAAAACCCAGCTCACAGAATATTTACACTTTCAGTGTTATAAGAAACTAGAAAATTGGCCTCTACAAAGTAGCTGACCAATTTATACTCTTAATCTTAACTTTCTATAGCTGAATAAGGGCTCCCAATGCTACCCTGATCCTAATCCCTAGAACCTGTGAATGTTACCTTTAGTGCAAAAGGGATTTTACAGAAGTAATTAAGGTACAGGGAGGTGAAGGGAGATTTGAGTACAGAAATTAAAGGAAAAATAAAATGTAATGATGAAAGCAGGGGAAGAAAGATGATGTGATGTGAGGAAGAGATGACAAGACAGGGAATGCAGGCAACTTCTAGAAACTAGAAAAGACAAGGAAATAGTTTCCCCTAAATTCTCCAGAAGGAACCAGACCTGACAATACCTTGGTTTTAGCCCCTTAAAACTGTTTCTGGATTTTGGCCCTCAGAACTATAAGTGAATAAATTTGTGTTGATTTAGGCTACCAAGTTTGCAATAATTTGTCATGGCAGCCATAGGAAACTGATATAATTTTTAAGACCATTTTAAAAAAATGATGAATGCACTGAATTTTATTTATTCCTTTTTTCTACATCCAGCGAGATAGATTTTATCTTTTTTGCTTTGTTAAAATTTTTAATTACATTGATAGATCTTTTTTCAACATCAAATAATCCTTAAATTTCTGGGAAAAATCATACTTAGTCATGATGTATTTTTAAAATATATTGTGGAGTTCACTTTGATAATAGTTTGCTTTTAGTTTTTGTATTGATGTAGGAGTGTCCCCTCATTTTCTCCTTTTTACTTTGCAGTCTAATGGGGAGAGATATGTATATAATGGGGAGAGATAGAATAATGGAATAAAACTATTTCTTTAACAGAATATAGAAGGAACATCAAGAACAGAACAGAACAAATAACCATGCAAGGCACATATTTCCTGTCTGGCCACAATTTCTGACCCCCTCTGTCCTTGGACCTTTGTAAGATTGACTCCATCAGCCATGTTCCATCTAGGCAATCTACTAGTTTCAGGCAGGTTTCTCTGTCTTCCTTCAGAACTTGGAGCACATAGTTAGTTGTTCAAAAGGGACCACCTGCCACCTAAGAGCCTTCATCTTTAGTTCGCCATTTTTTCCCCAATCCCTAGAACTGGGTACCTTCCCTTCGTCACTCCCCTTATATAAAGGTGTCTTCTACTCATCATCTTCCCAAATGAAAATGTCTTCAACACATTCCTCCCAAATAAAGCTGTCATCTACTCATTGCCCCTCCTCCCAAATAAAGGCTTCAAAACTTTAAGAATCCAAGCTATGCTATAAGTTCATAGGACTGTACATCTATAGAACAAAGGCTTAGTAGTTGTTAATTGTTCAAGTTGGGCTTTTTGTCACTATTCTTGTTGTTACTGTTGTTAACACAACTTCCCAACTCACATCTCATCCTCCACAGTGATGACTCCAATCCTATATTCTCCCCAATCCTACCCTTACTCTCAGAAAATCAACATGCATGGTAGTTGTACTCATAATGACTCCATTATTTTTCTTTTCCCCAAGACCACAGCTTTTTCTCTCTTCAACTTGTCATCTACAACAAAAGTCCTGTCTCCTTCAGGACTAGTGTTTTCAAAGTTATATTATAACTCATATAAGAAACACAGCCTCTCTGGAGGCAATTTAGCATTATACATAAAAGATGTAAATATATTTACCTACCCAAACTATTTCTGAGAATTTATCCTAAGGAAATAATTGGAAAGATCTGAACACAAAGGATGTTCATGGCAACATTATTTGTAAATTAAAAAATTTAAAAACAGCCTATATCAATAAAGGAATGACTAAATAAATAGGTCTGTGTAATGGAATACTATATGTCATTAAAATTGATGAAACAGACTAATATTGAATAATATTAGTGTCCATGACATGAATAAATGTCCATGACACATTACTGATTGAAAAGGAATATTGCAGAGAAGCATGTATAATATGATTTAATTTAGGTAGAAATTTTGTGTATATGGTTATATATATATAACACACACACACACACACACACACACACACATACATGCAGAGAAATAACTTTAAACACATTCAGCAAAATCTTAACTTAGATGGCTATCTCTATGTGGTGAGATTTGGAGTGATTTTTTCTTTATGTTTTATATCTTATATTTATTTGTTTGTGTATTGTGTGTGTGTGTGTGTGTGTGTGTGTGTGTGTGTGTACACAAGGTCTCAGTTGATAATGGGCAGCATTTAGTAAAAATATTTTGGCAACCAAATACTTTATCAAACACCACTGTCTCTAAAGCATAGGACTGGCCATAAGAGGTGAAACTGGTCTAGTTAGACCAATTGGATAAAGGCCCTAAGACGTCTGGATAGATACACTGTTGGAAAACCTCTATTTTCTATGTGTTCCTTCTATGTAAAATTTGTATATTTTTCCAAGGTTCAGCTTGATGTGGCTTTCACATGATCCCTCCAGAAATAAACAGACAAGGTTTTAGTGACTGTGTCAAAGCGTGTCATCTGTTAACTTACAAATGTTAATATTGACAATTGACAGGTAGGTAGGAACTGCTTGTAAGAATTATAGGCATTTCTGAGTATATATTTACTGAATCTTTTAGAAATTAAACTTAGAATTTGTACTAAGTGCAATGTTAAACACACTATTTTGAACTTAATGTGGTACATAAACATGTTTATAAGAATTGTATTCATTTCTGAGACATTTTTTTACCCCAGTCGAAGACTTTTTATGTGTTTTGGCACATGTATTTATTTAATCAAAGGCTTAAAAGTTTTAAGAAGTATAAAAATGGCTGAACCATGTGAAGGAATTCTGAGAAGGCACGGATGAAATGCTAATGAAACACTGGAGAAGAGGTCCAATAAATACTGGGACTAATGCAAAATTCTAGGATAAAGACAGAGAAAGGACATTTAAGGAAGAGAACACTTGGAAAGCAGTAGAGGAAAAAAAACATAGAAATAATCTAATAGGAATATCACATGCAAATAATTAAGCTGGAGAAGTACTTAAAAGAAAATATATAGCTTAAAATAGCACAAGGCAATGCAGATATTGTCAACTAGATTTAAACACAGAATAAACACAATCATATTTTGTTAATAACTATTAAGAGCTGATAGACTAGAATACATTATATCAAGTATGGCTAGTTTTCAACAATGTGAGATGATCACGTGCTACTGCTTATCAATTTGAGGGTTACAAATTGCCTCATCAAGCTGAGGGCCGGACACCGGGGAGCAGGTGCACCAGCCCCTAGTGACAGGTGGAGTCCCAACAACGTTGGAACAGCCCTGGGGCTGAGTGGAGGTGAGAAACCGGCTCAGGGAGATTTGGGCTGTACCTGGGTTCCACAACCAGCAAGTGACTGAGGCATCACTACATCCACTTCTTCTGCTCTCTCAAGTGTTGGGTGCCTGACACAGTTCCCCAACCAGGGGACAAACTCATGCCCCCTGCAGTGGAGGCGCAGAGCCTTAACCACTGGATTGCCAGGGAATTCCCCAGAATCTGCTTTTTACCAAGACTCTTCCCACCAAACACCCATGTGGCTGACAACGTCTTGGTGCTCCAGCCGAGTGTCAGCCCTAAGCCTCTGAGGTGGGAGAACCGAGTTTAGAACACTGGACTACCAGAAACCTCCCAGCCCAATATAACATCAATCGGCGAGAGCTCTCCCAGAGATCTCCATCTCAATGCTAAGACCCAGCTCCACTCAACCACCAGGAAGCTCCAGTGCTGGACACACTATGCCAAACAACTAGCAAGTCAGGAACACAACCCCACCCATTAGCAGAGAGGATGCCTAAAACCACAATAAGTTCACAGACACCCCAAAACTCACCACCAGATGTGGTCCTGCCGACCAGAAAGACAAGATCCAGCCTCATCCATCAGAACAAAGGCAGCAGTCCCCTCCACTAGGAAGCCTACACAACCCTCTGAACCAACATTACCCACTGGGAGCAGACACCAAAAACAACAGGAACTATGAACCTGCAGCCTGCAAAAAGGGGACCCCAAACACAGTAAGTTAAGCAAAATGAGAAGACTGAGAAATACGCAGCAGATGAAGGAACAAGGTAAAAACCCACCAGACCAAACAAATGAAGAGAAAATAGGCAGTCTACCTGAAAATGAATTCAGAGTAATGATAGTAAAGATGATCCAAAATCTTGGAAATAGAATGGAGAAAATACAAGAAACGTTTAACAAGGACCTAGAAGAACTAAAGAGCAAACAAACGATGATGAACAACAGAATAAATGAAATTAAAACTTCTCTAGAAGGAATCAATAGCAGAAATAACTGAGGCAGAAGAATGGATAAGTGACCTGGAAGGTAAAATAGTGGAAATAACTACCACAGAGCAGAATAAAGAAAAAAGAATGAAAAGAATTGAGGACAGTCTTAGAGACCTCTGGGACAACATTAAACGAACCAACATTCAAATTATAGGGATCCCAGAAGAAGAAGAGAAAAAGAAAGGGACTGAGAAAATATTTGAAGAGATTATAGTTGAAAACTTCCCTAATATGGGAAAGGAAATAGTCAATCAAGTCCAGGAAGTGCAAGAGACCCATAGAGGAAAAAATCCAAGGAGAAACACACTGAGACACACATTAATCAAACTACCAAAAATTAAATACAAAGAAAAAATATTAAAAGCAGCCAGGGAAAAGCAACCAATAACATACAAGGGAATCTACATAAGGTTAACAGCTGATCTTTCAGTACAAATTCTGCAATCCAGAAGGAATGGCAGGACATATTTAAAGTGATGCAAGGGGAAAACCTACAAACAAGATTACTCTACCCAGCAAGGATCTCATTCAGATTCGACAGAAATTAAAACCTTTATACACAAGCAAAAGATAAGAGAATTCAGCACCACCAAACCAGCTTTAAAACAAATGCTAAAGGAACTTTCCTAGGGAGGAAACACAAGATTAGGAAAAGACCTACAATAACAAACCCAAAACAATTAAGAAAATGGTAATAGGAACATACATATCAATAATTACCTTAAATGTAAATGGATTAAATGCTCCAACAAAAAGACGTAGACTGGCTGAATGGATACAGAAACAGGACCTGTATATATGCTGTCTACAAGAGACCCACTTCAGAACTAGGGACACATACAGACTGAAAGTGAGGGGATGGGAAAATATTCTATGCAAATGGAAATCAAAAGAAAGCTGGAGTAGCAATTCACATATCAAACAAAATAGACTTTAAAATAAAGACTAATACAAGAGACAAAGGAGGACACAGCATAATGATCAAGGGATCAATCCAAGGAGAAGATATAATAATTGTAAATATTTATACACCCAACATAGTAGCACCACAATACAAAAGGCAAATGTTAGCCATAAAAGGGGAAATCGACAGTAACACAGTCATAGTAGGGGACTTTTAACACTGCACTTTCACCAATGGACAGATCAACCAAAATTAAAATAAAAAAGGAAACACAAGCTTTAAATGATACATTAAACAATATGGACTTGATTGATATTTATAGGACATTCCATCCAAAAACAACAGAATACACTTTTTTCTCAAGTGCTCATGGAACATTCTCCAGTGTAGATCATATCTTGGGTCACAAATCAAGCTTTGGTAAATTTAAGAATATTGAAATTGTATCAAGTCTCTTTTCCGACCACAATGCTATGAGACTAGATATCAATTACAGGAAAAAAAAACTGTAAAAAGTACAAACACATGGAGGCTAAACAGTATGCTACTAAATAGCCAAGAGATCACTGAAGAAGTCAACGAGGAAATCAAAAATCACCTAGAAACAAATAACAATGAAAACACAATGACCCAAACCCTATGAGATGCAGCAAAAGCAGTTCTAAGAGGGAAGTTTATAGCAGTACAATCCTACCTCAAGACATAAGAAACATCTCAAATAAACTACCTAACCTTACACCTAAAGCAATTAGAGAAAGAAGAACAAAACAAACCCCAAAGTTAGCAGAAGGAAAGAAACCATAAAGATCAGATTAGAAACAAATGAAAAAGAAATGAAGGAAACAAGAGCAAAGATCAATAAAACTAAAAGCTGGTTCTTTGAGAAGATAAACAAAATTGATAAACCATTAGCCAGACTCATCAAGAAAAAAAGGGAGAAGACTAAAATCAACAGAATTAGAAATGAAAAAGGAGAAAGTAACAACTGACACTCCAGAAATACAAAGGATCATGAGAGATTACTACAAGCAACTATATGCCAATAAAATGGACAACCTGGAAGAAATGCACAAATTGTCACAAAAGCACAACCTTCCGAGACTGAACCAGGAAGAAATAGAAAATATAAACAGACCAATCACAAGCACTGAAATTGAAACTGTGATTAAAAATCTTCCAAAAAACAAAAGACCAGGACCAGACGGCTTCACAGGTGAATTCTATCAAACATTTAGAGAAGAGCTAACACCTATCCTTCTCAAACTTTTCCAGAATATAGCAGAGGGAGGAACACTCCCAAACTCATTCTAGGAGGCCACCATCACCCTGATACCAAAACCAGACAAAGATGTCACAAAAAAAGAAAAATACAGGCCAATACCACTGATGAACATAGATGTGAAAATCCTCAACAAAATGCTAGCAAACAGAATCCAGCAGCACATTAAAAGAATCATAGAGCATGATCAAGTGGAGTTTATCCCAGGAATGCAAAGATTCCTCAATATATGCAAATCAATGTGATACATCATATTAACAAATTGAAGCAGAAAAACAATATTATCATCTCAGTAGATGCAGAAAAAGCTTTTGACAAAATTCAACACCTATTTATGATATCACAGTAATCAGAGAAGAAAAAGAAATAAAAGGAATACAAATTGGAAAAGAAGAAGTAAAACTGTCACTGTTTGCAGATGACATGATACTATACATAGAGAATCCTAAAGATGCAACCAGAAAACTACTAAAGCTAACCAATGAATTTGGTAAAGTAGCAGGATACAAAATTAATGCACAGAAATATCTTGTATTAATATACGCTAATGATGAAAAATCTAAAAGAGAAATTAAGGAAACACTCCCATTTACCATTGCAACAAAAAGAATAAACTACGTAAGGAGAATAAAGACCTATATGCAGAAAACTATAAGACCCTGAAGAAAGAAATTAAAGGTGATACAAGCAGATGGAGAGATATACCATGTTCTTGGACTGGAAGAATCAACATTGTGAAAATGACTCTACTACCCAAAGCAATCTACAGATTCAGTGCAAGCCCTATCAAACTACCAATGGCATTTTTCACAGAGCTAGAGCAAAAAATTTCACGATTTGTATGGAAACACAAAAGACCCCGAAAAACCAAAGCAATTGTGAGAAAGAAAAATGGAGTTGGAGGAATCAGGCTTCCTGACTTTGGAGTATACTACAAAGCTACAGTAATATAGACGTATGGTACTGGCAGAAAAACAGAAATATAGATCAATGGAACAGGATAGAAAGCCCAGAGATAAACCCATGCTTATATGGTCACCTTATCTTTGATAAAGGAGGTAAGAATATACAATGGAGAAAGAGACAGCCTGTTCAATAAGTGGTGCTGGGAACTGGACAGCTACATGGAAAAGAGTGAAATTAGAACAACTCCCTAACACCATACACAAAATATAAACTCAAAATGGATTAAAGACCTAAATGTAAGGCCAGACACTATAAAACTCTTACAGTAAAACAGAGGCAGAATACTCTATGACATAAATCACAGCAAGACCCTTTCTGACCCACCACCTAGAGAAACGGAAATAAAAACAAATGGGACCTAATGAAACTTAAAGACTTTTGCACAGCAAAGTAAACCATAAACAAGACGAAAAGACAACCCTTAGAATGGGAGAAAATATTTTCAAATGAAGCAACAGACAAAGGATTAATATCCAAAATATACAAGCACTCATGCAGCTCAATATCAAAAAAACAAACAACCCAATCCAAAAATGGGCAGAAGACCTAAATAGACATTTCTCCAAAGAAGATATACAGATTGCCAACAAACACATGAAAGGATGCTCAACATCACTAATCATTAGAGGAATGCAAATCAAAACTACAATGAGGTGCCACCTCACACCAGTCAGAACGACCATCATCAGAAACTCTACAAACAATAAATGCTGGAGAGGGTGTGGAGGAAAGGGAACCCTCTTGCACTGTTGGTGGGAATGTAAATTGATACAGCCACTATGGGGAACAGTATGGAGGTTCCTTAAAAAACTAAAAATAGAACTACCATATGACCCAGCAATCCCAATACTGGGCATATACACTTAGAAAACCATAATTCAAAAAGAGTCATGTACCACAATGTCATTGCAGCATTATTTACAATAGCCAGAACATGGAAGCAACCTAAGTGTCCATCAACAGATGAATGGATAAAGATGTGGCACATATATACAATGGAATATTACTCAGCCATAAAAAGAAATGAAATTGAGATATTTGTAGTGAGGTGGATGGACCTAGAGTCTGTCATACAGAGTGAAGTAAGTCAGAAAGAGAAAAACAAATACCATATGCTAACACATATATATGGAATCTTTAAAAAAAAGATGGTTCTGAAGAACCTAGGGGCAGGACAGGAGTAAAGACGCAGACATGCAGAATGGACTTGAGGACAGGTGTAGGGGGAAGGGTGAGTTGGGACAAAGTGAAAGAGTGGCATGGACATATATACACTACCAAATATAAAATAGATAGGTAGTGGGAAGTGGCCGTATAGCACAGGGAGATCAGCTCAGTGCTTTGTGACCACCTAGAGGGGTGGGATAGGGAAGGTGGGAGAGAGACGCCAGAGGGAGGGGATATGGGGATATATGTATACATATATCTGATTCACTTTGTTATACAGCAGAAACTAACACAACAATGTAAAGCAATTATACTCCAATAAAGATGTTAAAAAAAAATAAATTGCCTCACCTATATTAGTAAATTCTTATGCCAGCTCAGCTGATGTGATGGTGTCTTCCAGTGTATTAAGAGAGTGGAACTGAGGCACTGACCCAGTCACATAGCATACTAACAGCAAGCCTGGAAGCAGACCAAAATTATAGCCCATGAACTTCATTCCTAAATACTTTTGGATCGACTTCACCAAACCATTCCCTTGAGATGTTAAGATTGATTGCCCCTGCGTGAAGTTGCCAACTTTTAACTGTTACTTTTATTCATGCAACCCTGCGTGCTGCAGAAACTCAAGTTTGAAATGGTCCCTGGCTTTGCCTAGTAGCCCACAGGAGAAATTAAGTGCTGGAAACCGACACCTTCATCCATTTCCTTATTTGATTTATTCAGGCTCTGTGGGAAACTCACGTGCCTGTCTCTGTGCCTGGAAAGCCAGCCTGATGACCGGACTTATGGGAGGCCAGAACCCAGATGCTCATGGCCCTTCCCTCCTCTGGTGCAGCCCACCTCATTGTCTCTCAAGGATACTTTTGAGTTGACTCTGTCAAAAGAAAATGCTCCAACAGGAAATGAATGACTGGAAATGTTCCTTACAAGACTTCAATTTTTTTTTTTAATAAAGTTTGTACATCATTCAAGAGCTAGCAGGATAACCTCAAGTATACCATCAGCTAAGTCCAATCTTCAGCCTAGAAGTACTATGTCAACTGTTGTTGCATGGGGCTGAGAGACATCACTCTATAACAAGAGAGCTGAGAAAGGTAAAGGTTCCCACAGACATCTGATTCAGAAGAGAAGGCTCTCTCCCTTTTAATTTCATTATGTATATGTATATACATATGTATATGTATATAATTTCATATAATATATATAATTTCAGCAAAATTGAAAATGGATTGAGGCAATAAAAGAAGATGATCGTGAGAATTGGACCCATAATAAAAGTTATTATTAATGCAAGGGAAATAATTACAGTTAGCAGGAATCTTATGTGTGAAAGATAGGAGGAAACCTGTAAGAATAAGGAGAGAGCAAAGACAGAAAACATGGAATGCATACATCATAAATGTGTCTATGAGAGAGAGATTTGGAGACAGAGACCCAGAGAATGAGATGCATAAGAGACTAAGCCTGACTTGCAGAGGCAATTTTTTCTAGAGGTTTACCTGAGTGAAACAATGAAGCAGTTCTCCAGCCCTACTCCTGAAGATTAGGAGCTGAAGATGAGAACAGGACTGGAAACCAAGAGTACAGAATGCACCACAGTGTGAAGACTGGCTGTAGCTGCTGAACTGAAAAATTAGAGACTGGGAGGGGAGGTCTGAGAGGATTTGGGCACACACGGAGCAGAGGAAATTCCCTCAGGTCAAGGCACAGTGGATGTTATGGTGACTGACATTAGATCTGAAGAAGACAGATGACCTGGGCTTCTGATTAGGCCATTTTCTTCTCAGTTGACCATGGACCAGCTTGGCTTGATCTCAGGCTCAGCCCAGGCATTTTCCTGCTCATGGCAGTTTTAATTTTTGGCTCTGCATGAGGAAATGATTGGGGGACACAGTGGTTCTATCAACTTGTGCAGCTGGATCATGCTCACCCACTATCTCACAGGCCCAAACCACCTAAACTGCTCCCTGACACCCTCTGGGTGTTTCCTTCACACTCAATCACATTGCTGAGTTGTTCCTGCAATGAATGGGGCCATGACAATGTCTGGCAATGACACACACCTCACAGTGCCAGAGTATCATCTGAAGAATGAGCTCAAGCTGCAGCCATATCCAGACAAAAGCATAAAGCCAAGCAGTACTTGATAAGGAACTCAAGGGCAACTGAAGACAATTCATTGTCCAAGAGAAGACGAAAGAGAAAAGAGAAGGAGACTTTTCTCAGCAGATTCTTCTGTTTCCATTCCACTATCTTTTATTTTTCCTCACCAGTTGCCACAAACTTTTAATTCACCCTCACAGTTGTGTTTCCTTGAAATATTCCTTGTGAGACTTGTGAATTTGCTTTGAATTTTAATTGCATGCTGTTCCTCCTGGTTGGCTTATGTCCCTGGGTTTTGCTGTCCTTTGCTGCATCTTTCTTACGTGAGTAGTTTACTGTCACCATAGGACTTTGCTACTTGTTCCTCTCATGAGCAACTCATTAAAAAATTTAACAACCAATACTAAGCCCAAGGTTCAATGCTGGATAGTAGCATTATTAATAGTTTGTATTTTTTCATTTGTCTTTGCTCCTGGTCTTGATTTGAACTGTGTAATTTTCAATCTATAATCCATGTACATATGAGATACACATATATATGTGTGTGTATATATATAAATATATACATGTATATATGTAATTCTATAATGATGTGTTTTACCCGTTCTTTTTAAAAAATTCATTTATCTTTTAAAAAATAAGCCTAACATATATGGAAAGTACTGTATGCCCTCCTGAAGACGAATGAGAGCATTTTAAAAGGTTTTCTCAGTCTCTCTGTAAGCTCTTTCAGAAGGAGACTCTTAAATGAATTTTCCAGTCTTTCAAGAAGACAGGCAACAATTCCAACATCAGGAAACATCCTTTAGAATTCTAATACCTGCAGCAAGAATATCATGCTTCCCCAGATGGGCCTCCTACTAAGAATATGTTTCGGTTCCTGAAAAAGGCCCTTTAAGCCAAAGTAATTTAAGTACAATTTAATTTTTTCAAACAACGTAATAGAAGGGGTGAAGTTTCTGACCAATTAACTAAAGAAGTTACAACATGTCACAGATAATAAACAATAAATTATTTTTCAGTAAATTGTACAAAAGGCTCTCTTTTGAAACAAAAGTTTGTTTTTTTTTAATCATACATACTTATAGTAGAAAATTGGAAACTAGGAAAGAAGGAAAGGAAATTTCCCATTAACTATAATCTAACTGATTCATTCATTTCAGTAGTCTTCATAATACAGAATCGATCACTGACAAATATTATGTGGTTGAACCAGATGACTCGCAAAAGTAACTGAAGTAAACACTCAGTTGGATCTATCCATTAACTTCCCACAGAGTCAGGGCCTTCAGTTTGCTCCTACCTTCCAAATAATAGTACTGATAATAATAACACTGGTAATAATCATTATTATCAGTTCAGCTAACACTTATTGAGTAATTATCACATTAAGCCCTTAATTTAACACTGTACAGACATCTGTCTCAATGTTCACACATGTTTTATGAGGGAGGTATGATTATCCTCCCCATTTTGCAGTTGAGAAAACTGAACAGCCCCAGGTTCCCACAGCTGTATGTGGTAGGTCCATCATGCATGGGGATCTCACTCCAAAGGCAGGTTTTACTACCACATCATGGATTTTCAAACTTTAGAAGACATAAAAATCACCTGGAGAACTTGTTCAAATGCCAGATCCTCCAGCCCCAGTTCCTGAGACTCTGATCTTGCAGGTCTGAGCTGGGGTGAGGAATCTGCATCTCAGAAGCAGCCCAGGGGACTCTAATGGAAGTGGTACACCAGCCACACACTGCTATTCTGCCTGCATCAATGCAGAAACCAGGAAATGCCTTCCAGTAGTTCTCTAGACTCGGACGTCTTTAACCACAGTAGTTCATAAGCTTTGGCGGTGGGGGGATGGATCCCAGACCCTCTGAGAATCCAATGAAAGCCAAAGACCATCTCTTAATCAAAATGCACCACAAATTTTTTTTGCATTCATTTTCAGGGAGTTAAAGCTGATAAACCCCAGAATAAGGGGCTCCTGTTGTATTCTCTCTTTACCTCTTTTTCTGTAGTGTCTCAACTCATGATTCCCATCTCTGAAATAAGGACATGCACCCTCCTGGCTGCCTGCTTTGCAGACTGTTATGAGGATTGTTTTTTAATATACATAAGAGTTCTGAGAAACAGAAATAGAAACACTGTATGTAAACCTCATGCTCATAACACACAGAGAAATAGGGAAGGATAGATTTGAGTAGGAAACTGAGAAACAAGTAGAAAAGAGACATTCAGCACAAGGTTAAGGAATTAACTAGCAAATAACCTGAGCATAATCAGAACGGTCATTTGCCATTCGCTGAGTACATATTACGTTTCAGGAGGCAGCGTGGCTTGTGTCTTTAAAGCATTTTTTCTAGTGCTCCCAACAGCTTTCTGATGCTCACATCACCTTTATTTTACAAATGGGGAAACCCAAACTCTGAGAGATTACATAATTTTCCCAATACCAAACATCTAGTAAAGTTACTCAAACCCAGGTCTATCTGTGTGCAAAGCCTGATTTCCATGATATAAGGATATGGCCAGAGCCCCTTTCCAGCCCATACACGGACCAGGCAGGGGTTTTAAGGCAAGTCCTGGAACTGGAGAGCTGAGCTGCCACTTCACCTTCCTCCCAACTATCAATTTACCTCAGGCTTTAGTTACTAATATCAGTCAGTTGCCTTGTCCTCCCAATGGAAGCAAAACAACACAAGGCACTAGCAATGCTTAGGTTCTTGGTGGCAGGGCTGCCAAAGACAGATCTGCAGCGTTATAAAGGTTAACGTCTTTCTGCTTGCTCTGTGGCAAGCTTCTACTATCAGAACCCTTGGGACCAGCTGCATGAGTCATACTTCTAGATGCTGTTCCAGCTGGTAGGAAACAGCCTTTCCTTTAAACAAATTTCACTTTCAGAAAAGGCTTTAAAGCACATCACAGATAGGACCATGAAACATTTGGCTACACGTAAATCCTTCCACAGAAAAAAAAAAATTAAAAATTAAAAAAAACCCACCTCCTCATGTACCAGGAACATTAAAACTAAGTCCAGGAAAGTTTTAGCCAGAAGGGACAAAGAGATATCTGGCGGAAAAGAATGTTTTACTCTCACTGTGTTTCAAACCCACAGGGTTCTTTTGAAGAACCCTTTAATAATAGGAATTAATAGCAAGAACAAAACAAAACAAAAATGCGTTAACTGAGGCACTAAGCCCAGCAGGTAGTCTGTTCTCCTTCTCCACAAGTCGCCCTACACGCCTCTCTTGCCTCAGCCCACCCTAATGTCTTTTCCTTAAGGCCACTTTTCACATCCTTCTTTGGTGGAATAAAGCTGTAATGCAAGCTTACCTCAGCACTAATAGATATTGCAAGGAACCACTTCAGCTTGACTCCTGTCTCTAGCCCTTCACCCCCCAACTCCTGTCAATAACACAGTCCTTTGCACCCAAAGTGACAGCTCTAAATGCACCAGCAATTTTTCGTACCATCCAATGAACCTTTCCCCATTAATTTCTTTTTAAGGGGACCTAGCTCCTTTAGCTATATCAGGCTATTTATTCTTGGCTTGTTATTAGAGGAAACCTGTTACATCAGGCAGTTGCTTTTCTTGTTGTCGAAGATAAGCTTTTCTGATCTGGTATAGGCCTGATTCCTCTATTTATTAACTAACCTCGTGACTTTCAACAAACTATCACACATCTCAGAACTTTTCTTTTTTTGCAATACCTTCCCTTAACTCTGATATAAGAGATCATGTTTTCAAAAACCATAATAAAGGACACAAACATAATGCTTTATTATAATGGTTATTGGTATTGCTTTTATATTATACATCATCTAGAGGTTTCTGAGACACCCAGGAACAAAGGCTCATTAACAACAGACAAGGCAATTCTCAGCTCAGGCCCCTGGATAGATAAGTTAGCAGGCTCAACACTTTTCTGAACAAAACAGAATTTAACATGTAACAGATTCAATATTTTATTAAACATAATAAACCCCATAACCTTGGATTTCTAATTGCTTACCACTTACTAGAATACAGTGGACAAATGCACAATGGCTTAGAATTCAGGAACCAAAAGTAACACATCAGTGGTTTTGCAAATAATTGTCTAAAACCAAGCCAATAGCAATGGGGGAGGGCAACCCTCAGTAATATCTAACTCAGAAAGCTTGATTCAGCCCCTCAGTGGTCAGGGTTCCACTGCAGAGAAAAGAATTTAATCTGGCTAGTTTAAGCAGAACTGGGTTTATTTCAGTGAGCTAAATGGTTTACAGGACATTGGGGGGGTTAACGAAACAAACTCTAGGTTCTTGTAGAAACAATTCCCAAGCCACACAGCAGAACCAGGCCACCTAGGTTGCTGCCTGCTGGTTGGGAAGCTGGTCTACAAACACACCCCCCTGCCAGGAGGAAGAGACTTCCTCATGCCCTGCCATCGCTGCTGGTTCCAGGACTCCACCAGAGGACCATGTGCACTGGCAATATGCGTGCCGAGTGACCCGCCTCTCAACACCCACTATACTAGAGGCCGCGCCCTGGAACCTTTACGAATAAGGCTACAGAGAAAACACACGTTCCTTAATCCTCCCTGCCAGCAGGAGCAACACGTCTGCCTTTCAAATAAGAGTACCTAAGCCCCACCCACAACTCAGGCTGCAAGGGTGCCTGGGAAATGTAGTTTTTTGCTTTTCAGGCCCTGCCGTGTAGGAAGGCACAGTAAAAGGAGGTTGAAACAGATGCTGCATTACAACCCCTCATGCCCCACCACGTAAGTCAATGTTAAGAGACTCATCTTTTTCACAATCCCTTCTCCTCCCCACCCACCCACCAAGACTGCTGAGAGAGATGTGGGAAAACTAGGTGATAAATGTAGTAAGGATTTGGTTGTACAAATAGATGGCTCAGAGTTGGCACAGCTGTTCACGCTAGGCTGCTTAGGGGGAGAGGTTACAACTAAGTTGAGGAAACTTTATCTCTATTAGCCAGCAACATTTTAGAAAAAGTTTTGCTCCCCTTAGGACCCTCAGGGGACACAGGATTGCTTTCCTCCCACCGGTGGTCTGAGCTCATTATGCCACTCTGTTATATGCCCTACCCACAAGCCACTATAGGGTAACCTGGCATTATTTTAAATCTCTTCCGAATGAGGCAATCAGATTACTCATCTGAGATTCACCTAAGCCTATTAGGCAGAACTTCCAGACTCACGAAGGATTCTAACAGGAGAGAGCTCTACTAAGAGAAAACTGTCTATTTGTTAATAAATATCTAGCCAAAACAGTCTTCTTTGTGCAATTAGAGTTGCTGTAGTGTTCTTGTTTGCATGTATTTTACAACAGGGTCTTTGTTCTCTGTCTCTGCTGTCTGCTGTATTTCAGCACCTTCTGTCAAGTGACTCTGAATTCCAAGATCCCATAACACACTGAACAAATTCCTGTTAGGTGCTATTATATGTCAAATACAGGAGACACAGAAATAAATAAGGCAGACGAGGTCCCTGCCCTGGTAGGGCTTATAGTCTAGTGAAAAGTTCTAAAAAGATGTTTAGCACAGAAAGCAACAACATTACAGTCCTGAAATCCGTGTAGAATTTCTGAGAATGAATCGCTCTAGAGTTACTCACCTTTGGATTTTTTTCCCACACGTGAAGTACCTTTAGCTACACAATAAAATTTCTTCAGTGTTTGAATGTGGAGAGTCTTCTGGAAGAACATACCAATCAAGGTCAATATATAGGCCAAGTGTAGTATTCCAGGCCCTGGTGCTAATGCTGGACAGGTATTTCTGTTCTGAAGAAGGGAGCCTGGAGCTGATATGGGCCATAACTGAGATGTGGGGCTTCTGGTCAGGGTTCTGGTGTAGATGTGTATCAGTGGAGAAGCCTCATGAAACTCGATCTCAATGACAATTAACTGGCCACAGGTCACATTTCAGTTATCTTCTTGGAAAACAGGGATAACAAGCAAGCCAAACTAACTTAGCCATGGTTTTCTTTACTGTCTGAATAGCACCTGCTTCCATTTAGCTAAGGAAAAAAATCTTTTAAATTCAATTTCCCTCAAAATTCATGCAGGTTGAGAAGGTGTTAAACAAAAAAGGGGCAAGCTGTGCCCAAAAGATTTTAAAATAGTGCTCTAGAGATTTTATAAAATCCCTCAGGCTGTGAAATTCCCCTCATTCCCAGGTCAATTCCAGTTTGGTTTATATTTAAGCTGGAATTTGGAATGACATTTAATTCTATCAAAACAAGACAGACTAGTCACACTGGGCTTTCCTGGTTCCATATTGGAAAAGAATGGGCCTAATCCTTGTGAGTGGGACCTCATTCCCTCTCCTTTCAGCAGTCTTTTCTATGAGCCAGCAGTGCTAGGCATTAGAAATACTGAGGTGAGTAAGTTATGATCACTGCCTTCCAGAAAAATAGCCTTTACCTCACAAAAAGAGATAAAATATAGTTCCATCAAAGGCATAGGGCCCTATCTGACAGTGGTCACACATGGGCAGCCTATCTTGGGCATCAAGCAAGTGTGGAGATAAATGAAGACCAAGCAAATGAGAAGAGCAAAGGCTATGTATTCAGAGCTTGCTGTAGCAAGGTTGTCAGCCACAATCACTTGTGTTTCAGCAGAGACTCAAAGGCAGGCACAGGAATGGGAACGCTTGATAGTGGGATAAAAGGAAGCCTTCAGGTATGCCCTGGCTGGAGGCTGTTGGCCTGAGAAAGCTGGAGGTGGTTTAACTAGAAGCGGGGCATGCGATGTGATTGGTCAGAGTGCATGCTTGTCTTCCTTTAGTTGGTCCTAAGCTGGAAGTGGGGACAAAAATGTAGGAAGCTGTCAGTTATTAATCAAGTCCTTGGTGCCAATTGCTTAGCTTCCTGTATTGTCACTAGAGATGTCAATCTGACTTCCTGCAAGCCTGACGTCTAGCAGGCTGGCTTTCTGGGCTATTTATCGTTGATAAGGGGTTGGTATCCTGGACTGGTTGCTGCAGGTTGTATGTCAGAGTTTTATTCTTATATATGGTCCAGCAATTGTCCATTTGTATATTAGGTCCCTCACAAGCCTAAGATTCGATTGTGTCCTGGCCCTAGGACTCCATTTGACATTAACTCCCCCTTGTAGTATGAGCAGCTCTGGAACTTGCCACCTAGACCTCCTTAGTGTCTCCCAACATGCTCAACTTCTGGCCTTCATGACCTTCATACAAGGAGAATGCCTGACAGACTTCCTCCAGGCAAGCTCCTTCCTGCCTCTTTGCACTGACTCCACTCTGTGTAAGGTAAGGAGAACCAGCCTTGCCCACAAAAAACAAGCAAATTATCTTATATAAAACAGCAAGTCCTTGAATCATGCATGATCCTGTGGCAAGAGCCTGGTTTATCTTTAAGGGTATTAACCGTCTATGGGCATAAGCACCCATGTGAAAGAATAATAGCAAGACTATACGCAAAATAGAAAACATAAACATTACTGAATGAAACGGCATTAAAAGAACAATAACGTACACCATCACATTCTAAATAATGTGTGTGTAAATTACAGAAAAAATACAAAGGATAGAAAAAAATACGTTCTCTCTCAGTTGGAGAATTAACAGTGATTTAAATTTTTGTTTACTTGATTTCTTATTTTTTTTTACAATTACATGCATTTCTTTGTGATATAATAAATATTAAAATTTTTAACTTACTAAAAACGTAGAGTGCATTCGAAAAAGAGGACTCTCTCATAGCAGCACATCTGATTCATTAAATTATTAATAGCTGTCACTTCTGAGCACTTACCACTTCTATGGTTATTATCCTCATAATAACTATGATGATTCTACAAGGTGAGTACTTCTATCGCATTTTACAGATAAGGAAACCAAAGTGCAGAGAGTAGAAGCTGACAACCTGCTGGCTGTGTCAGACCCCTACATGGGGCTCTTAGCCACTATTCTGTTCTTCATCCCTTCTAGTACACATGCCCTTAAACTCTTCCTCATACCAGGTGTATGACCAAGGAAACTCACTTCCCATCTGTAAAATGGGGATGATAATTGTGCTTATCTCATATGGAGGGTTATAAGGACAAAGAGATCATGTACATACAAAGCGAACACAAGGCCCAATCCCTAGGAAGTTTTCAGTATGTGATTTTTGATGTAAGGACCACTGTTTTCAGGGTTTTATGAATGCTCCAGGAAGGGCTTTTACATTTAAGTTAAAAGAAACAGCAATGGGTTACAAGAACCATTGAAATGGAGATTTGTGAGGCAATTAGGCTTTGGAATAAATTAATATAGTTAAGAATGGTGTGAAAGATTTTTTTTTTTAATTTACTCTTGGAAGTATCTTCTTCATTGTTCAACATTTACCTATTTTAGTAATGAGTTATGGTTTATTTTGATAGAATAATAACATAGAACAAAGAAAATTTAAACCCTCCTCAGGTAATCTCACCTGTGGCTGAAGTCAGGTTGCTCTGGGCCTAACAGCTAGGTCATCACAAAACACTGGGAGGTCGCACACGCTGGCTTCCAGCTCTGACTCTGCTGTCTAATAAAGTCGTCAGGGAGCCTGTAATCCATCCTGATGCCCACGCTAACCACAGAGGTTTTGGTCAAATTGACCAGGTCGGGGCCCTGGCAAAGGTATGACTTAAAAAGTGTCCCAGGTAATTCAATATGCGGCCAGCTAAGAACTACCTGAACCTAAAATCACATGGAAATAAGCAAGTTCTTTGGAACTCATTTTGCAAATCTAAATTTAGGTGACAATGGTAACAATCCCCACAGGCAAGTGATCTGTTTAAAAGCAGTTAACATGCATCTTGTTTTCAACACATTTTATCTTTAAACTCCCCATTGATAGAAATAATATCTAATATTTTACTCTGCACTGATTATGTGCCAGGCACTATTCTAAGCACTTTTCATAGTGAAACAGATGACATAGGATTTGAACCAAAGGCGCTGCACAGCCAATCCTTATTTTCCACTTTCAATCATACAAACGTTCTTAAATTTTAGAAGTGGTTTGGATGTTGCAAATGACTAACTTAAAATTTGTAAAGATGAAATAAACAAGTTTTTTCCACTTGACCCAGGCTTTGTACAAATAGGCAGTTTCTGCTTTTGGCCTAAACTGTTTCATTTGTCTATCTGAGCCAATTGTCATAAAACCTCCCTCTCTGGAACAAGCAGATGCATTTAACAATAATGAGAGGGGCAAATCATTCTAACTCAAAAACTCTCATGGTTTTCACCCAGAGGCTGATTTACCATGAAGTGAAGCTCAAGGCCCCTCATTTATTACATGTCCCTGTTGAAGGCCCAAGAAGAAACATAGCAATTTTTACTTGTAAATTTGTTTTATTTTTCCTAAAGAGGACTCCCCAAAATCATACAAGCTTTATGCTCCACCACACCTGGATCTGTCCCTTACAAGATAGGTAGAGATGTGATTTGTTCTCAGTTCTAGAGTCTAACTCTCAGACTAATGCAAGAGCTTCCTAGCTGGTCTCCTCACCTGCAGGCTGCTGGTTCTAATCCCTACCACAGGCACCATGGAAAAGTCCTGTGAATACACTGTCATCATACTATTGCCCTGCCCAAATTCAGTGATTCCCATTGCCTACAAAGCCCCGTCATCAATGACTCTTCATAATCTGACTTCTACTTACATCTTGAGTCTTCTATCATTCTTCCGTCTTTATACAGTCTGACACCTCCTTAAATTCTCAGTGCCATTTAATACCCCTTTCTACCCAATGTAACTGAGTTTCTTTGTTTTTGAGCATGACTCATTCTTTCCTACTCCTTGGTCTTATTCATGCAGTTTGTTGGACTTAGAATCATGCTCCATTTAAAGTAGTCCTAGTGCCACTGAAATATGTCTGCCCATTGATAATTCCTACCCATCTCTAAGGCCCAATACAAATGCAACTTTCTCCAGAAGCCTTCCCTGGCCAGAAAGGATCACTGTGTAAACACTGCTTGTCTGTATTGTACATAGTATCCTTGTTCTATAACTACTTGAAATTACAGTTGCTAGTATACATGTTCATCTCTCCTCCTAATTTGTAAAATGTGGAATCACACGCATTGTTGAGTAAAGTCCCATGCAAACTACAGGTTTTCAACAATATTTGAAATATTTATAGTATGTTTAGATCAAAAAATTTTTTAACCTCTGTTTTTGTATAAATTTCTTGCTTTCAACTTCATAGGTTCTTAGGAAAAGAAGTGTGGCACAAATTATTCTTCTTTGTGATTATAATGGACAAGGACTTCCTTTTACCTGGTCAACCTCTAATCGGGTAAAGATGTCCACTGTCAGTGTATGGCAGCCTGTGGGCTCTTTTACCTTCTGTCCAATGGACAGGGGGCAGAGAAGCAGCATGGCTTTTCCCTAGTGAGTGTATACAGACAAGCTAAGAATCTAAGTAGGTCCACACTCTACCAACATAAGCAGGGTAAGTATACCACCTTTAGCTGGGAAGGAGAAAAGTTGCTAGTAACCATTTAAAAAAAAAAAAAAAGTCAAGTGAAGGGAATTTTAACAGAAAGTGGCCTGAAGACCCAGCATTTAGGATCTACCCTGGAAAGAATCTAAGTTCAAAATTAATTCTGATTAATTTAGCAAAGAGACATAATCAAAGTCTGGAGGCTACAGTTGAGTTAGATAATTCTGGAACTACTGTGATTAAACATTAGTCGTGAAGTGAATGCTGTCTAATTGGACTCTTGTTCTTTTCCCTCCTGAAAAATTAACTCTTAGATCATCCATTGTTTATTGTAGCTATTCTGTTTTTGTATTTTTGAATTTGGAAAAGCAATAGTTATTCATGGAAGGGATCTGTTGCCAGACCTACCATGTAGAATTTGGAGCAGTATAAGCTAATGACCAAAGAAGAAAATGCTCAGACTCAACTACAGAATTTGTAAAGGTTGTTATAAGGTTTCTGGAGACTGAAAATGTCACACCAGCTTAGATATCAGTCTGTACTAGGAAACTAAAATTTGAGACTGTGCAGTTATAGGGTATGTGGCATACACTCCCACCCCCCACAAGTCCCTTTTATTTGCATAAGCTAAACATAGGAGATAAATGTTTGTATGGAGTTGGAGAAGGGCAGAATCTTAAACCATCTGAGAAGTTGTCTGCTTTACTAAAATGAATCTCACCATAAACTTTGCTTGGTTTCTTCACCCCAAATTAAGAGACCTTAAAGTAATAAAGGAATGAGGAGGGAGGGGTTACATATTCCTTGTGTTTATGAGAAAGCTACATCTTTTAGCACAGAGAATGTCCCTGTCACGGTTGAAGAATAATTTTCATGAACTCCCCTTTGTTGATTGCTTATAACTATACGTACTTTTTAAAAAATTAGTTTCCTTTTAGACTTGAGTGTCTCAGTCTTGGTCTCTGCTCCCCAAGGTAAATTACTTTCGAGCAGTTGAGCAAAATAGCCTAAAGCAAAATGCTATTTTTCACATTGAATGGAAAGCACCTTTACCCCCAGTGTTCCTCCAAGATGTCTAAGTCCAGGACCTCAGACTTGGCAAAGAGACTTAGAAGCACTGATGAAGAGAAACAGAGCCAAACATAACCCCACTAGCTGAGTGTTTTATTTAAGATGCAAAGGTTTTCATCTACAGATAAACCGAGTGCTGTAATAGGAGTATTTCTGCTCAGTGGTGAAGTCTACCAGAAACAAAATCTCAGCAGGAAAGGCTACCAGGTAAATTGAACTCACTAAAGTTTCCTCCAGACAATAACAGCCAGTTAAGTAAGACAATCGGAATAATTCATCCTCCTGGAGTTCAAAACACAAAGGGCTATACGAAATGTGATATTAAGATTTTAAAAAGAAGTATACAGAAGTCAGGAATATCCTTCCAAAATGAAAGTGTGGGTGGTAATTGATTAAATGTTAGAAGTTGTTCTGATATGTTTTATTCAACCAAAAGAATTTCTTCCTGTCAGCATTCAGTGACAGGTAACAACTTTCAATTCTAGTCTCTTTCAAACAAAAACACAGGTATGGCAGCAGTTAAAAACAGTTGGCTGTGAGTTACATCCAGCTGACTTCATCTTGGACCCCCTTTTTATGCTTTCACTCCTCATCCAGTACATGGTCCCTGATATGAGTCTTTTCCCCATGAACTTGGCAGACACAGCCTGGCACTTTTATGTCAACTCTTGGCTTAGAGTTTGGGAAAAAGCATTTCTCCTCCAGGTCCTCTGTTTTTTATTTCTGGTATTTGACATCTGCCAAATCCTTATGCTCTAATTCTATACCCATCCCTATAGACACTTGGCTACATTCACTTAACAAGATAATTTCAAACTATATAAACCATAAGTTGATGAGTTACAAAGAGAATCTCACAAATCACATCTATATGAAAGATTGCAACATTCCTAAAACAACTGGAAAAAAATAAAGTTATAGAAGATTCAAACAACAGAATAAACAAGCTTGATCTAATGAGCATGACCATAGAGAATGCCATTCTTTTTGAGTACATATGAAACAATTTCAAAAATATTATTGAATTAAGGATGTCTCAACAAATATCAAAGGTATGATATCAGGGCTTCCCTGGTGGCGCAGTGGTTGAGAGTCTGCCTGCTGATGCAGGGGACACGGGTTTGTACCCTGGTCCGGGAAGATCCCACATGCCGCGGAGAGGCTAGGCCCGTGAGCCATGGCCACTGAGCCTGCACGTCCGGAGCCTGTGCTCCGCAACGGGAGAGGCCACAGCAGTGAGAGGCCCGCGTACCACAAAAAAAAAAAAGATATGCTATCATATAGACCACATTCTCTAACCATAAAGCAATAAAATAAGGAATCAATAAAAAAATTTAATTCATGTACTTTAAAACTAAAAATATACTTCTAAATAATTCAAGGATCAAAGAAGAACTGCAATGGAAATTATGAAATTATTTAGAAATAAACAATAATAGACTTAAACAATGCATTTATAGTATACAGCTAAAGTGATACCTACAGGAAAATATATAGACTTAAACTCAGAGTAGGAAAAGAAATTTTCAAAATTAATAATTAATGTATTCAACTGAAGACATTATTTTCAAAACTATGAAGTAAACCCAGAGGGGGATAAAAACAAAGAGAATAACAGTAAGAGAAGGAATTAATTAAATAGAAAAGAAAGAAAAAATAGTATCAACAAAATCAAACGCTCTTTCTATGAACAGATAAATTTTTGGCGAGAGAATACAAAAGAGGAAGCGTGTGTGTGCAGAATGAACAAAGTTAGGAATGAAAAGAGACAAAATAGAGCTACAGTAAAAATTTGTAATATTATAAAAGAATACCATGAACAAATTAGTCAATAAATTTTACAAGCTTAAATATAGACAGCTTCCTGGAAAATAACATTGCAAAACTGACTCAAGAAGCAGCAGAAAAACCTGGAATAAAAAATATACCCATTAAAGAAAATGAATTGGTAGTTGAAAATAAAAAACTATCCCATAAAGAAGCACCAAAGCATCCAAACCAGACAGGTTTTCAGGTATATTTTACCATACCTTTAAATATTATACAACCTCATTCTTATTCAGACTATTCCAGAGACCAAAAAAGAGTAAAAGCTGTCCAGTTATTTTTATGAGGCTTACAAAACCTTAATATCAAAACTAAACAAAAACAGTATGAGAAAGTGAAATTATAGCCTCAATCACTTTCATGATTATAGATCACAGATGCAAAAGTTCTTCATTCTAATATTAGCCAACCAAACAAGCTTTAAACAGGAATATAAGGATATTTAATGGATATAAAATTTATTACTGTAAATATGGTATTAATAGATTAAGAAAAAATAGATACAGAAAAATTACATGATGAAAAAAGTCAACATTCTTTCATAATATAGAGTCTTCGCAAAGTAGGAAGAAGAAAAATCTTCTTTCATCTAGAAAAAGTATCCACAAAAAATGAGCCTCCTACTTTGTGATCAGTGATAGAAGCATCTGGTATAAAGTGAGAAATAGAACATGGCTGTTCTTGACACAACCATTCAGCTTGTAACTGGAGGTCTTCTCCAATCCAATAAGACAGGAAATAGATATAAGAGGAAAGAGAAGACAGGCTCTAAATTGGCATTAATTGTAGAACATATTATTGTCACAGAAAATCCAAAGGAATTCACACACTATTAGAACTAATAAGAGAGTTCAGTAAGGTTGCTGAATACAAGATCAATTAATTTAAAAAAATCAATGGCATTCTCATGCATAAGAAACAACCAATTAGGGGCTTCCCTGGTGGCGCAGTGGTTGGGAGTCCGCCTGCCGATGCAGGGGACGCGGGTTCGTGCCCCGATCTGGGAAGATCCCACGTGCCGCGGAGCGGCTGGGCCCGTGAGCCATGGCTGCTGAGCCTGCGCGTCCGGAGCCTGTGCTCCGCGACGGGAGAGGCCACAACAGTGAGAGGCCCGCGTACCGCAAAAAAAAAAAAAAAAAAAAAAGAAACAACCAATTAGAAAATGGATGACAAATTAAAATATTCATTCCATAATAAATTGAATTATTTTTAATCTGTAAATTTCTTGAGAATAAATCTAACAAAATTCTATATTACCTGAAGGAATGAAATCATAGAACTTTAATGAAAAATCTAAAGGAACACTCAAGTAAATGGAAAGATATGCCATATTCTTTTACCGGAAGGCTCTCAATATCATAAAGATGTCAATCCCTCTCAGATTAATCTGCAAATTCAAGGAAATCTCAATGAATATTGTAGTTTTTCATGAAGATTGACAGGCTTTTCCTGAATTTTATTTGGATGAATAAAGGTCAAAAATGGTCCAGACCTTTTTAGAGGAGACTAAAGAAAAGGGATTTGCTCCATCAGATACCAAAGCTACTATAAAGTTATAATAATTAAAACAATGTGCAAAAAGACTGACAGACCAATGTAAAAGAATGGAGAGCTCAGAAATTAAAACTTGTCAAAGAAAATATCTTTATGGCCTTGGGTAGGAAATAGTTTCTTAAATAATACATAATTAGCCCAAACCATAAAAGAAAAAAGTTGATACATTCAACTATGTTGAAATATAAACCTTCTATTTAATTAGAACATTATTTTTTTAGAAGTGAAAACGATCAATCTACAGACAAGGAGAAGATAGTTGCAATCATTATAAATAAACAAAATTTTAACGATAAAATTATATAAGGAACTTACATAAAGACAACCAACCCAATAGAAAGTAGACAAAGACATGAACAGTCAATTCACAAGGAACCATCTGACTGACCAATACACATATGAAAGATTACTGACCTCATGAATTATCAGGGACATGTAGATTTAAAATAACAATAAAATAGTGTTTTATACTCATGAGATAAACAAATATTAAGACACCTGACAAGAGTTATGAAGGATGTGTAGAAATTAAAACTCTACTGGTAGAAGTTATAGGCCACAACAGTGAGAGGCCCATGTACCGCAAAAAAAAAAAAAAAAAAGAGTAAGTTGGCAATATCTAATAAAACTGATTGTGTATATACATACCCTACCACCCAGGAATTCCAAGCCTAGGTATATCCCCTAAAGAGACTCTAGAACATATCCACAGGAAACCATGCACAAGGATACTTAATGCAGGATCACTTATAATGGTGAAAATAATGGAAATTACTTTTTAATGTCTATTACTATTAGATAGGTAAATAAATCATGATAGACTCATTCAATAATGCATCAATTAGCAGTTAAAATGAGTTAATTAAATCCCAAAGCATCAACATGGATAAATGTTAGAAATAAAACGGTGAGAGAAAAAAAGCAAGTACCATTCAAATGTGAAGCACATTATATGAATTAATAGAGTGTTTATTGACATAAATTGTGCATATATGTGTGCAGTAAATGTATAATGTCAGGAGAGGAAGAACACATGCTAACTTCAAAAAATCTGTCTGTGGGGAGGAAGAAGGGGGAATGGGGGTCAAGGAGGGTAAAATCAGATGCCTGGTGGTTATAGACAGAATTGTGTCTCCCCAAAATTCATAGGTTGGAGCTCTAATCCCCAGTATAGCTGTTTTTGGAGAAAGGGCTTCTAAGGAAGTAATGAAGATTAAATGAACCATAAGGTCGGGGCCTTATCCAATAAAATGTGTCCTTATAAGAAGAGACACCAGAGATCTCACTTTCTCTTCATGAACACGAATTGAGGAAAGGCCAGGTGAGGACATAGCAAGAAGTCTGCAAGCCAGGAAGAGAGCTCTCACCAGGAACCAATCAACCAGCCCATTGATCTTGGACTTCTAGCCTCCAGAACTGTGAAAAAATAAATTTCTGTTCTTAAGCCATATACTCTATGGTATTCTGCTACAGCAACCTGAGCTAATATAATGGCAAAACATTAATGTTTGTTAAATCTAAATAGTGACTGTATAGGACTATGTTATATTATTCTCTGTGCTTTTTATTTTATTCCAAATATTCCCTTCACATATGTAGTCATTATTTAATCTGACAGATGATATAGGGGAACATTAGTCATTTTAGTCATACTAAAAACAATGATACAGAACCAACACCTCCCAAGAGGTCATAAAAGTTTTACATTTCACTAAATTAAGGTTTTGGTGGGGGAGGAGTGTCCTTCTGCAACCTGGTGAGGTCATACAGGATGCCACGAGTAGGTGGGGAAACTGGCAGGCACCCATGCTCCTCCTCCTATGGTGTGTCCCCTTGCTGTCCAACCAGTAAATGCCTAACAGGATTGACACCATCATCAGTTTTCTGCCCCATTCCTTGAATTTTGGGGAACCAGACAGTGCTGGCCCCAAGTACTTTCAGTCAATCCCTTGACATGGGAAGGAGAAAGTCTTACCATGATACCCTTCAAACAACAAAAAAGAAGTAGTACTTCTGGGTCTTATATTTGCCCATTGTGCCAAACACAGTGATAATAAATGTGCATTAAAGCATGTTACCACAATGCCTTGCACCTAGTAAGCACTCAATAAACATTTCTCGAACAAAGCATTTGTGTTTGTAATATTACCGTCTGATTTTAGTTCAGCATTTACAGGTTGCTTAAAAGTTACTACATGAAACAAGACACCAGCTAAACCAAGTATGTTTTAGATTGAAAATCATTAACCTAGAATTGCAACATGTCTATTCCAGTGGTTCTCAAACTTTACAGGGCATCAGGATTACTGGGAAGACTCACTGAAACATAGATTGCTGAGTTTCTAGAGTGCAGCTCAAAAAACTGAATTTCTAGCGAGTTCCAGGTGAGGTTGATACCACTGGTCTGGAGACTACATTTTAATAACTATTGGTCTAGATCTTTAGGGGTACCTAGAGAAAGTAGAGTACTATTTTCTCTAATCTGAACCTTTTCTTATTCATATATATATACAATTCATACATATATACACACATACATACATTCATATATATACACAAAAATGTATATATAATAATTTATATGATAAGGTATGATATATCTTAAAAAGAAAACAAACAAATATAAGACCCAGAAGTACCACTTCTTTTTTGTTGTTTGAAGGGTATCATGGTAAGACTTTCTCCTTCCCATGTCAAGGGATTGACTGAAAGTATTTGGGGCCAGCACTGTCTGTTCCCCAAAATTCAAACAAAACATCTTATAAATAAAAAATATAATAATATATCTGTAATACTCTTATCTTACTATACTCCTTAAATTACAAATTAATAAAACTGAAAAATAATAATAGCTACCAACTATTGAGTATTTATTATATGCAGGGCACTATGGTAATTGCATGATACATTATTCATTTTAATCTTCGCAACTACTGTGTAAGTACTGTTATCTCTGTTTTATATACAAGTAAGTTGAGCCTCAGAGAGGCTAAATGACCTGGCCAGCTAGAGAGTGGTGACATTAGAATCTGTACCCAAGTCGAATTCCAAAACCCAAGCTCTGCATTGCTTTTACCTCTGAAATCAGAGTGGGCTTCCCACCGCAGCACCAATCCACAAACCTGACAGCTGTTTAAAGCACCAACTAGAGCCATCAAGTTCTCTGATTAAGGGGAAAGACCCTAAAGGACTTGCTTCCTTTCACCTGAAATTAATCATTCACCAAACAAGAAGAGCAGAAGAAACAAATGGAAGAAGTAACTAAAAGATCCAGGTACTATTTTTCTTCTTGATCTCTCCCAATCACAAAACAAAGATTCCTGCGCAATACATTCATTTCCTCCCTCAGTCCCAGTGGCATCATTTGCAAACACAATAAAGAAAATGGATAAACTGCACCGTGGGGGGAAATGTCTTAGCATCCTTTGGTTTTCTCTGGTTAGTGAGCAGTTACGGAAACTTCTGAAGGCCTTACATTTAAAAGGACGGAAATGAAGACATTTGTTTCTCAGTTGTCCAGAAAGTGTGCTGATGAGCTGATAAAAAAGGAATGAAGTAGCTGAAGTAGTAAGAGGGTATGAAATGAGATTAGCCCACTCAAAAAGCTAGTAAAATTAAAAAACAAAAACAGACTGGGAAAATTTGGGACAAACTTTAACAGGGAGGAACAAAGTGTCATCTCTCTTTATAAAGTTAATGGCGTATTCATTTTTCAGACTTCTATTGTTTTATTTCAGTTTTAAAGAAGAAAAAGTTAAAAATATTAAAATACTGAATGGACAGAGCAGAGTTTCCCATTAAAATAAATACACTTTGTTTTATTGTTTGGAAAACTCTAACAAGCTCCAGACTACCAACTGAATTCTGTCATTTTTTTTTAACATCTTTATTGGAGTATAATAGCTTTACAATGTTGTGTTAGTTTCTGCTGTATAACAAAGTGAATCAGCTATATGTATACATATATCCCCATATCCCCTCCCTCTTGCATCTCCCTCCCACCCTCCCTATCCCACCCCTCTAGGTGGTCACAAAGCACCAAGCTGATCTCCCTGTGCTATGCAGCTGCTTCCCACTAGCTATCTATTTTACATTTGGTAGTGTATATATGTCAATGCTACTCTCTCACTTTGTCCCGGCTTACCCTTCCCCCTCCCCGTGTCCTCAAGTCCATTCTCTACCTCTGTGTCTTTATTCCTGTCCTGTCCCTAGGTTCATCAAAACCATTTTTTTCTAGATTCCATATATGTGTGTTAACATACAGTATTTGTTTTTCTCTTTCTGAATTACTTCACTCTGTATCTGTCATTTTTTTGAAAGAAGAAATTTCCAGCATATTTCCAGAAGTTAGGTTAAATTGATTTCTACTTAATTAATCTTGGAATTATAAAATTAAAAGAAAATATGCTAAAATACTAAGAAAAACTACACATCTTAGACCTCCTGTTTGGTGTGTTCATGCTGAAATTTTCCTCCTTTTTGTCTTCAATGTGAGGCTATTTGCAACATTAACCTAAATAAATCTCCAAAATAACATGGAGATTATTTGCTGCTTGGCTGAGGATACCAGCATAGTTGGCATTGATCTTGTATGTTTATTTGGGGCTGAGAAACCTGATATATAATTGGCACTAGCATCCATGCATTGCTCAGGATTAAACCTTAAATTCATCCTTGATGCCTTTTTATCACACTCTACTTTTAATTGGCAAATCCTGTAAGCTCTAGCTTCAAAATATAACTCAAATCCAACCCCTTTTCGTCACCTCCACCACTCCCAGCATAGTTGAAGCCACTAGCATCTTTTGTTTAGACTGTTGAATAAACCTCTTCCTGCTTCTGCAGAGTATTCTGCAGAGTGACTGAAGTGATCCTTTTAAACTCTAAGTCAGATAGTGCCACGACACTGTGCAAACCCTCCAATGGTTACATATTTCACTTCAAACAAAATCCAAAGTCATTATGACAGCCTGCACGGCTCTACTAGGTCTGACCCCCACTCATCTCACAGACCCCAATTCTTACCTCTCAAGTCTTCTGTATCTATGACAGCAAAATGCTACCCAGCAATCACAGTACTCTTCCTTGCCCCATTCCATCCTCTTCTCTCCTAGACAATCACATCACACCTTCTCTCCTCAAAGCTCCAAAAGTCCCTTCCCATTCCCACTCCCAGATTATAACCTTCCTCCATATCGTACTGAGAAAACAGTAGCAATTAAAAGCCCTGACTCCTGGCATATGAGTTGACAGCTATTGTATCTGAAGACCACACATTAAAAGACAGATACAGTTAGGACCCCATATTCATAAGCAGCATATTCAGTAATAAAATAAGCATAAGAATTTCCCAACAGACTATTCAGAGCTGGTTTGACAAATGTGCAGAACCATTTCTATGGCCAAGTTGGGAAATATTTACCATTCTCAGAAAGGGATACCACTCAAAGTATTAAGTGATTAGAACCTAAGTAACTACATGGGAAGAGAGAGTTGCCCTAAATATAGGATCAGATAGTCACTGGTCCTCAAATGCTGTCATCCCCACAAGCATTTTGCTCTTAAATTATTTAGGTCTTCAAGTAGACATGGTCATTTTACAGAAACCCAACTCAGAAATAATTGTGTGTAAGACAACACAAGCAGTGGGACCCTTTCATGCCAAACTAATGGCTTCAGGACATGCAAGGCATGACTCCTCTGTATGAATCCACTTCAGAGCAGGGGTCAGAACCATTAAACTAATGTTAAACTGGAGTCCCTGGGCCCAGAGTACCCCGTGACTCCAGAGGACTGGGATTTGTAAGAAAAATAATAAACACAGAGACATCATAAACACTCTACAAGACTCTTTATACAAATGCATTTTTGTCCGAAATCAAAACTCCAGAAAATAGAATTTTAAGTTCTTACTTTTAAATGAAAAATATCTTTAGAAAGACATTCAAGAGTTACTTTTTAAAAATAAAAGCCTCTCAGGATAAAATATGAAGACATCACTGCTTGACCTTAATAAGTGTTCTTTTAAAATTATCATTATAAAGACCCAGTCCCTCAAAAACATTTTCTTAAAAATTCAAGTTTAGACATTAATGGGAACTTTAGTGTTAGTGTGATGGGTAATCTTTTTTTCCTCCCACAAAGAAATGTCCTATTGAGGGCTGAGTTAGAGGTCAGTGACCTGGCTGTATGATGTCAACATACTGCCACAGAAGAGGGGAAAAAGAGCCATGTTCACTGAGAGTTCATTTCAAATTTAAATATATGGAACACACGTACACAGAAATTAGCTAGCTCGTTACCAAACTTTTTCTGTCGTCATTTGGCATGTAACCATATTTCCAGCCACACTTCAGGTAAGTATGACTGAGCCCTAGCCGCTGGAATGCGAGCAGAAGTACTGTATGCCACCCCTAGGCTTTAGCATATAAAACTACCTCCCCAAGCAATGCCACCTTGATGTAGATGGCTATGGCAACCTTAGAAGACAGATGTCAAAGGTGGCAGAGCCACAGATGGAAGGAACCCTGAATCACTACTGAGAAGAGAGTTGTCTTTTGAAAGGGAACCAAATTTAGACGATAAAATAAACCCTTATTAAGATTTTTTGTGGGCTTCCCTGGTGGCACAGTGGTTGACAGTCTGCCCGCCGATGCAGGGGACACGGGTTCGTGCCCCGGTCCGGGAAGATTCCCACATGCCGTGGAGCGGCTGGGCCCGTGAGCCATGGCCGCTGAGCCTGCGTGTCCAGAGCCTGTGCTCCGCAATGGGAGAGGCCACAACGGTGAGAGGCCCACATACCGCAAAAAAAAAAAAAGATTTTTTTGTTACAGTAGCTCACATTACCTTAGCAAACATCCTTAGTTTAGAATGATAACACAATGAGTAATTAAGTTACTAATAACTATTTAAGGTAAGCAATTATACACCAAGCTCCAACATCCATTGTCTCCTGCATTTAAATCCAACAGGTTTGCAAAAGTTGTAAATACACTAATACAACCCCACCCATTAGCAGAGAGGTTGCCTAAAATCATAATAAGGTCACAGACACCCCAAAACACACCATCAGATGCAGCCCTGCCCACCAGAAAGACAAGATCTAGTGCCACCGACCAAAACACAGGCCCCAGTCCCCACCACCAGGAAGCCTACATAACCCACTGAACCAACCTTACCCAATGGGGGCAGACACCAAAAACAACGGGAACTACAAACATGCAGCCTGCGAAAAAGAGACCCAAACACAGTAAATTAAGCAAAATGGGAAGACAAAGAAATACACAGCAGATGAAGGAGCAAGGTAGGAACCCACCAGACCAAACAAATGAAGAGAAAACAGGCAGTCTATATGAAAAAGAATTCAGAGTAATGATAGTAAAGATGATCCAAATCTTGGAAAAAGAATGGAGAAAATAAAAGAAACGTTTAACTAGGACCTAGAAGAACTAAAGAGCAAACAAAGAATGATGAACAACACAATGAATGAAATTAAAAATTCTCTAGAAGGAATCAATAGCAGAATAACTGAGGCAGAAGAATGGATAAGTGACCTGGAAGGTAAAATAGTGGAAATAACTACTGCAGAACAGAATAAAGAAAAAAGAATGAGAAGAATTGTAGACAGTCTCAGAGACCTCTGAGACAACATCAAATGCACCAACATTCGAATTGTAGGGGTCCCAGAAGAAAAACAGAAAAAGAAAGGGACTGAGAAAATATTTTAAGAGATTAGAGTTGAAAACTTCCCTAATATGGGTAAGGAAGTGGTCAATCAAGTCCAGGAAGCACAGAGAGTCCCATACAGGATAAATCCAAAGAGAAAGATGCCAAGACACATATTACTCAAACTATCAAAAATTAAATACAAAGAAAAAATATTAAAAGCAGCAAGAGAAAAACAACAATTATCATACAAGGGAATCCTCATAAGGTTAACAGATGAACTTTCAGCAGAAACTCTGAAGCCAGAAGGGAGTGGCAGGACATATTTAAAGTGATGAAAAGAAAAACCTACAACCAAGATTACTCTACCCAGCAAGGATCTCATTCAGATTCAACAGAGATTAAAACCTTTATAGACAAGCAAAAGCTAAGAGAATTCAGCACCACGAAACCAACTTTACAACAAATGCTAAAGGAACTTCTCTAGTCAGGAAACACAGAGAAGGAAAAGACCTACAAAAACAAACCCAATAACAATTAAGAAAATGGTAATAGGAACATACATATTGATAATTACCTTAAATAGAAAAGGATTAAATGCTCCAACAAAAAGACATAGACTGGCTGAATGGATACAAAAACAAGACCCATATATATGCTGTCTACAAGAGACCCACTTCAGACCTAGGGACACATACAGACTGAAAGTGAGGGGATGGAAAAAGAAATTCCACACAAATGGAAATCAAAAGAAAGCGGGAGTAGCAATTAGCATATCACACAAAATAGACTTTAAAATAAAGACTGTTACAAGAGACAAAGACTGACACTACATAATGATCAGGGGATCAATCCAAGAAGAAGATATAACAATTGTAAATATTTATGCACCCAACATAGGAGCACCTCAATACATAAGGCAAATGCTAACAGCCATAAAAGGGGAAATGGACAGTAACAAAATCATAGTAGGGCACTTTAACACCGGCTTTCACCAATGGACAGATCATCCAAAATGAAAATAAATAAGGAAAAACAAGCTTTAAATTATACATTAAACAAGGTGGACTTAATTGATATTTACAGGACACTCCATCCAAAAACAACAGAATACACTTTCTTCTCAAGTGCTCATGGATCATTCTCCAGGATAGATCATATCTTGTGTCAAAATCAAGCCTTGGTGAATTTAAGAAAACTGAAATCATAACAAGTATCTTTTCCGAACACAACGCTATGAGACTACATATCAATTACAGGAAAAAAATCGTAAAAAATACAAACAAATGGAGGCTAAAAAATACACTACTAAATAACCAAGAGATCTCTGAAGAAATCAAAGAGGAAATCAAGAAATACCTAGAAACAAATGACAATGAAAACACGATGAACGAAAACCTATGGAATGCAGCAAAAGCAGTAGCAATAGCAATAAAATCCTACCTCAACAAACAAGAAACAACTGAAATAAACAACCAAACCTTACACCTAAAGCAATTAGAGAAGGAAGAACAAAAAAACCCAAAGTTAGCGAAAGGAAAAAAATCATAAAGATCAGATCAGAAATAAATGAAAAAGAAATGAAGGAAACGATAGCAAAGATCAATAAAACTAAAAACTGGTTCTCTGAGAGGTTAAACAAAATTGATAAACCATTAGCCAGACTCATCAAGAAAAAAAGGGAGAAGACTCAAATCAATAGAATTAGAGAGGAAAAGGGAGAAGTAACAGCTGACACTGCAGAAATACAAAGGATCATGAGAGATTACTACAAGCAACTATATGCCAATAGAATGGACAACCTGGAAGAAATGGACAAACTGTTACAAAAGCATAACCTTCCAAGAATGAACCAGGAAGAAATAGAAAATATAAACAGACCAATAACAAGCAATGAAATTGAAATTGAAACTGTGATTAAAAATCTTCCAACAAACAAAAGCCCAGGACCAGATGGCTTCACAGGCGAATTCTATCAAACATTTAGAGAAGGGCTAACAGCTATCCTTCTAAAACTCTTCCAAAATGTAGCAGAGGGAGGAAGACTCCCAAACTCATTCTACGAGGCCACCAACACCCTGATACGAAAACCAGACAAAGATGTCACAAAGAAAGAAAACTACAGTCCAATATCACTGATGAACATATATGCAAAAGTCTTCAACAAAATACTAGCAAACAGAATCCAACAGCACATTAAAAGGATCACACACCATAATCAAGTGGGGTTTATCCCAGGAATGCAAGGATTCTTCGATACATGCAAATAAATCAATGTGATAAACCATATTAACAAATTGAAGGAGAAAAACCATATGATCATCTCAATAGATGCAAGAAAAAGCTTTTTACAAAATTCAACACCCATTTATGATAAAAACCCTCCATAAAGTAGGTATAGAGGGAACTTACCTCAACATAATAAAGGCCATATATGAAAAACCCACAGCCAACATCGTTCTCAATGGTGAAAAACTGAAACCATTTCCCCTAATATCAGGAACAAAACAAGGTTGTCAACTCTCATCACTATTATTCAACATAGTTTTGGAAGTTTTAGCCACAGCAATCAGAGAAGAAAAAGAAATAAAAGGAATCCAAATCCAAAAAGGAGAAGTAAAGCAGTCACTGTTTGCAGATGACATGATACTAAACATAGAGAACCCTAAAGATTCCTAAAGATGCTACCAGAAAAATACTAGAGCTAATCAGTGGTAAAGTATCAGGATAAAAAATTAATGCACAGAAATCTATTTTATTACTTACACTAATGATGGAAAATCTGAAAGAGAAATTAAGGAAACACTCCCATTCACCATTGCAACAAAAACAATAAAATACCTAGGAATAAACCTACCTAAGGAGACAAAAGACCTGTATGCAGAAAACTATAAGACACTGATGAAAGATATTAAAGATGATACAAACAGATGGAGAGATACACCATGTTCTTGGACTGGAAGAATCAACATTGTGAAAATGACTATACTACCCAAAGCAATTTACAGATTCAGAGCAATCCCTACCAATCTACCAATGGCATTTTTCACAGAAGAAAAAATTTCACAATTTGTGTGGAAATACAAAATACCCCGAATATAAAAAATAGAAACACAAGGAGGCTAAACAATACACTACTTAATAACGAAGTGATCACTGAAGAAATGAAAGAGTAAATCAAAAAATACCTAGAAACAAATGACAATGAAAACAGGACAACCCAAAAACTATGGGATGCAGCAAAACAATTCTAAGAGGGAAGTTTATAGCAATACAATCTTACCTTAAGAAACAGGAAACATCTCGAATAAACAACCTAACCTTGCACCTAAATTATACACTAATGATGAAAAATCTGAAAGTGAAATCAAGAAAACACTCCCATTTACCATTGCAACAAAAAGAATAAAATATCTAGGGATAAACCTACCTAAGGAGACAAACGACCTCTATGCAGAAGATTATAAGACACTGATGAAAGATATTAAAGATGATACAAAGAGATGGAGAGATATACCATGTTCTTGGATGGGAAGAATCAACATTGTGAAAATGACTCTACTACCCAAAGCAATCTACAGATTCAATGCAATCCCTATCAAACTACCACTGGCATTTTTCACAGAACTAGAACAAAAAATTTCACAATTTGTATGGAAACACAAAAGACCCCGAATAGCCAAAGCAATCTTGAGAACGAAAAACGGAGCTGGAGGAATCAGGCTCCCTGATTTCAGACTATACTACAAAGTTACAGTAATCAAGACACATATATATGGAATTTAAGAAAAAAAAATGTCATGAAGAACCTAGGGGTAAGACAGGAATAAAGACACAGACCTACTAGAGAATGGACTTGAGGATATGGGAAGGGGGAAGGGTAAGCAGTGACAAAGTGAGAGAGTGTCATGGGCATATATACAACACCAAACGTAAAATAGATAGCTATAAAAAAAAAAAAAAGGTTCTGAAGAACCTATGGGCAGGACAGTAATAAAGACGCAGATGTAGAGAATTGACTTGAGGACACGACATGCAGGGAGGGGGTAGGTAAGCTGGAACAAAGTGAGAGAGTGTCATGGACATATATACACTACCAAATGTAAAATAGCTAGTGAAAAGAAGCCACATAGCACAGGTAGATCAGCTCCGTGTTTTGCAAAGACCTAGAGGGGTGCGATAGGGAGGGTGGGAGGGAGACGTAAGAGGGAGAAGATATGGGGATATATTGATATGTATAGCTGATTCACTTTGTTATAAAGCAGAAACTAACACACCATTGTAAAGCAATTATACTCCAATAAAGATGTTAAAAAAAAGAAAAAAACAAGAAATTCTAGTACAAAACATTCTTAGACCAGTAAAATAATTTGTTCTAATTTCTGTATTAAAAACAAATATTTTTTAAATTAACAGCTTTTTTCTGACAATTAGCATCAAGAAATGAAAAATCAAATCTTTTTACAATAGTGACAAAAATTATAAAATACTTTTAAAGTAATTTCATAAAAAAGTCAAAGGATATATAGAATCTTATTAAAATATGTAATACATGAAAATATGAAAATGCATTCCATGCTCTTAGAAGGGAGTAATTAATAGAAAAACATGAATTCTACAAAAATTAATCTACAAATTAAGTGCAGTATCAACTGGTATCCCATTAAATTTTTAATTGGGTACATGATTTTAAAATTGTATGTGAAAGAAAATGTATTTAAGAAAAGTATGAAAAATGATGAGAAGATTTGCCTTAACATTTATCAGAATATATTATAAATTATCATTATCATTATAATCAAATAGGAGCAAGTAAATGGAGCAGTAAAACATGATAGATACTCCAGAAATAAATCCCAGTGTAGATGAGAGCTAATATATACATGGAGTATTATCAATAGAAAAATTATAGATTGTTTAATGACTGGTACTAATATCCTAATATTTGTATATGAGATACTAATATCTCATAGAAAAAGAGATCAGATTTTTGGTTACCAGAGGCAAGAGGTAGGAAGAAGGGGAATTAGATGAAGAGGTAGGAAGAAGGGGAATTAGATTGGTCAAAAGGTACAAACTTCCAGTTATAAAATAAGTGAGTACTACGTATGTAATGTACAACATGATTAGTATCTTGGGTTGGCCAAAAAGTTCATTCAGCTTTTTACATACAATGTTATGGAATAACCCTAATGAACTTTTTGGCCAACCTAATAATTAACACTGTTATATGTTACACATGAAAGTTGTTTAGAGAGTCAATCCTAAGAGTTCTCATCACAAGGAAAAAAAAGATTTAAAAAAAAAAAATATATATATATAAAATTTTATATCTGTATGAGTTGATGGATGTTCACTAACTTATTGTGGTAATCATTTCACAAGGTATGTAAGTCAAATCGTCATGCTGTGCACCTTAAACTTATACAGTGCTGTATGTCAATTACATCTCAGTAAAACTGGAAGAAAAAAATAACTGGTATTAATATCTTAGATATATATCTGGAAGGAAATAAACATGAAAAATCTGAGACCTCATAATCCAGTGTTGTGTAGAATTCATGACTTCTTAACTCTGACTAGAAACCCAGAAGCTAAAGCTTGATGCATTTGACTAAATAAAAATGAAAAGCTTTTGTATGACAACAAATCTCATATACAAATATAATGGGCAAATAATAGATGTGGAAAAAATTATAACACGGATGATAGATAAGTTAATAATATGCAAAAATCTTTTACAAATAGACAAGAAAGAGACAGGTAACCCAGTAAAATAATGGAAAAAGACAATTCGCAGACAAATAAATCCTGTGGTAAGTTGCAAATGAAAAGACGTACAAATTCACAAGAAGTAACCATGAATATGTAAATTATAGTAACTACATGATTATCACTTTATACCCATCAGACTGACAAAAATTAGAAAGAGCCACAATATCTATTGATGGCTGGGATATAATGAAAAGGATAATGTCATATATTGCTGGTGGAAATGTGAAGTGGTACAGCCTTTGGGGAAAGCGATCTGGCATCATGTATTATAAGTAAAACACATACTCACACTTTGACCCATCCAGCAATAACATTCATGGATATTCCAATAAAATAAAAGTATTTCTTTATAAAGACATATGTAAAAAGATATTGATTGCAGCATTGTGAGTTGTGGTAGGAAAAAAGAAAAACGAGAAACAAAAGCAATGCCTATCAATAGGAAAATGCCTTTTTAAAAATTCCAGTCATTAAAAATAATGAGTTGGAGCTCTACCAGATGACTTGGAGGATTTTCAAATGAGATACTGTTGAGTGAGAAAAGCAAGATGCAGAAAAGCATGTAACATATGATCCTACTTCCATAAAAAAACACATAAAACAATATGATATTGTGTGTATGCATGTATATTATACATTATATGAAGATTATATGGAGGATAGATAAATCATGCAGAAAAAGACACATTTGATGCTGTTTTAGTTGCTACTTGGGAGGTAGAGAGGCTGTTGTGAAAGGAAGGAACAGAATGAAGCAAACAAAATAGAAAAAGAAAAACTTGCAGTAAAAAGAGCACTTCATAATTTTAAAGGTTTGCATTTGACCAAATTATGTATATGTGGGTACATATAGTTAAAATATGTATTATTTAAAATGTTAGATTTAAAATATTTTAAGGAAAAAGATGAATACACCAATAGAAAAATATTTTGCTTCTATAGTGATCAAATAAATCTAAGCTAAAAAATAATGATACCATTTTTTCCTACAAGACTAGAAAAGATTTTAAAAATTGGTGATGCCCACTGATTGTGTGGATGTGAAGAGCTAAACAATTTCGATGCTTTGTGAGCATAAATTGTTAGAACATTTCTGAAGGTTACTTTGACAATATTTAAGACAAAACCTTTAAATAACCACTGCATAATCATACAGAAATGTATGTAAAGAATAAGCAGTCAGTAATACCAAGAAATTGTAAACAAGTTAAATAAATGAAATAACATATGTAAAGTGCTAGTGTACACTTAGAATATCATTAGCACTCAATAAATGTCCTAAGGCAGGGGGATTGGTTAATCAAGTAGTAGTCCAACTCAGAAGAGGAAAAAAAAAATGAAATATTTAATAAATAGTACTAGCATCCTGGAATGGAGAACAATGCAAGTTTTAAAAATGACAGTACAGATCGATATTCATGTCATAGAACGACATTAACAAAGCACAAGATATTATTAAAGGGGAAATGAAGTTGAAAAGCAGTATCCATCTTTGAAAAGATATTTGTAATTGTATTTGTATAGAAAAATGTTTGGAAATAAGTGAACCAAAACGTTAACAGTGGTTATCTCTGAATGGCGGAAATATTTTTTGAGGTTCATTTTTTAAATTCATCTGTGTTTCCTAATTTTTCCACAATTAGAAAGTATTTTTGCATAATTTTTAAACTTTCAAAGTATAGCAGGGTGGATGAGTATCTGGAATATGGAATTCCAGCTCCTTAATTTAAAAGCAATATAACATTAGGCATTTTACTTTTCAAAAGCATAGTTTTTTGGGCTTCCCTGGTGGCGCAGTGGTTGAGAGTCCACCTGCCGATGCACGGGACACGGGTTCGTGCCCCAGTCCGGGAGGATCCTACATGCCGCGGAGCAGCTAGGCCCGTGAGCCATGGCCGCTGAGCCTGCGCATCCGGAGCCTGTGCTCCGCAACGGGAAAGGCCACAGCAGTGAGAGGCCCGCGTACCGCAAAAAAAAACAAAACAAAAACATAGTTTTTCATCTGCTGATTAATTACGTGGAACCAAAATAACCCATCCACTGGTCATTCCAAATTAATAGGTATTTACTCTCCTTGAATCCATGGGCAGGGGTGCAAGAGCAGGGCCATGATGACATTTGCTCACACTAGCAAAATTTTTATGTTGCCCTAGTAGGTATTCAAAAGACTGGATCAGACACAGGAACTTGTGTGGTTATTTTCAAACATCTCATGACTTGAGAGAACAGGTGCTGGAGGAAACTGTGTCTACATATTTGCTAGGAAAGCATTCTCAGGTTTCTTTTCTAATCATGGAACAGATGATACATTAATGTGGCTATTACCCTTACTTTCTGAAAACAGCCAAGCAACAAGATGCATGAAACCCACATTCAGGAGAAATGAAGTCATTGGTAAGAGTCCCAAGCATTCTAGCAATTATGTATGCTATTAGAGTTACATAACATACAAGTTCCAACATGTTTTCCCAGGTCCACCATGTACCTGATAAAACTTTTCCAAGTTTTACTGACAATTCCAAATTCATATATCATAACCTTTGGACCAACTTCAACGAAATACAAAATGTCTCTGATGGGACTGTTTATGGATGCAATTGGTGCATGCTCAAAATTACTTCAGAAGACTAATGGAAAATTTTGATTCAAAGATGGAAAGTTAAAAGGAGAAGAGGACATTCAGTTCTGGAACCAAAAGTCTGTGAAAAAATGAAGAGCAAGAAGAGGGACTGATATCTCCATTCTCCTTGGGAAGGGCAAGGAGAGAAGACAGTGAAACACTGGAGAGAGCTGCTGTGTATTGATACATCCACCAGCCCAGCACCATGCTTGGAAGGGAGATGATGAGGATCACTGATCGCTCCGATTTTCTTTAATATTGAGAGCAAGTGATCCTGCTTCATGAATGAATAAGAGGGCTGAACGCTCAGGATGAGCTCAGGGTGGAGTCAAATAAAATTGTGGTAAGCCAACCCCATTTAAAAATGAGCTGTTATCTCCCATCTGGGCTTTTGCAGTGGCCTCCCAACTGGTCTCTTTTTTCCCACTCTTGGGAAAAAAGAGTTCATATGGCTGCCATTCATATGTCAGCAAGAGTGATCTTTTTTAAAAAAAAATCAGATCATGTCTCTCCGTGATGGCTACTCTTTGAACTTAGAATAAAATCCGAAGTCCTCACTGGGGCCTTGAGAGTAACCAAAGGTTTTAGTTCTGGGTGGACAATCCTGGTTTATGGCTAATGAGGTGCTTCCCCTCATATCCCTATGACTCATGCCCTCACTTGATCCAGGTCTCTGATCAAACATCATCTTCTCAGAGAGGTCTTCCTTGATCTCGCTCTTGGAAAATGACTCTATCTTCTCTCCCTGCTTTACTTTTTTTCAAATACCTGGTCACTACTTAACATTATGTCACATTTTAATTTCTTAGTTTGTCTCTCTCTGAAAGGGCAGCACTTTGCTGTCTTCACTAACACGCTCCCACCTCTGAGACTCTTGCCTGTCACCTGGCAGTAGCTTCGCAAAAATCTGATGAATGAATGAATGAGTCTTTGGCTCTGCCTCACTAATATTCATTCACTCTAAGTTTGTGTTGAACACTGCTTGAGCTAGTGATTTGTAGATGATAACGAGTGCTGATGGTGATGAGTACTACTTTTACACTGTCAAACCAAATTTACATTTTATTTCTGACTGCTGTCCTACTTTCTAGGTGTATTGAACATTATCAGTGGGCAATGTCTCTAAGACAAACTCTATGGATTCCCAACAGTTGAGATTCTCTAGGGAGAACTTCCCCCAGCCTCATGGCACAGGCTCGAGGGTCCTCGTCCATCTTTGAGCTCTATCTCTGTGTATGTGTAACCAGAGATGAGCAAGGGACTAAAAGTAAACCTGATTTTGCACTTTTTACAAAAATGTCCTGAAAAGCACACACACACAAATAGAAGTCACCAAAATACTGACACATCCAATTTCTACCAGAGCAAGCCAAGCATTCCTATCATCAGGGTGAGGTAACTGAGTCTCAGAGTTTAATGGACGTGTCTATGTTCAATTAACTAATAAGTGGTAATGCCCAGACGTAGAGAGCCACATCTCTCTGTCACCAAAATCATATGCTATCTTCTAAAAAAAAAGGAGGAGGATGCCAGTCTTTAAAGAAAAATGGACTTTCCCACCAACTTTTAAAGTAGTCCATGCCTCAAAGGGGATCCACTTTGCTGAACAAATGACCCAAAAACATACGCTTGACTGGACAGCAAACAGCTGTTGACAGTGGCACCCCCAATGACCCAAACTTCAACTAAGCCTATCAACCAGCTCAGTTTCCTAAGCTTTGAAAACAGGCTGTAGAATGAGGTGCTCCAACCACACAGCAGCCCCAGAAATAAGAGGCAAGCTCTGCCCTTTATACTTTTACCAACAAATAGTGCCCTTTGAATGTTACCAATTAAATGACTCAGAAACTAGAATTTCTGTTTGCCAGCCTGAGAATCCAACAGCAAGGCATCTATGGGAGAAGCTCCATCCCTGGGGCAGGCGGGGTAGGGGTTGCGGGGTGGTTAGTCAGCCGCTCCCCAAAGTTCCTCGCTCTCCACTCTGTCTCAAAGCAAAGCAGGCACTCGGGATCCCAGCCAGCAGCCCCACAGCCCCCAGAATCGCAGGCCCTGGACTGTATTCAGCACTGTGAGACTTCCAACAGTGGGAGGCTGTGTGTTCTACCGCACCAGGTCTTCCTGTTGTAAAGCATCAACCTGAGGACGACTAGGCCTTGCCTGGGGGTGGCCGTGCAAACCCCCTGGCTCTTGGAATTCTCCCTGCCCCCTCCCTTTCCTTCGTCTCATGGCTTCATTCTACCTCCAGCTTTATGTGTGGTACTGTTCAGGGGTCTGAGAAACTACCTCAGGAGGTGGCTTTCTGGAGGGTCTCCATGATATCCACCAGACCCTGGAGTGGATGGAGGGGGCCATTCCTCAGAGGATGAGGCAGGATGAGCCCCGGAGCAAACCTCTGTGGAAAGTCCACCCTCTGCCGGCATCTTCAAGGCTTTTACTGCTCCCCTCAGGGATGGGAGGGTGCATGCTGAGATGGGGTTGGGGGGTGGTGTTAAAAGAGCTGGTTCCTTCCTCCAGGCGACTCTCATAGGACCTTAATGGCATGTTGGTACGGAAATTCACAGTCTTCAGAACCCTTTTTTTTGCATTAATGCATTGTATCAGTGTGACCTCAGAATAACCAGAATCCTCTCTTTACAGGGCCTAGCACTGTGTGTCTGACACAAAGGAGACACTGAATAAATACTTATTGAATAAACTACAGAATGGGTGAAAGGAGAGTGAGGGTCAGAGCTGGGAACAGGAATTCGAGAGTCTCAGCTTTAGGCTTGTGCAGGGAGGGATCTCAGTTCCAACAACCCACCTCTGGACAACTTCATGCCTTGTCTCAGACCCTGTAAGGCTATTGTTAAACCCAAACTCCCCAATTACTAAAACAAGTTTACAAAATAAAAGGTAACTGAAACAACAGCTAATTGTCAGATTCCTCTTTGTTTTATATCCCTATGTATTTCCCCTATTTTCTTGAGAGCTTAAATATGCATTTAAAAGGATGTTTGTTATATTTTATCCAGCATTTCCAAGTGTTTTTCAGCAGGAGGGTTTCAGGTTATCTGGTTTGTCTGTGCTACTGAAAATGGATCTGTATATCTTTTTTTTAAATTAATTTTTATTGGAGTATAGTTGCTTTACAATGTTGTGTTGGTTTCTACTGTACAGCAAAATGAATCAGCTATACATATACATATATCCCCTCTTTTTTGGATTTCCTTCCCATTTAGGTCACCACAGTGCATTAAGTAGAGTTCCCTGTGCTATGCAGTATCTTCTCATTAGTTACATATTTTATATATAGTATCAATAGTGTATATATGTCAATCCCAATCTCCCAATTCCTTCTACCACCCCTTTTCCCCTTTGGTATCCATACATTTGTTCTCTACGTCTGTGTCTCTATTTCTGCTTTGCAAATAAGATCGTCTATATCATTTTTCTAGATTCCACGTATATGCGTTAATACATGATATTTGTTTTTCTCTTTCTGACTTACTTCACTCTGTATGACACTCTCTAGGTCCATCCACGTCTCATTTCTTTTTAATATGTTTTTCAGGGATAAAAGAACTCTACTCCATGTACTTTCCTTAACTTTGCTCACCTAGGGTCACCTTCCTTCAATGCATGCTTGAAAAACTATACCCAGTGAAGGTACATTCTGTCCTGCATCCAAGCTCACTGAAACTGCCTGTTTTCCAAACTGCCATACTTCACATGAATACTACTTCCCTTTCCATACTGGTACTCACTCAGGTCCATCCTTCTTTCCTTCTTCCATGTTTCAGAGATCCTTCATTCCTTATTCTCAAACTTAGGGAATTAATTGTCAAGCTGAGGTTCAATAATAGCATTCTCCCAATATTACGCAAGGATAACTGAGTCACAGACTAATCCAAGTTATAACCTAACACTTCAGAGTTTGCAAAGTTCTTTCACCTATTATCTCATTTTGATCTTCTCAACATCCCAGTAAAATGGGAGCTGTTGTCCTCCTTTCAAGTAAGAGAAAGGCTCAGAAAGTTTGTGTCTTGTTTCAAGCTACAAAATTGGCTTCAATTCCAACTCTCCTGACTCTACATCTAGTTAACCTGGGACCACAGCTGTCAGCCTCGGACAGATAGTACCCCAAGACCCAGTCTGTTTCAGGGTGCAATTAGTTCCCAGCACATTACAACCTTAGCACTCAAAGTGTAGTCCAGGGCATCACCCAGGGAACTTGTTAGAAATGCAGATTCTCAGCCTCCTCCCAGACTTAGAAAATCAGATTTTTTAACAAGACTCCTGGTGATTTTTGTGCACTTGAAACTTTGACAAAAACTGCCCAAATAACTTAAAATCCACCATGGATTTAATCTTCTCAGAGGCCATATCATTCTTATTTCCATTCAGGTGGAATGGACCTTCTCTTTGCTTTGTATTCAAATTCAGCAAGATCAAAATAAAAGTCACCTCATGTGCTCTATCAGTTATCAAGAACAGGCTTTCCACATCAGACACTCCAAGGTTGTTTTCGGGTTTTATTAGTTCATAAAGTTGGGTGTCTGCTCTGTGCTTCCTTCCCTCCTCTTTTTTCTCTGGCGCACCAGTAAACTTTCAGGGTTATTGTTCCAGGACACAGTTGGCATATCAACAGAAAACTCCTCTCTAGCAAGTGAGAAGCCCACAAACCAAAGAGGCTTTTTTGTGAGGAGTTCAACTCCTGGCTCTGCTACAGTCCAGCTGCACAAAACTTCAGGAAAGTTACTCTACCTCTGTCTCACTGCTTTTATCTATAAAAATATCTACCTTTCAGAGTTTTGTGAGAATTCAAGATGACAGAATAGAATAGCTAGCAGAGTGGTTGATTCTTTGCAGACAGCACATGTTTTCTGACTGGCTGAATGAAAAAATGAATGAACAAATATGCATAAATTATGGAAAGGAAAGGCTTGAGTGGAAAGAGGCCAGAAGTAGGAAAAGGATAATTTATTAAATGTAATTTCCTATCGTTAAATAAAGGGGGGGGATGGTGGAGAAAGTTTATGATATTAGGTTTAATAACCCAACAGGCACATAAGCAATGAGCAGCCCATGGATGCTGGAATAGGGAAACATTCAAATCGTACAAGACATTATACTCTCCAAACATGAGTATTAGTATTACTAAGTGGTGAACACTGCTTTCTAGTTATATATTCTTTACTGTTATTTTGCACTTTTTAAAAAGCTCTGCAACTGATTCTGATACACATTAATGTTTAAGAACTATTTCCACATTTGAAGGAAGAGCCCAAAAATAAAAGAGCCAACAATGTGGGGAAGAGAGTTTGCTTTGAGGAAGGCACAGAAAGAACTAAATGAGGGGTAACACAAACAATGGGTAATTATAGGGCTAGAGTATGGGAAGTGGGACCCCGATCATAGTAATCTCTTTTGGACTTATTGCTTCGTGCCTTGAATTGTAAAGAAGCGCCTTCTTCCAGAATGTATTTGAAGCTCATGAGGCAAAATTGGCTATTGTGAAGCAGTGCCATCTTCTCTACTCTACCCAGTAGCCGGGCATCCCTTCTTTTAATCAGTTAGCTACAAGGTGCAGTGTTATCTTGACCATAGGGGAGGTAGGAGGTGGGAGAGGTTTCCCCTAATAGAACCATTTGGTCATCTATTGGCATGTGTATGGACACTGTCTTTTGGACATAATTCTCAATACTTTTAAGCAACAACAAAAACATTTTTTCAAAAAAATCTCACCAAAATCTGTTTCTAGTACATCACAGAAAAATACCACAGAAAAACATCACAGTTTTTCTTCAGACCTATTACCATGGTTCTAGGCCTCAAACTTGACCCCAGATGATTAGCATCCAGATTCTGTGGAGCTGGAGATGGTCAGGAGAAGCTGGAAACTCTTTGGGTCCCCAGAGCAGCAAACTAGACTCAGGCTACTGCATTCTCTCTGATGGATATGACAGCCCAATGGATATGCAAGTGAATTCCCTTTACAGCTACACTATTTTAAAATATTTCAAGCAAAGAAGATAGTTTTAAATTTTTTAAAATCTTTTAAGAACTACAATGATCTAAGGATGGAAAAGAGAAGCACAGCACATTTTTTGGCATGTATAATGTTTTCCCCAAGAAATTCCTGTGTCATTTTATCCTTTTGTAAACTTTAGAAACGAGCCTGATTTATATCCATCTATTTTGCATTAACCTTTAAGATGGAATCTCCTTATATGTGTGCCATCAAACACTGGTTGTTTTTGTTTTGTTTTGTTTTGCTTTGCTTTGCGTGGGGGGCTACTTTTAGTTTTCTCTGCAATAACGTTGACAAGGAGGGGTGGAGGTGGGTTCTGAATCTCAAAGAATCGTAGGCAGGTGGCTGAGACCTATAAGATGAACCAAAAATAGTGGGCTTATCCAGGCACTCAGACCCCTAAGATAGCCAACAAGTAGACATGCCTTATCTGCAGTATTTCTCTTCAAAGACATATTACTCTTCAGAAATACATTAACACAGGACCATCCAAACTACACTTTCTAAAACACTGTTTCCCAAAAGGTGCTCTGGAAAGCACCAGGCCCGTGAGATGCTTTGTGAAGAAAAAAGCAAATAGTGAGCAAATAAGTTTGCAAAACTGTGTTTTCTGAGAATGATGGTAAAAACAGTAATTACAGCATTTAACAGAGACTCAGGACCCTAGCAACATTATTATTCACAACTAAAATAAGAATAGCAATAGCGATCACTTTGCTCAGTCCAACTGCACATCCCAACAGGAAAGACTGAACTGGTATCAACACTTAAGGAGAAGGAATCATTCCACAGTCTTAACCACAGAGGAAGCAACCAGAACACTATCCATCCTCATTGCTGCGGAAGACACAATGTTCCTCTAGGAGCAATACGGAGATGAGCATAAATGCTCCCTAGCACATGTTTTTCCCTTCCTTTGTAGCATTTAATATCTGCAATTATCTTCTTCTTTTTCTCTTACTTGTTTACTATCTCTTCGACTTAGAATGAAAGCTCCAAGAGAGAAGAATCATGGCATTCGTGGTAACAGCTGACCTAGCCATACACTTGACACATCATAGGCATAAATATTTGTTAAGTAAGTGAATGGTTGAAGTTCCCTGATAAAGACCTGGCTTCTAGGGTCTACTAAGAGTCATCAAAGGGATGGATTTTCACAAGTACCCAGAAAAACACCTCATGCAAATGCCCAAATTCTATCTAAAAGATACCAGCTTTTTTCTGCAACTTCTCTTAGAGCCCACCCAACTTGTGTCCACGCTGGTCTCACGGTGCCTCATACAAGTGAGGCCACTGACAAGGGATCACAGGGATGCAACTGACTTCCAACTCTGTCAGCTAAGACTGGATCTCTTTATGTTTTATATTTTTCCAGCTTTATTGAGTTATAATTGACAGATTAAAATAGGGTGTACAATGTGATGATTTAATATATGCATACATTGTGAAATGATTACTACAATCAAGTTAATGGATACATCCATCACTTCACCTAGTTACTTTTATGTGTGCATGTGGTGAAAACACTTACGATCTACTGTTTGAAAACTTCAAGAACACATAGTTTTATTAACTATAGTTACCATTAGATCCCCAGAGCTTATTCAACTCATAACTGAAAGTGAACACTTGGGCCAACATCTTCCCATTTAACACCCTCAGCCCCTGGCAACAACTGTTGTATTCTCTGGTTCTACTTTTGGAGCTTGACTTTTTTAGGTTCCTCATATTTTTATATTGTATATACTGATCAAGATTCAACCACCTGGGGCATGAGGGCCAGGTTCTCCACCTGAGCCTTGCCCATACGTAGTCTTGAGAGCCAGTCCACGTGAGCCTGGGTTCAAGAGGACAAAATACCCCATACTTCTCAAACATGAGAGAGCTAAGTGAGCTTCACAGAGGCTTAAAGGAGTAGAATTCCTCACAGACGAACATACCCACACCTGCTCAGAATGATTTCTTGCCTCTTGAAGTGAGCATTTCATTTGCCACTCAGAGTCTTAAATACATTTTGAACAAAGGAACTCAATCCAAAGGCCTGAGTGCTGATCTAATAATGAAAGTAAAAAGAGTAATTGTAACAGCTAACACTAATTTGGTGTTTAATAAGAGCCTGCACTTTGCTAAACACCACACATACATCCTTAATTATTATTGTTAATCCCCTCAAACACCTTATGATGCAGATTCTGCTGTTGCTCCCATTTTACAGATGAGGAAAGAGAGGCATAATACCTACTAAATCAAACAACGGCAACCCAAGGCAACAATCAAAAAGCATGGCAGGCCCCTTTCTGCCTTCCCACAGATTCAAAACCCAACTTGAAGGGACAGGGGAGATGAAAAGACTGGGACTCAAGCAATGTTTCCACCTCTCCTGGCCATCCAGTGGCCACCTCAGAAAAACTTTATTGTATTGATTCAGCTCATCTCAGATGCATATACCATAGGTCCAAATAGACTCCTATAACTGCATTAGTCATTCTAGACACTTTAATCCATTACTTAATGCATTACTCAGATCCTGGTACCAGGACGGAATGGCAGGAAGTCAAGGTTGGTTATACATGGGTGAAACAATAATAATCTTGAAAACACCTGCACCTGTGAAGAAACAGCCAGAGTTTGGAAGCATCTCACTATCTAAAAGTTTTATAATTTGTCATTTAAAATCCTTGCCATGGATCTTATTTCTAAGCACATAGTATCTTTGTGTTAGTGATCAGCTTTTAAATAATCATCCTCTAATTAGAGCAACCCCCAATCAAAAATGAGTCACTGACCTTTTCCTCAGTGTTTTATTTCAGTAAGCCAGAATAAACACATGGAATTGTTACTATGGAGACCAAAGGTACTGGAGGGACCCAGACTCTCATTAAAAAATCGACACACCAGCAGGAAAACAAATGATGGATGTTGTGGTTATTTTAGGGAAAATCATGTCCCAAATGTTGAGGTTAAGTCAGCCACCCTTTTTCCTCCAGGAAAAAAAAAAAGTTTCCGATGCGAATGGTTTGAATTAATGCCATGGGTATTTATAACAACAGTCTGGTTAGGGAGCTTACTTGCTATTCATCAAGCAAATGTCCCCTAGGATTAAAGAAGCCCAAAGAAAATATTTTTAAAATAATAAATAAAATGTCTTTTGGGGTGGGAAGCAGTCATATTCGTATTCAAAATCATGAATGCTGGGTTGAGTCCTCAAAGCCCAAGGCCACTGGATCCAGACAATTCCTCAATGCTTTTGGAAGAGATCAGCAGGACACATGTGTCCCAGCTGACGCGCCAGCAGGAGAGTTAGTGTTTTCTTAAGTTGACACCCCAAGTAGTAAATAAGAAAAGAGAAACTAAGAGTGGTCCAACACACGGATCTAAAATTGGAAAGGCATTGACTGTCTCTTTCTAAAACAGCTCCCTTAGTTGAGTTTTGGAGAGAAAAGTTGGAAGAGAAGAGGCTTAACATTTTTAGCGTATCATTGGAAAATGCCATCCTCAATTTTAAAAATAGTATTGAACAAAGACATATTGTTTTGGTGTTGCCTACAGAAGCACCACCACACAGGTTCCTCTCCTTCATGGTGACTCTGTACAGGAGGCCTGTCTGTGCAGTGGTGTAGAGAGGTGGACAGAGGGGCCAAAATGTTATAAAGGGCCCAAGAAGGCCCTGTGGGAGTGAGGACAGCCAGGGTGGCCATAAGCAGACGGCCAGCATCGGGCTCACGCTCCTGTCTGTCTCCATCCAGGGGCCTGGTACCAGATGACCCAGGGCCACACTGATCCTGTCTTTATTTTAAATATTGATAATTTGTTCAGGTATAGATTTTTCAAAAATATTTATCTTAAATAGTTATTATTTACATAGTTTAAAATACAACATTGAAATGTTATTTATCTTGATTATTGAATTTTTGGTGGGCCCTTAAATTTTGTGCCCCAGGCAAACATCTCACTTGCCTTACCCTACTGCCTCACCTCCAGCAGTGGGGGTCCCATCAGGGTCCCTCAGCAGAAGAGCACCTGTTTCCACCCAGGCAGTAGGAGAGAGCAGCTCAAGGAAAACCTGTTATCAGGGAGAGTGGTGTCCTGAGGGAATCTCTAGGCGCAGGACTCTCCTTCTCTCTCAACACATCAGTCCAAGCAAAACCAGCAAGACACTACTTCTAAACCCCAAAATGAAAGGCCAGTTTCCAGCTGTAGCTTTAGATCCCTGGTCTCAGTCCCTTGTCTGCCATTTGATTAGTCAAGCCTCCAAGCTTCAGTGTCCTCCTGTGTTCACTGGGAATAAAGAAGGCTACTTCCTAGGATTGCTGTGAGAATTCAGTGGGGTTATGCACATCAATAGCTAAGAAACATGAAACATTCCATCAGTGTCAATCATTGTTCTTGTTTTTCTGATCTTGATTCCTCCACTAGGTACTTCACTCCTTGAAGTCTCAGTTTTCAGGAACATGGGGAAATAACAGTGCCATCTCTTAAGGTTGCTGTAAAGAGTGACTGCTACAATACACAAAGTGCCTAGAACATTGTCTGCCCATAGCATTAACTATTATCATTACAACTACTACTAGTACAGCTACTTCTGCTGTTATTAACATACTAGCTTCCTCCTCCTCTTTCTCCAGTTCTTCCTATTATGCTGCTCTGTCCTCCTAGAAGCTGGGTAGTTAACACAGCTGCAATGAAACCTAGAAACTTCTCCACTGTGCAAGGGATCCTTAGTCTGTGTTTAACATTCAAATCAGTTTACTATATGCTGTGCTTTTTAAAATGTTTTAAGCTATTCGAACATATTTATTTTCTGCATGCAATGCCAAATAACCTGTTGAATTGATTTTCTCATTTTTTTTAGCTTGGTTGTTTGGGTATGCTGCAGACAGAACCCCAGACAACAGAAGAGTGAGTGTACTTCGACTGTTTATAAAGGAGCGGCATAAAAATAATCTTTAAAGCTAAGGGAATGTTAATATTTAGATCTATCTAAGGGAAAATAATAACAGTTTGTGACTTCCTCTATCCTCACTCCCAGGGCAAACATTTTTGAGGGAGGATTTTATTTTGTAACATAAATTGTTTTCTATATAACCCCAAAGACATGAATGATTAATAGCTATAGAAAGAGATGCCCATAATTAGCAGCTTGGGTACAGTCAGATATAAACATACATTTTGTTTATGAAACATGTATCTTGAAAAAGATCACATCTTGCCAAATGTCACAATAGGGTCAAGATGATAAGGAAAAAGCCATTAGGACAAAGATTTTTAAATAAAATCCAAATTAGATATAATACATATGTGCCACACGAAATTTTATCCAGGTTTATTCTTTCATCATCAATGTCATTGTAATTGTCATTAATTATTACCAGTATCAATTTGGCATAACATCGTGATTCTGATTTTAATTTTAACTCCACAGATCTTAACCAAACACATAGTAATTACCTTGAATGCATATAAATAAATGCTTTTCATATAATGGGTCAACATTTCATGACTGCATAATTTATATGGTTTATTATCACTAATAATAGAATTGATGATATCTGGCACTTATAAGGTATTTGTGGAGCACCAGACACCGGCCTAAATTCCTTAAATGCGTTGAATCCTGTAATCCTTATAAGAATCCCTGTAGGATAGAAATGATCATCCCCACTTTATCAGTGAAGACACCGAGACTTAGAGAAATCAAGTAACTCTACCAACGTTGCATTTTATAATCTGAATGCAGGCTGTTGAACATCAAAGCACATCCTCTAAACCACTGTACTAACCAGGAACCACCCAAGTTGACAAGGTGATCTCCTTCTGATCACCATGAACATCTGATACGGCATCCCTGCTCTTGATGATCTAAATGTGGCTGTGACTTCACCAACAGCCGGCCAGTGATTGGACCAACAGCAGACACCTCACCAAAGAGAACCAATCAGATTCTTGCTGTGTGGACAGTAGACTGTCAGCTCCTTAGCGGGGTGGTTGCACAGGCATGAGACCTGGGCCAGGGCCGTCACAGACTGCCCAGGCTGGGGAGGCAGGCAAAGCGAGGAAAGAAGAGGGAGGGGAAGGGCACTCAGGGAGAGATTAAAGAGCTCATGCAGCCCCTTAGTTACAGTAGAACCTCATTTTCCACTTTCCAAGAATCCCCTCAGACCCATCTATACTACTCTGCGCTTGGTTTCTAAGAGATTTTTTGTGTATCCTTTCAACAAACCCTTCTTTGTATTGGCCTGAGTTTAAGGGCATTCTGATCTCTGCAGGACAGAGAAGTGCCCATTCTTGACTAGACATCATCAAATGGAATTTCTCCTCATTATACAAAAAGCAGGCTTGAATCTCAATCCCTAGAGTCATGTGTATAAGCAATGTGACTTTATTTTTCTATACCACAACTGAATTTCTATTTTGAGAGCCCTTGTTGAAGGAGTAGAAGAAGCTTAGTCCACTCATTTCAGGATTCTAGAGGGGTGGGGGGAGGTTGAGTGGTAACAAGGAGGCAGGGATGGGGGTGGTGGACATTGAGTTCCCAGTCATCGTCATTTGCTTTCCACAGCAGCATCTGTTGAGATGCCCCCTGGGACCCTGGCCCTGGTTACCATGCAACAAGTTCACTGCTGCCCAGCCCACATTCCCATCGATGCCTCTGCTTTTGCTTCTTCTGTGCTCCTCTCTTGTGCCCAGGAATTCACTTACTGCTCCATACCATGCTGGGCAGAGAGAAACTGTGGGGTCATCCAAGAACTCATCCACTTGGCTCAGAGAATCATTCTTCCCGCCCCACTGGGCCATGAGAAACTGATGCTAAGGCTCTTCCTCCCCTACAGTCATTTCCCCTCTGAGCACCACCAGCGAGGTGCACGTCCTGTGTGCATCCAGTTCCGACAAATCTATCTAGGGGCTCTGTAGTCACACCTACCCAGGGCTTGACCTGGGTAAGGACTGGGCACCAGTCCTCTTTCTCAGGGATTATCCAAACCAAAGCTCCCAAATGTGCTCCCACAACTTCCTGATGCTTCCTGCTCCATCGACTCTTGTCCCCCTCATGGTGGGAAGCTGACCCTCCCTGTGATATTCTAGCTCATCTATTACTCATGCCCTGAGGTTCTTCTCTCTCCTGAAGGAGCTAGGATTTTAGAACCCAAAAGCCAAGACTGACTTTATATCTTGTGCTTGCTCTACAACCTACCTTCCCTAAGGCAATAAAACTAGACCAGCCTAGTGTACTAAATGGAAGCCAGAACCAAGCAACACAAGGAAATACTAGAAAAATCCTCAGCTGATATTTCAAAATATTGCCCCACCACAGTGCATGAGGACCCTACAGCCTCACAAAGCTTTGTTCCGGCCATAGGCCTTGATTTCACTGTCCATTTCCTCCAGATGATGTTGGCCAAGCTGCAGAGAGGTATCTCTAAGCTTCAGCAAAATTGAGGGCTCTGTGATTCTGCCATTTCACATGTGATAATGGTGATGATGTATGATGAACCATTTATCTCGTTTTCTTTAAGATTTGCCATTAGAGTGAGTCTCAAATTGTGAAATCTGAGAGAAAGTAAATTGTTAATGGAGATTTGCCCTCTTTCCTTGTTTTGCCTTTTCTATAAAAGTTGTGCTAAACATTAAGAAAACATGTCTTTTACCTGCTAAAATAACTGTCAGTCCACACCAAAAGGCTCATAATTTATCTTCCTTGTTGTATTTCTCCATCTTCATAAATATATTAAATAACTTTCCTTTTTATATTTTATTCTCTCATAAGAACAGGTAAAACATTTCAGTGTGGACAAAAGAACTTATTGGTGGTTTACAGAAAATACATCCATGTGAAATACCACATCTAATAAAAATTAAGAAAAAATAGTCATACTGCTTTATCAGAGTCAATATCAAGAGTGAGAGCTATGTCTAAACCGGACTTAGGCATTTGCTTTTTCTTATTTTCTAGCCTCAAAGAATCTTGCCTTTTCTAAGAGGCTCATACCTTCATCAGTATCTCTTAACTGAACAACTCCAGTAGCTCACTCTTCCCTCGACTCCTTTAACATAGACTTATTATGAATCTACTGTGTATTGGGCATGGGATGCAAAATAACTAACACAAGGAAGTCACAGGTCAGTGGAGGAGATGGAAATTACAGCACAAAGTAAGTTCTTATGACAGAGAACTTACTGGGATTAGGTGCAGCTTTCCACGTTCCGTGCCAGTGCTGGGTCTACCACCCTTCCAGCCTCCAAGCTGGCACCAGTTCCCTTCCTCCAGTGCATTCCAGATTAAATGCCCCTCCTGCTAAAAAATCTCAGTGGTTCCCCAGTGTCATTTCCTGATCTAGTTTGGGGGATATTAGTTTCAGGAAATCTGAGAAGGTATTACATGAATAGGGGACCTTGTGTTAACATAAATGGGAAGCAAAGGGTAAAACAGAGTTAGACCATTTGGTTGTGTTGATTTTTCAGGAGTTCTCAGGGCTTGTTATTTGAGCTTATTTGGCTTTTAGCAATGCTAAAATGTGTTCGTGTAGTGAAAATATTGTGCATATCCAAAAGGAAGGGTGCATATTTACAGCATCTCTCCCAAACTTGTGACCACAGAATCCTTTACTTCCAGAGCATGTTGCAGGAGGAAGGAAGGAAGGAAGGAAAGAAGGAAGGAAGGAAAGAAGGAAGGAAGGAAGGAAGGAAGGAGGGAGGGAGGGAGGGAGAGAGGGAGGATGGAAGGGAGGGAGGAAGGGGAAGGGAGGGAGGGAAGGAAGGAAGGAACCCCATGCAAAAAAACAAAACCAAACAAACAAAAAGCCTGAGAAGCACTACTCTAAGGAATAAAGTTCAAACTTCTCAGCAAGGTATTTAAGGCTGTTGAAATCTGTCTCTAATCTATCCTCGCAACCCTATTTCTTATCATTCTTTCCTTCCTGTACATCATGCACCACACTTGTTGCCTTATTATTAGTTCTCTAAGTAGATGGTACACCTTAACATGCTTGAGGTTTTTAAAAAATTTTTATTTTATATTGGATATAGCTGATTAACAATGTTGTGATAGTTTCAGGTGCACAGCAAAGCAACTCAGCCATACACATACATGTATCCTTTCTCCCTCAAACTCCCCTCCCATCCAAGCTGCCACATAACATTGAGCAGAGTTCCCTGTGCTATACAGGAGGTCCTTGTTGGTTATTCATTTTAAATATAGTAATGTGTACATGTCCATCCCATACTCCTTAACTATTCCTTCTTCTCATCCTTCCCCTCTGGTAACCATAAGTTCCTTCTCTAAGTCTGTGAGTCTGTTTCTGTTTCGTAAATAAGTTCTTTTGTATCATTTCTTTTTAGATTCCGTACATACTATATTTCTCTTTCTCTGTCTGACTTACTTCACTCAGTATGACAATCTCTAGGTGCATCCATGTTGCTGCAAATGGCATTACTTCATTCTTTTAATGGCTGAGTAATATTCCTTTGTATATACGTACCACATCTTCTTTATCCATTCCTCTGTCGGTGGACATTTAGGTTGCTTCCATGTCTTGGCTATTGTAAACAGTGCTGCAATGAACATTGGGGTGCATGTATCCTTTAGTACCATGTTTTTCTGCTTGAGTTTTTATTTGTATATTTCTCTGCTTATCATGCTCCTCACCATTCTCCTTTATTTCACCTCTCTTCACCCAAACTCCTATCAACACTGCAAAACCCACTCAACTGTCATCTTCTTGATAGTGCCTTCACTGATCTACCCAGACTATGTGAATCACTCCTCTTCTATATTTTCACCACTCTTTATATATATATATTGTAGTACCAATCACTTCGTATACATATTTCTCTGCCTCCCTCAAGGGATTGCAAGCTCCCTGGACTTCCTCTTCATATCCCCAGCATCTAGCCAGTCTTCCACTACATAAATGATTATGTACACACTGAAAATTTCATATTAAGTTTTCAAACATTTGACAAAACTCCCATGCCTTCTTTCAAACCACCAGAAAAATACAGGTGTGACTTGTGTGCCCCTTTCTCTTAAATTTAGATTCCATGTTTGAAACAGGGTTATCAATAGATAGGCAACGTGATTACTACAAAGGAATTCTTAAGTCACCCATACCTCTTAGATTTTTTTCTTCTGCCTAGTTATAAAATCACACGCCTTTCTCACATGTCATAATCACCTTTAAAATTGTACAGAATCTTGCTCTGTATCTCTCTATAAACAAAAAGGAAAAAGGGGGGGCTTTATGCTGCAGTGCCTGCCTGGCACAAAAAATATTTGTTGGAAACATTTAAAAAGTTATATTCTCTGGGAGAGAAGATAAGCCCCTCCCAAATGCCAGTTCTTCCCCCAGGTTCAAAGAGCAGACCCACATGCTCCCTGCTGCTCTCTGGGCTCATCAGCCTTTCCCTTTGGATTTTCTTTCTTTTATATTTTCATCTGCCTCCTAGTGTCCAGGCATCTCCAGAACATCAGAGGAACTGGCAGACTAGGGTAGTCTTAGGGTAGTCTGCACTCCTGTCCGCCTTCATGTGCCCCATTGCCCCCTCTCCAGTTTCCTCCTTCTCTCACTGAGACTCAAAGAAATTTGTTCATTTTGCCAACAATTCTCAGACGCTTCCAGTTCAGCAAAGAGGTTGACTTATTTTATTCCCTGGTGGGAAAAAGAAACGTGACGTTCTCCTCATTAAAACACTATTTTTCTCGCTGCAAGGAAAAGTTTAACATTGTATAGCCCCCAGATGCTGCAGTTTTTAGTTAAATGGCACTTTACTTCCACATTTAAAATTTTTCTCTGGAAATGCATGTGTACACACACACACACACACACAGTTTCTCACAAGGGTCTAAACACCTCCGTTCTGCATCCAGGGTCCTTTATCATCGGCCCCCACCTATACCTTTCCTGGTTGCCCACTGCAGCCCAGCTCTACAGCTATCTGATACAGCCTGTCAACACCACAGCAAGCTCATCCCCTCAATATCTTTGCATCCGTGATTTCGCCCTCATCTTTCCAGACTTCCAGTCACAGCTCAGATGCTCTTCCAGAAAGCCTTCACTGACTAGGGAGTGCACAGAGATCTTTCTTTAATCCACATGGTATTTTAATGCTATAGCACCTTTGTTAGCCTTTATTCAAAATTTTTCTAGCCTGGTATTCACTGTTGTCTTGGCTCTCCAACCAGCCAGCCAGTGAGCTGGAGAGAGGGTGTGGGCTCTGCAGTCAAGCATCTGTTGGCTCTGGAGCTTAATTTTTGAGCTATGTGAGGCCCAGTTTTATTATTTGTAAAATGAAAAAATAAACACCCCCTTACAGAGTTGAGGGTTGCCATCCATTAAATGAGGTCTCAAATGTGAAGCTCTTGGCCTTCCTGTCCTTTGTGAACCCTCTAATGGCTTTCCTGAGGGCAAGACCATTTCCTACACTGGTTCCCAGGTCCACTGATTGCCTAGCACGGTGACTTGGGACGTGATCAGCAGGAAATGCTGAAATGTCTAGAATTAACAAAAAGCTAGACACATAATCTCAGTTGGTGAGGAAATGAGAGACATCTTTAACCATTCAAGACAACGTGCCTCTAGAACTGAATTGGAAAATGAGATAGCATAAAAAACCGACCAGTCACAACACACAGATCATTTCCATATGAGAAGGATATTTTATTGAACACACATAGAAAATCAAATGTCTTAACACCTTGAAAAGAGGCTTCCTTGAGTCTTGCAGGGATATGCAATAAAAAGATGTCTCCTTCAGGCTTTCTAACTAACTGAGTTCTGATTAGGTCCTATCACACATTAAATCACAAGACAGGAATATAAAATACTATGATAAGATAGGAAAAACATTTCTTTAGTTTGTATGTGAGCTCAAAAATGTTGCACAGTTAAGCTATGGTCATTTGCTGGTTAAGTCTCACTGTTAGCCTCAGGAGTCAGAACAAAACAACAGGCCCTTAATTTGAGTCCTGTCAGTTACACAGTGGATGTGAAGAGACTGAGTATTTCCAATTTGCATGATTTCTATCATTTCCTATTAGTAAATGGGGGGGAAAATGTCATCCATTCACACAAGGAGTTCCACTGAAAAGCAAAGTACTTCTTTCTGTTTACTTAAGCACCGAGCTAGAATATGGAGACACACAATAAATTCTAAACATGGTGCACATCTGGTCCCAAAACCACAATCAATTTATTGCTGCATCTGAAACATTTTCAGCAACTGTCATATAATATATTTTCACACATTTCTAACAAGACATGTTCTTGGAACCAAAAGAGACAGGTATATCTGTCAGTTCAATTTCTTGCAAACGAAAGAGAAAAGTGTTTGGCTCAGATGTCTGTACTGTCTTTGGAGCCTTGTAACTATCATATGAAAAGGGTATTAGTCAAAGATGCCAGAAGCTCAGCAATTACTTCCAAAGAGTGAAATTACTGGCTACACAGAAAAATAAAAAGATATATGCATGAATGTAGGCACCCTCCCTTTCTTCCCATTCCAACAGAACCACTTATTGCACTTATTACCACAGGCTTGTTAAACCCATCTATCTCCCGGTACTATAATATTGGACTCCCTATTAAATGGAATATTTTGATCCCTGTGGCTCTTAAAGCACAACTTTATTAAAAGTTTTATTAAAAATTAAAAAGCAATTGAAATCACATTAAAGTGATCAAAAGCTCTATATTTTCACCTTAACCCCTCTTGGGCATTTGAAAGGAGAGTCACAAAGGTACTGGATAGCCAAAGAGCCCCAAGCCCAAAAAAAAAGGGCTGTCAGCATGTCCCAGTATTGGTCCCAGTGAAACCATTTCCTGTCTCACCGTTGGCTGCAAAATCTGCCTTTAAGCACTTTCTCCTCTGCAAAAACCCTGGGGATCCTTTAAGAGCCTTGTCACAGCGCACAAAATTTCCAAGTGATTCACCCTTCCCCCCCAAGCCCCACACCAGCTATGCAGGCTTTAACCTTTCCTGATAACCCACTCAAAGCACATTCTGCTTATAGGGCTGGCAAGAAATGCACACAGGCAAGACTATCTGATCTTTAACAAGGTTCATAAACAGATTGGACATCATCAATCCTCTTTCATACTTCTGAGCTTTTGCCTGTGCTGCTCCCTCCACCAAGAAGGCCCTGGCTGACTTTGCCTGGTGAACACCTCATCATGCTTCAGAACTCAGTTCAACTAGGACTTTTGGGTGGCACTTTCCCTGACACCTCTCCCTTGCTGAATTAGGTGGTCCATTCTCTGTGTGGGATGGAGCATCCCATACAACCCTCCTCCAACTCTACCGTAGCATACTGGTATTCAACAGAGAGTAGGATGTGTCACTATGTCTATCTTCCACACAAGAATGCAAGCCCCTTTGGGACAGGGCCTCTGTATCTCCAGCACTGAGGACACTCTTGCATAAAGAAGGGACTCCACAAAATATTTCCTACATGAAAGAACAATTGCAGGAAGCCAGAAAATTCCTGACTCTATTCAGCTTCTATTGGTACTCCATGAGCAAAAGAGAGAATCTCAGGAGAGGACAAACTCAGAGTTTTCAGGTCTTCAACCAAAAGAGCTGACAGTAAGGCAAATCTGATTGATCACATGGAGCTGAAGGAGGGAAATACATGCCTTTACAACCTGAGCCTACAAGCTTGCTGTTAGAGCAATACAAAAAAGACATGGAAGAGCACCCAAGAGAAGGGAATTTAAGGGGTCACAGTGAACAGCAGACAAAACGGTAGGTGCTGTCCTCTGAAAAAAGCAAAAGCTGAAAAGACAGGACCAAGGTGAGGAACCCAGGAAGGGGATAAGTGGGATGAGCAAGGGTGGGAAGTAACATATAACTTATTAGCCAAATCACAGTATCCTAGAATGGCAAAGGATTTCTTGGACATGAGAAGGGTCTCTTGGTCCAGGAAAAACTTAGAAAGACTGTCCTTATGTTAGTCCAGGAGAAAAGGAGGGCAAGCAAAGAAGGGGACAATAGGGCAGATTGCTTGAGGCCCTCAAAATGAAGTGACCCCGTTTGTGCTGAGTTGAGTTGAACAAAGAAAACTGCACTGATGAATAGGAAGCTGATCCTGTACTTAAGTTCACAGTATATAAGAGAATTCACACAAAACCCAGAAAACTTCAGGAGAGCTAGGTGAGGTCAGACAGAGGCGCACATGGGGCTGCAGGGCCCACGTCAACAGCTCACAAGAACACACCGCGTTCTGCCTGCTATGATGCAGGTGTGTGTAAAGGAGAACTCCTAACAGCAGCTGAAATAACCAAAAACAAGTTGGTGAATGGCTGCCCTGGGCCAGTATGGAGACATATTGGTTGAGTGGAGTGTCCCTCTGCAGAGCTCTCCAACTGCTTGAGAATTCTGCCATATCTCCTGAGGTGCCCTTGAAAAGCCTTTTAAAATTTTATGTGGTTTCTAAGGCATCTTAATTTTTAATAAAAAGTTCTTATTAATGTTCTGGATAAAAGACTATCGTGCTTACATGATCCATTTTATAATGCCAAACTCTTTGTGCAATATATGTATATATTTTTAAAAGACCATGGTTTGGCAAATGCTGACAGTCTTTAACATACACGATTACTCTCCTTCCATTTACTCTACTGCTTGATCCTGTGGCCAAGGGCAAATCCATCCAGTTCTCTGTCCTGACTTTACTTCTTTACAAGAGGAGGAGTTTAAAGGGAAATGTAACATAGTGGTAATTTCCAACAGCCTTAGCCACTGAAACGTGTTCGTCCAGCTGACCCTGTTGACACTGGCTTTGGACACGTGTTCCCTAAGGCCCAAGCATGTCAAGAGGCATGTATCTCAGACACGTTTCTAGGGATGATGGCTATCACAATGAAGTAAGACACCTACCTGTAAGTATAGAACAGAACCCCTTGATCTCTCCTTTCCTTTGGTTAATGCCTTAAAATTTACAAAGTGCCTTCTTTGAGCCTCAGAGAAATTGTATGATTCACCAAGATTCCCTGGCTTGGTGCCAGAGCCAGAAGCTACACAAACTTTTTCCTGCAGGTCCAGGCTCTGGAGGCATTCTGACTGGAACACCTGTGGCTGGAAGTGATTCAGTAATAAAATGCAGTGATTAATAGCCCAATACTGGAGTCATTCAGAAGAATGGACGTGAGGAGAACACAAGGGGAAAAGGCTGGAGCTAAGACACCAGTGGAGGATGGATTGAACACTGTTTTCAAAGGACATTCCAGAAAACTTCCTCAGTACAGGAGAGAGGTGGTGCCAGAGCATCGTCAGGAATGAGTTGTGGGAAGCCATGGTGGAGAAGGCCAGACATTTTAGGAAGAGAAAATTACATCTCATATGTCCTAAGCATTAGGGAATCGCTGAAAGCTTAGACTTATAAGAGTAGGTAAATGTGTCATTTGCTTAGGAAATGAGTTAGTTGGTAGCATCTTGTTACCTCTTATCTGAGAAGAAAATGTAAGAGGTGTTCAGAGAGAAAGATAAAGGACCCCAAGAACAAACCCTGCAAAAGCAATGGATTTTTCCAAGCTGTTAGTATCCTATTTGTGAAGTAAGATTTTCTTTTAGCTTCATGAATTCATGCTGTGGGTTTCAAAACCGTCTTCTGCATTCAAATTTTGACTTTTCTTCAAAGGACTTAGAAGTCACCAACATCCTTTGAAGACACAGAAAACACACCAAACTTGAGAAGGAAAATGAAATGACAAGGAAATAGGAATGTTCACTTTATTCACACATATGGTGCTTGACTCATTTTCTAAGTGAATGACACATCGATCCTACTCTGTAATTTAGGCTTTTTGTGCCTCAATGTTCGCATCTATAAAGGAGGAAAAATAATAGTACCTGCCCGTGGGTTGTCATTAGGATTAAATGAGTCAATGTATATAAAGTACTTGGCACAGTGGCCAGCATAATAAATGACAAATAAATGTTAGCTATTATTCATATTCCAGTGAGTGCTTTGATTTCTATAAATCATAAAAGTAATCCTTGAACCTACACATGCAAGAAGTTTCCAGTGGTTTGCTAGGTCTTTGAAATTTGATCTTCCTTGACTTTCCTCAGCGAGAATCTTAACTAGCTAAAGTTATTGATCCAGGTAGCAAGATCCACACCTCTATATGACTGTTTCCACTCACTGAAAATTTCCAGAAAGTAATCATTTCAGGCTGAAATTGTGCAAGTTTGGTCTCAACCCAATGGAAACTCACTTGCATTGGAAGATGGGAGCAGAATCCATCCCCCACTTTGGAGTGACTGGAGTTGAGGAACAAGTAAGATGTTTTTTTTCTACCCCAAAATAATTAACTTTTTTTTAACATCTTTATTGGAGTATAATTGCTTTACAATGGTGTGTTAGTTTCTGCTTTATAACAAAGTGAATCAGCTACACATATACATATATCCCCGTATCTCCTCCCTCTTGCATCTCCCTCCCACCCTCCCTATCCCACCCCTCTAGGTGGTCACAAAGCACCAAGCTGATCTCCCTGTGCTATGCGGCTGCTTCCCACGAGCTATCTATTTTACATTTGGTAGTGTATATATGTCCATGCCACTCTCTCACTTCTTCCCAGCTTACCCTTTTGGAATCTAAAAAAAAAAAAAAAAAATTGGTTCTGAAGAACCTAGGGGCAGGACAGGAATAAAGATGCAGACGCAGAGAATGGACTTGAGGAAATGGGGAGAGGGAAGGGTAAGCTGGGACAAAGTGAGAGAGTGCCAAAATAATTAACTTTTAAAATTACCAAGCATCATAAGTTTAACATTAGCAAACAGTAAGCCCTGTATATAGTAAGTACAGTAAGCCCTGTATATAGTAAGTGACCACCTACTTTGAAGCTCCTATTATTTTTAAGATTTTTTAAACCTCCTTTGAGACATAGTTGTCCCAAATTAAAAAAATTTTTTTTAATGTCCAAGTTTTTCAGCTAAAATACTCTACATTTTAACAGTTTCTTCTCTGATTTTTCTCTTTTAATTTCATAACATATTTTACAGCTCTGGGGTGTTGGTAAAATGATATTGGAAAGTGTTTTTTAACATAGATTAAATGCCAAGAGCCACCTTCTCTACCCACCAGACATCTGCAGTCACAAGTCCTTTTCTTCATGATGCCAAGACACTCAGATCCAGTGTTTGGAAACATCGGTTTCCCAGTCACCGGACTGAGCAGGGCCTGCAGCTCATGTCCACCCAGCTCCAAACCCAATGCTCACCACGATGGATGGGTGAATGGATGAGTGAATGAACAAAAAGGTATTGTATGGATCAAACTAGCACACAGTGTACTGAATATTTTACTTATCTGGATATTTCTTAGAAATGTTACAAGGTTTTGTTCATTACAAACACTGCATTTCTCCAACATGAAGGTTTCTTCTCTCTTTGTCTTTATCACCACCAGCCACCAGCAGTCAAGTTATAGAATCAGTGGCTACACACCCTCAAACCCATGAGCACTCAGAGTTGCAGTTGTTTTGACTGCACAGCAATCATGTTCCAATCTTCCCAAAGAAAAGTGACTCTGAAATGAGACCTTTCTGAACCCCCTCCCCTCTGCCATGCTCCCATAAACCAAGAACCAGTTCTGATCTAAATGAGGAAATTCTTGGATAGAAGGGAGGGCTGGAGGGAGGGGGGCATGTGATACAGGAGAGCAGCACTCAAGCGCCTCCTGCCACTTCACTCTGCATCAGAGCAGCCTCCAGGTCAGGGGTCAATGATGGCTCAGAAAACGGGCGCTCCATTCACAGCTCCACTTGGACAAACTATGACCTCTAGTGAGCCTTAAGCTCTCAAAATGCAAAGGCATGTCATTTGCTTCTTTGTATTCTCAGAGGCCTAGTGCAGTGGCTGGAATACGGTGGGGTGGGGGTGGGAGTTTAAGAAGTGTTTGTGAAAGAAAGGAAGAAAGAAAGAAAGAAGGAAGGGAGAGAGGGAAGGAGGGAGGAAGACGTCCAGTCTCCTTGGAGCCCCTATTTTGCTAAAATATTACTACTGCCTCTTTTGGGGGCCCTGCCAGGCCACTGTAGCGACTACAACTTCCTGATGCCTTCCATCCAACTCTTTCATTAAGTTGTACCTGGACCATTTTCAGTTTTCCGGACAACATGGACTAAGAGGAAAACCTGGAGTTTGTACATATGATAAAGTTTTGAATATCAGGTTGGTGAGTTATCTCGTGTCTCCTCAGCCTGAGTGGTTTACTTTAAATATAGTGTACAGCTGGAGCCAGGGGGCAGGCATGGGAGCCTATAAAACATGGAATCACATTATTGAAAATCATCAAAGGCCTTCACTTGAGCACTCAAAGTTTGCAGGCATGGGAAATTAGAGCTGTGGAACATGTGACGCTAGCTATCTCAGAACAAGAAGACACGATTCTTTGATTAAGCTTCAGGCTCTTGGAATCTCCTGATTGTTCATCTCATACTAATGATCTGGGAGAAATACTAGAAGGCAAGTTAATGATACTCACTGCTGACTCTGAATTGGGAGGGAGCCACCTGAAATATCAGTAATTGGCCAAAGTAAAGAAATAATTACAGGCTGACTAGATTAGAAATTTAATCTCCACGGGGCTTTCCCACAAGTAAATGAGATTCAACTTATAAAACATTATGAAAGAAAAAAGGCTATCACACACTCATCACTGTGTACCTTAGAAAACTGGCTACATCTGGACTCTCAGCTATGCCTCCTCAGAGCTACATGCCAGAGGGGTGGCCTCCCAAACAGAGTGTAGCCTCCAAACAGGAGATATTTTAAAATGTAAGCCCTCAGCCCTACCTACCAGGACTGGACACTAGCACACCCACCACCCCGCATGACCCAATGTACACTGAGCACCCACCACGTGCCAGATACTTGTGCCAGACACTAAGAACACAGAGATGAGGAAGATCCCATTTCTGGGCTTAGAATGTGGTTGTAAGTGGTCCTTCCTTTGGAAGAAGATAACAGGAACTTCATTTCTAACTTGAAAACTTCTGGGCCACTTTTGGACCTCCATGCTGGCAAGCCTTGCCTTAGTGCAAGTTCCTCTAGCAGAGCTCAAGGAGAATCCCCCCACCTTTGGAGTCGGAGAACACTGGCCAGGTCTAGAGAGGCTGTAAGCCTCAGGGGGGGTGTGGGCCTGCCCCCAAACTATCAAAGAGGGGAACCCACCATCTATCCTTGTTGCCCCCCTTTCTTGTTTTACCCTCCAGTATTTCCCAACAAGCCGTACAACAGAATCACTGAAGGCACTTTTTAAAGACAGATTCCTGACCCTACTCCAGTCCTGCTGAATTAGAACCCCTGGGTCGGGTAGAATCTGCTTTTTAAACAAATCTCCCAAAAGATTTTATGTCAAGTTAGAGAACTATTGGGTAATAGAAAGAACACAGATACTGGAGGCAGATAAACCAAGATCTGAAATCCAGCACTGCCACTTAATTAACATAATTAACCCTAGGGGACCCAGGTTAATTTCTTAGCTTCTTTGTGACCTAGTTTCCTGTGCAGTAAAATGGAACAATGCCCAGTGTTGTTATAGACTTAGAATAGAGTATGCAAAACACCCAACATGGAGCCACTACTGCAATCTCTTCCCACCTCCATTAAACGCCTGCTCCCAGGAAAACATCTTACACTGATATTTTATAATTTGCTTCCAATTTAAATCAGATTTCTCCAAGACAGCTGTCTTATGGGTATATCTCTAGCTGTGGAAAGAAGAGCTTTGTTCACAAATTTTAAAACTTCAAGAGCCATATTGTAATTAGGAAAGACTCAGGGGATAGACTTATTTTAGCCATGGGGATGAGGCTATGGGTATACTTCCCTGGAAAGACAAAGTCAGTTATAACCTGAATTACTGGGAGCAAGAAATATAAATATGGTAAAAATTATGAGAAAGATCCTACTACACTGACTTATGTGTTTCATATCTTTTCAAAGAACAGAATATTCAACTAGTCACATAAATGGAGCAGGAAAGTTCTAGTAGGGACCAGAACATTGAAGAGCAAGGAAGACCTCTGGGAGGTGAGCACTCAGGAAGCACAGATCTCGAATATCTCACAAGCATCTGATCTTAGTGTTTACCATGAATCTGCCAACACTTGACCACTTTAGCATTCACAAGAGTTTCCTTCAGCCCAAGTTCTCAGTTAAAAGACAAGTCAGCTGAATATCCACATGCCACTGTCCCTGGATGCTCCACTGGTAGTGAACACAAACTTGGATAGAAATGAGCTCTATCTAAGACAAAAGACAAAAGGTGAAATCACCCAGTTTTCTGAGAAAGTTTTCCAAGAAAGTTTGGAGAACATCCTCAGGGGATGAAAAACCACCCAACAGGGCCATGTGGTGCAACCACAGTCACCAGTGGTCTAACAAAGGCTCAGATGCACCTATCCCTGACAAGGCATCATTACTCTGGCAGGTCCGCAGCAGGGTTACCCTGTGCTTGAGGTGCTACTGCTCATGCACAGCATGAGAGGAACTACTGAAAGGATACTTTGGGAAGGAAGGAATTGAGCCAGAAAAACCCAAAGAACATTCTATAATACTTCCTTCATTAAGTTAACCTTCCCTAACTTTGTCTTCTCTACACTTTCTAATGTATCTACCTTTCCTCCCATCTTCCCTTCCTTCTCTCCTCGATTAGAAGATGAGATGTCACCTAGCCTAACAGCTTTGCATCATTCCACTCTGATGGCTCCTCTCTCCTAGATGACCACACCCCACCCTGCTCTGGATGACCAAACCCCACTCTGTCCTGGATGACCACACACCACCCTCTCCTAAATGACCACACACCACCCTGACCTAGATGATTGCAGCAAAATTGGCTCTTCTTTTTGGACCTTCCTATTGGTTTGTCTTCCTCTACACTGCCCTTAAGTGTTGGTTTCTAGGAATCCAGCTTGTGCCCTTTAACCTCTTTGCTGTAACTTCTCTCCTTGGACAATATTATCCACACCTATGGGCCTCCATCACCACCTTCATGTCACAAACTGACAGATCAATATAAGAGTTTCCAAATTCAGTCTTAAGGTCCTGACTCTCAGATCTCAATTGCCCCTTTGGTCTCTCCTTTTAGGACTAAAAGAAAATGGCCTGAGCTAAAAGAAGGAGCTTACAGTAGGATGTTCCTCAGAAGACCTTTTTCCTAGGAAGCCATTCTGAGCACACTTCCTGTTTTCCTATTCAAACCACTCCCCCTTCCCAATTTCGTGGCTACTGAAGCAACACAGGAAATGGTGCAAAGGTATCCAACATCTAGATTTGAATCCCGTCTCCACACTTAGGCAACTTACCTAAGCTCTGCAACTCTTAGTTTTATCATCTGTGTTGAGGGGCTTGTAATAATCGTCACAACATTATGAACATAAAATGAGATGATGCCTATAAAGTGCTTAACACAGTGCCCAGAACCTAGACAGAGCTCAGTTAGGTAATATGTCTGCGGTTATTATGCAGAAATGGTGGTTCACATTCTGCTATCTCAAGAGGAAAAAAAAATCCATTGCAATGCTTTCTGAGTCCTTTAACCCTTTTCTGCCCCACAGCATATAATCCAAATGGTGGGTGCCATGTCCTGAGGCTGCTGGTGCAAAAGGCTCTTTGAGGGAAAGGGTTTTTTTTTTTCTTTTGAGTCCCCTTATCTAAGTATAAGATTATCCTATCAACCAGGTTGAGTTCATTCATGCTAAGCATCCTCCAATCCAGGGTGAAGCTGAAAGGGAAGATGCATGTCTAAATTCAAACTGCAAGGAATAAAAGAAATGAACATCAGGCAGAGTTGGGGAAGCAAGATGCCAAGTACAGGAAGCATGTTTTTTTACATAAGAATTACTTGTACCAAATTTGCTCTGCTTTCAAATTCCATCTTTTGCCCTGTAATTAAAATTCCCTTGGTCTCACCCCCTTTCAAAATGGGTGGGAAAGAGCAAGCTTGAGATCCTAGGAGAGACAAGTGACTGGAGAGACAAATTCTTGACCAATTAAAACAGTTCTGTCACTTACACCCCTTTCCCTGAAAAAAAATTATAACAATCTTCCCGTAGCTTTATTCTATATGGCTTCCCTGGTATTGTGTGTTTGTTTGCACTCATTACTGTTGGGCATATGCCTTCCTCCCTGCTGAAATTCCAGCTTTAATTTTTCTTTAGAAAGCAACACTTAGTTCACTGGAGCCTGCTGATTATGAGGGTGCACAGCCCCAGATGAATCACAGAAGCAGGCAGATTGCACAAATACAAATCCTCTGCATTGTGTTTACACCCACACTAACCTTCTCATATGGCCTCTCTTCCCAGCATTCCTTTGCTGGATTACCTCATCCATAGCCAAAGTACAATTAGTGCATTCAGGCACTAGAGACAGCTAACAATGCAAGGAGGAGTGTAGCAAACAACCTTCTGATTCCTAGCATCTAGACACAACACAAAGGCAAAAGAAATAAAAACAGTAATGGTATCTATAACAAGTGCTGTGGGGTGCCATGCAGATCTCCCCATTAACTCATTCCCCTAGCTGCCAGAAGTATAGGCTGCTGATGGCACAGCTAAGTCCCTTTCTAGGTTATGTCCCTGGGCTAAGGGAGTCACCTGTCCCCAGGTTACACCTCCTTCCCAAAGACAGACAGCATTCAACACCTGTTCAGTGTGGGTGTTCAAAGCCTGGTCTCTCTGCCTAAATTTAGAGCAACTCTGAATGGACATCCCAGATCCAGTGCTCCCCATATCATTGATGAGAGCCTTTGGACTGCTTTGCCCTTCAACTTCTCCTTCTGCCCAATACCATTCCCCTCACTTTTAATAAATATCCCGAGTGCAAATTTCCATCTCAGTATCTGTTTGCCATTGAACCTGACATAAACAATAGCTCAGAGGTAACATTTCAAGGCACAGTGAGACTGATATTCCAGAAACTTCACTAAGACCTGAAGCCCTTCTTAAGATCCATGGAAATATCATGGAGTCGTCTATGGTATTACAGAGCCAGCTTGGCTCTTGGCTCCACAATAAGATGGATACTCAAGTTGGGCTCTGGGGAATGAAAAGAGCTGGGATTGGAGCCAACATGTCCATGAGCACTGGGCTCAGTTCCAGTGCTTCATCTGTGTGCCCTTAAGCAGGTTTTTAGAGCAGTGCTTCTCAAATGATCAGTGGTGAAAGACCTTTTTCGTTTTCAATCTATCACAAACCAACTATATTTTTATATCACACACTATATATATTTAATATATATCACAAACTATATTTTTATAAAGTACAATAAAATAAATTACAACTCTCCACTCCTTAAGTGTGGGCTGCATATAGTGACTTCCTTCAAAAGAGTATATGGAAAGGAGATGTGAGAAGATAACTTTACAGTAGAGAAAACTGACAAACACCACCTCAGCCACATGATCAAGGTCAACACCAACAGAAATAAGTCATGTTTGTAGCCTTGATATGATGTGAAAATGCCCTTTACCTCTCTGGTCTCCCTCCCAAAAGCCCACATGCCCAATTAAATCATGAGAACACATCAGACAAATCCCAACTGAAAGACACTCCACAAAACTTCTGACCACTACTTCTCAACACTGTCAAAGTCATCAAAACCAACAAATGTCTGAAAAATAGTCACAACCAAGAGGAGCCTAAGGAGACATGACAGCAAAAGGTAATGTGGGAGCTTAGATGGGATCCTGGGATTGAAAAGGGACATTAGGTTAAAAACTAAGGAAGTATAAATAAAATATGAACTTTAGTTAAGTATGTATCAATATGAGTTCACTAATTGTAATGAATGCACCATACTAATGTAATATATTAATAATAGGGGAAACTTGGACAGATGCTATGAGAACTCTTTGTACTATCTTCTCAATATTTCCGTAAATTTAAAATTGTTCTAAAAATAATTTTGTTATAAAAAATAAAATACATTAAATATACAAGAATTTTTAAGAGGCGTATATAATATAAGCCTAGTTCTTTAAACTATTAGTGTCAATCGACTTAAAATGTCCCTCTCAAATTACTATAAAAGTTTCTACGTGCTTCTTTTTTCCATTTTTCTTTTCTTTATTTTCAATTGAGGTATAATTAATTTATAATATTATATTAGTTTCAGGTGTACAACATAGTAATTCAAAATTTTTATAGATTATACTCCATTTAAAGTTATTATAAAATATTGGCTATATTCCCTGTGCTGTACAATGTATCCCTGTAGCTCATTTATTTTAACTAAATGCTTCTTACTTTTGCTTTCTGTACCTATACCAACCAGTAGTAAGTGGTTCTCAGACCGGCACCAGTCTGAGGACCACACTCTGAGGAGCTCTCCATCTGACTCTAAGACTCAGTTTTCTCATCAGTAAAATAAGAGTATGAGACCAGAGGATCAAATCTCCCATGCATGTTCCTTCATAGATAGTCCCTGGAATGCTATCATAAGTGATCACCTTCTGCCAAAAACAGCAGATTTGCAGAACCAGATGCCCAGAACCAAGCCCCTTCTCCATGACAATGGCATGAGATACTCACTGTCCAGCTTTGTGAACAGCTGTTCTCTCCCCAAACCTCTCAAATTCAAGCAGAACAAAAGGTACTGTCTCTGGGCTTTTTTTTTTTTTTTTCCTAATCCAGAACTAGAAAAGGGAGAGATGGAACATAAAAGTAATGCTACATGTTCAGGCTGTCACAGATGGTCCTCAAGCCAGGGTAAGTAAGTGTTCCTTTTCTTCTCTCTCATTCGGAAGCCCTAGGAAACAGAGAGAAGCCTCTTGTGCCAGGAGATTAATGGAGTCGTGAACCAGCTGTAATTGGCCAAGAACCAGAAGACTGTCAGCAGACCATGAATTGTCATAGTTGAGACAGGATACGGTCTGAAAGAAGACACACCACAGATGGGGAAGTTGGTAAAATGAGTGGAAGGCAAACCTTCCAAAGAGCAA
>NW_020174268.1:7087281-7099885 GCF_003031525.2 Neophocaena asiaeorientalis asiaeorientalis | reverse complement strand
GGGGGGGGGGGGGGGGGGGGAAGAAATGGCAGTTGAAAAACAGATGGTGGCAACCTGTCCCTTTAAATAGGTTTTTGAGATGTGAATGGAAGGTTTCAAAATAACCAAGGAAGACAATTTAATGCATCTGAGAGGGCCAGGAATGGTTCAATTTTTTGTAAGTCTTGGAATACCTAGAGTTGATGCCATGACTGAAGCCCCAAGAAACAGGGAGCACACACGGCAAAAGCCAATAGGGAATCTGAACCAAGAACACATGCCACCACTCAACCACCATGAGTGAGATAAAGGGCATTTAAATATTGGAATTTTGGAAAGAATTTAAATATTGAAACACAGGTTCCATGTACTGTTCATATATCTATTATCTCCTATTAACTATATATTATTTTTATTAACTAAACTTCTACTCTAACTTCTCTGTGGTCCATCTCCTAGCAATAGAATTGATCTAGGTATTTGACCTATATTTCAGAAATTTGTAGAGATGGAATATGTCAGCAAAGGTAATATTGCACAAGAGTAATGCATTAGTCAGAATATGCTAATTGCTATAATAAACAGTCTCAAACCTCAAAATGTCAGTGGCTTAACACATCAAAGGTGGTTCATTGCAGGTCATGTTTTAGTCGACAGGAATAAGGGAGGTGGAGAATGGAGAAAGCCCACCCATTCCTACCTGCCTTGGCCTAGAAGTGACACAACCATTTTTGCTCATGTTCCATTGGCAAGAACTAGTCATATGACCTTACTAGATACAGGAGGAGTGGTAAATACAGTTTGACCATGTTCCCAGGAAGAAGAAACAGGTTTGGTGAGCACTGAGCCAGTTGCCAGGAATAATTACATGAGGAACTCACAGAAAGCTGCCCAAATATGTTGGTCTTCAATAGTTTCACATATCTCAGATAATAACATCCTAGAAAACAGGGACAGTGTATGGACAACTTTCTTATTAGCACTTGAGTCAGTGCCCCATCTGTTAACACTTATTCATAGGATTAAAAGTGTGCAGAATTCGACTGCCTTTATTCAAATCTGGATTCTGCTACTTGCCTCCTGTGCAAGGTTATACATCCTCTTGGTACCTCAGTTTTCTCACTTGTAAAATAAGAATATTAGTACTCATTTCATAGGATTGTGAAGTTTAAATGAGATAATTCTTATAAAGCATTCAGCATAATGCCCAGCACGCGATTTCTTAATATTTGTTAAGTACTTTCTACATGCCAGGGAATACCATAAGGGCTTTACATTAATGAACTAACAAGACTCACAACAACACACCAAGGCAGGAACTTTCTCCATTTTGTATACAGAAAAACGAGTCCAGAGCTAACCCATCCAAAGTCACACAACTAACAAGTGGAAAAGCCACAATTGGTACCTCAGGCATTCTGGCTCCAGACTCAGTCTCCCTACTATCATCTCCTGCCTCTCAACATTCCCTATTGTTATTGTTATTTTAACACATTTATTGAAGTATAATTGATGTACAATAAACTGTACATATTCAAGATGTACAATATGATGTATAATATGTTTTGACACATTATACACCTGTGAAACTGTCACCACAACTGTCACCACAACCATCACAATATGATGGATGACATATCTATCACCTCCAAGAATTTCTTCAAGCCCTTTGGTAATCCTTCCCTCCCACCACTCCCCACTCCCCACATCCCCGTCTGCTTTCTGTGACTACAGTATAGCCTGAATTTTCCAGATTTTTACATAAATAGAGTCATACAGTTTGGACTCATTTTCATCTGTTATGTCGAGTTTCATTCATGTGTTGCATGTATCAATAGTTCATTCCTTTCTATTGCTAAGTATTCCATTGCATAGATACACCATACTGTAATTTGTCCATTCATCTATCGATGGACATTTGAGTTGATTCTTGTTTTTTACTGTTACAATAAAGCTGCTATGAATAATCATGTACAAGTGTTTATATAGACAAATATTTTCATTTCTCTTCAGTGAATACACAGGAGTAAAATGGCTGGGTCATATGGTAGGTATATGTTTAGCTTTTTAAGAAACTACCAAACTATTTTCCATACGGTTGCACAATTTACATATCCATCATCAGTGTACGAGGGTTCCCAGTTGCTCCACATCCTCAACTTGCCATGGTCAGTCTTCATTCTACTAGGTGTGTAACAGTATCTCATTATGGTTTTAATTTGCTTGTAACAAATGATGATATTGAGCATTTTTAATATATTTATTTGCCATCTGATGTTTTCTCTGGTAAAGCGCCAGTTTAAATCTTTTGCCTATTTTTAATTGAACTTTTTCTCTTACTACTTTATATATTGTTTGCAAATCTCTTATTAGATATCTGATTTGTATATATTTTCTTCCAATAGCTAGCTTTTTTATTCTCTTCTAAGGAGTAGAAGTTCTTAATTTTGATGAAGTCCAATTTTTATATGTTTTTATTTTATGGATCATGTCTCTGATATGAAATTTAAGAAATTTTTGCCTAATGCCAGAGCACCAAAATTTTCTTTTATGTTTCCTTCCAGAAATTTTATTCTTTTAGATTTCATATTTAAGTCTATGATCCTTTTTTGGTCTATATATGTTTCAAGGTTCAGATCAAAGGTTTTTTTTTTTTCTTTTATTGTATATGGATGTCCGATTGTTCCAGCACCAATTGTTGGAAAGACCACTCTTACTCCACTGAACCTTTTGTGTCTTTATCAAAAATCAATTGACCATATACATGTGGACTTGTTTGTCCATTATATCCATTGACATATTTGTCCATCTTGACACCATTACCACTCTATCTATATCATAGTAGCTTTATAGTAAGTCTTGAAATCAGGTAATGGGAGTCCTCCAGCTTTGTTCTTTTTCAAAGTTGTTTGACTATTCTAAATCTTTTGCATTTCTATATGAATTTTAGAATCAGCTTCTTTAATTTCTACTCAAAAAAAAGCCTGCTTTGAATCTATAGATCAATTTGGGGAAAATTAACAACTTAAAAACATTGAGTCTCCCATTCCAGGAATACAGCATATCTCCACATTTATGTAGCTGTCCTTTAATTTCTCTTAGCAAGGTTTAGTTGTTTATAGTATACAAATATTGCTATTATTAAAAACTTCTCTCATATCCATATTGTTTCTCTACCTAGATTGTATCTATGAGAATCACATCACATTTCTCTTGTGTCCTCACTGAGCTTCCATTTCCTCATCTGTGAAGAGGGAAAAAAAAAAACCTACTTCACAGTTGGACACAAAATCACACAGGTAAACCACTCAACATCTGTGCCTGCTGCTGGATTCTACTGGCCTGATTATAGAGTTATTAACTTTTATTTAATAATAGGATAAAGAGGAAATTAGAGAAGTTGTAAGGATGAGGCCACAAAGTGTGGATTCAAAGTGAAAGACTGATAAGATAGAGACTAAAGAAGGAACCAAAGACCACAGCAGTAGGAACTGCACATAAACTAACCCCAAGACTGTTATGACAGCAGTATTAATACTCATGGCTAGACAGAGAATACATAGAAAGATGTACATGTACATGTACATGCACATACATTAAGAGATTAACTGGTGATGTTCCAGTTTTAGGAATGGGACTTAGAAGGTATTAGAAAGTCAGCCAAAGAAGAACCCTGAATATATAGCACTGTACATTCTCTGCATATCCGGGCAGGCTATAACCTTCTCCAAGCCCTGGTAAGAACTGAATAAGCTGACCTGGCATGTTTTTAAAATACCTTAACTTCTATCTGGTCCAGAAAGGCCACAACCACCAGGAAAGAAGGTTCCACATACCCGGAGGGGACACTCAATAGTGAAACACCTGGCATAATCCTAAGTGCATGTAACCCTCAATAAAGTCTTGATTGACTAATCTTTTTCCAAGTGTAAACACATTTACAATTAAGGTCCTAAAATGTTTATTGATTGGTGGGTGTGGAGAGAACAGATTTATTAATCAAGGTAATTAACACTTACAACCACAACAAATAAACCAAAATCTTAGAGGCTTGGCATAATAAAGGTTTAGTTGATACGTGTTAGGTAGGCCTCCTTCATCTCATAGCTGCACTATCTCTAACATGTGGCCTCCAGTGTGGCCATACCAGGGCAAGAGCGCCACAGAGGAGGTACACTGGCTCTTAACTGCTTCAACTCAGAAGATCCACCCACAGTCCACTGAGCAGAACTAATCACATGGGCCAAACTAACTGCAAAAATGACTGGGAAATACAGGGGAACGAGCATGTAGTGAGCATTAACTATATCCCTGAAGATAAACCCAGCTCTTTCCCTCACTCTACTCACTTTCTCCCCTCCAGAAGTGGTAGGGGAGCAAGTAGATAAACTATTTAAGCAAAGGGTCTGCTTTGAGGTATGTTACATGGACAGAGGGGAAAAAGACATGGAAATCAGGTTATAGTGATGAGAGAGATGGATCAGTATTTACAGAAGGAATTTCAGAGAAGAGTTCTCAATGACAGTATTCCTGTACCCAAATATCCACAACCAAAAAGCTCTGAAATGTTTCTGTGCTCCAAATGTGTAACCAAGGGGGGAAACCAGAGAGACCCCATTTGCCATAGCTTCCAATGACTCACTAGGGGATTTTGTCCATCCCATCCCCACAATTCTGGGCTCTGCAGAGTTGGAGGCATTGCCCCTTGAAGAGTACATTCTTGCCAGAAGACAGAGCAAGAGTCCCATTGAACTATAAGTTATGACTGTTGACAGGGCACTCTGGCATCCTAGAGCCCAGGAATCACAGAGGAAAAGAGTAGTCATCATATTGTCTTATTATATCTCCATGGGATCTGCAGTTAATCCTCTTTTTCATTCCTGATATTTGTGATTTGTGTTCACTCATTTTTTCTTAGTCAGTCTAGCTATGGGTCTATTAATTTTCTCTATCTTTTCAAAAGTCAACTTTACATCTGTCTTTATATTTAAAGTGCATCTCTTGTAACTAACATAGTTTCATTGATTTCTGTTATCTTAATTGGTTCCATCTTTTTACTGAATTGGGGTTTTAATTTGCTCTGTCTTTCTAGATTTCTAAGGTTAGTACCTTAGATCATTAATTTATAATTTTCTTGTTTTCTAATACAAGCCCTTAAAGATATAAATTTTCCCCTAATTACTGTTAGAACAGCTGCTTTAAAATCCATGTCTGATAATTCTAATACCTGAGCCACCTCAGGGTTGATCTATACTGATTATATTTTCTCTTAAGAAGAGGTGAAGAACCCCATTCTTGTTCTTGTGTGTGCGTCAGTAACTCTGGATGGTATCCTGGATATTGTGGATGATTTCTTGTGAGGACTCTGAACTATATTATACTTCTCCCAAAGAGTATGATATTTTTGTTTTGGCAAAATTGCAAAAAAATAAATTAAAAAGGACTCTGTTTCTTGAGCAACAGCTTTTATCTCAGTTTAGTTTATTTACCCTTTACAGAGTTGCTTGTAGTCTGCCACATACATTCATGGATCAGCCAAGAATTTGGGAAGTTTATACACAGAATTTAGGGCTCGCCTCTCGGGCTCTCTCCTTTTAGAGATTTCCCCCTCACTTTTCAATGGCTGTAGCTGCTCTCAACTCGTTCCTCTAGTTCTTCAGGCCAGAAAGACTATGTACATTGCCTACAGCCTACTCTTAAGCTAAAATACTATAAATAAGGGAAGGAATTCCTTGCCTTGTCCTTTCAAGTGCCAACCACCCTCCATAATCTCCTTGCATTTGTTCACTTTCCAGTGCCTTCAGGTAGTTCTTTGTATTTTTCACCTGAAGTCAGTTTGGTAGCAACTTAGCCATCCCAGGAGTGAAAATCAGTATGCATTTTTAAAAATAAAAATTAGGCATAAGATATTTAAGTGTGTGAGTTAATTTCTTGTGTTCATTTTTTCCACAAGAAGACTTAGAGGAGTAAAAGAACACAAGACAGATTAGAAGTGAAGAGTGAACATTTCTAAAAAGAGAAAATACAGAAGGGGAGGTAGAGCCACTAAAGACAACATAATTTTGCATTACCATTGATTCAGCCAAATCTGACCAGAGTGATAAAGATTATTGGTTAACATGTTTGGAAGGCCATGAGGCTGTGCTCCATACCTTCTGCTTGCCCAGATCCACTTTCCACTCTTCTCCCCTGCTCTCTGCCTTGGGGACCAACTTGTACGGATGCATCAAGAGTTCCCTTCCTTTCTGGCTTCCTTTTGGATTCAGCCAGTGGTGAGTACCTGCAGGAGATCAAAGCAAGGGAAAAAAGTGAGGTCAGGAAATTTTTTTCCCAAGATCTCTCCCTGGTAGTTTTCTGTGGCTTGACTGCATCCTTCCACCAAAGACCACAGTTCCTGTCAGACGGTTTTCTCCAAAAACTCTAGGTTCTGGTAAACACTCCTTCTGCTTGCCCCTTCAGACTTAGGGTTGGTAAATGGCTCCCTGCTGGGGTACTGCAACATCCCTCAGTGTTTTTCCTAAATCCAGCACACACCTTTGTAAAAAGTCCCTTTATTAAACTCTTCCCAGTATGAGTGCACCATCTGTTTCCTGCCAGGATCCTGAAGGATAGAGCACTCCCAGACAAAAAAAAAAAAAGATTTTAACAGGTCTTAGAAAGAGAGGATGTTAAGTACCAACCCACATGTGGTCAAACAGTAGAGGAGACCTTCAATACCTCTAAAAACAGTAACCCATAAATTTCACTCACATGCATTGTCTAATTTAATGTTAGCAACACTCTGATTTAATAGGTATTGATATCATTTCCATTAAAGGTGAGAATACTGAGACTCTATGGAAATGGCTTTACTAGGATTCCCAGATCTTCTTTAGACTATGGATCCTATCATCTTCCCCCTACACCCTGACCCTTGCCATTCAGATAACACACACCACCAATGCTGAAAATCAGAGTTCTCTAACTTTGAGGGCAGGCAGGACATTTTTAAAGTCCTTGAAGCCCAGGGAAGGGAGTGGTCACTCACACTTTGTCTATTAAAGCCCAAATGTTGGAGGAATGGCACATGACAATTTCAGCCAGTTTGGAGAGCTGAGTTCATTAGTCAGAGACGCCTCTCGCATTTATTTTAAAGAAACTTTATTTAAAAGAAATCATGTTTCAACATGGGAGTTGCAATGTATACAGCACCCTTAAATATTTCTTAAACATTGTCCCATGGCTTCCCAGGAGTTCCCACACTTCAGATTGTGAAATTCATGATATAGAATAAAAGCAGAATAGATGAAGATCTTGGGCTCTGGGGACAAGTAGATCTGAGTTCCTGGTACAATACTTGCTAGTAGCTGTGTCCTAGGCAAGCGGCATAACTTTTCTGATCCTCAGTTTCCTCATCTGTAAAATGTGGATAATAATAATACCTACATCATAATGTTAAATTGATTAAATAAGCTAATGCATTGTAGTGTTTAATATAGGGCCTGGCTAGCTGTAATCATTTAATAAAACATGGCTAATAATACCCAGATTCAAATCAACAGTAAAATTTATTTTGCCATAAGATGGCACGTAAATATTAAAGGAAAAAAAAAAACTTTTAGACACATACTAAAGCTCCCTAATTAGAAACTTAAAAAGAAACAGAAAACTAAGCCTTAAGTGTATCCAACACTGCTCCCACTTCCATTTCAATTTTTAAAAAAAGAGGGAAACTCCAGAAGTTGCTGGTCTTCTAAATAAGCCTGTCATTTCCTAAAGTAAATGCTATGTACCACTGGGTATAAAATGTAACAGAAAGCTGTCTGCTCAATTTATTTTATAGTTTCTTACTTATTGTTTTCCATTTCCTATTTTAAAGCTGTAAAGTTCCCTTAAGCTGCAGCTAAAATTATTGTCATTGAATTACCTTATTTCTTAGTATTGTGTCTGGATTGGAGGACACTACCTCCCACAGCAAGCTGCAAACGGGCACTTTGCTAAAATGGGGCTGTGCAGTTTGCTCTTGTGTGTAGTTACGACCTTGCCATTTGATGTAGGGAAGTTCTTTCGGCAGATGAAATTGTTCTAATGAGCAATTTTGGATCCAGATTTTGACTGTGCAAGGCATGCTATAAATATTTGGGGATTGATTAACTCACCAGAAATGGGAATATTTTAATAGCATTTGGTCATCTTCCACAGGAAGACCAGAAGTTCCCCCCCTTATAAAAAGGCTTTTTAACCTTTTAAATATTTTATCCCAAAATTCCATTAAGTGTTTGGGGGAGACTTCAGTCTGCCTTCTTCCTTTTGCTAAGGGCATGAGCAGGGCCAGTATCACTGAGCCTGCCCTCCAAGATCTGTCCATGGAAAGCTTCAGAAAAACCTACTCCTCAGGTATTGTCTGTCAAGTGTCAAGGCACAAGCAAGGCCTTCTGGGGGACATCATTCTGCAGAGTTGGGTTCAAAGCCAGAGACCTGTCTGTTCCAGAGTTAGAACGCAATTAATGTCTCTTATATACTCCCTTTGAAATGATCACAAAATTAATGTCATAATCAAATATCTGGTTGTGTTTTTGTTTGGTTGGTTTTCTGAGTTGATTTTTTTCTTTCTTTTTTTTTTTTTTTTGCCTTCTTCATAATCAATCTCTGTCTTGAAAAATCAAGAAGTAGATTACAGTAGTTGGTGCTTTTGTTTATTGGGATATCGTGTGTATGTGGCTTGAACCCTGAAGTTCAGCCATCTAAACTCCCACTTCCACTGGCTTGGGTGCCCCAGACAAGCACAGATTTCTGATTTATGCAATGGCCTTTCAAATGGACAGCAAGATCCCACAACTCAAGATTATGTACACTTGTGACTATTTATTTGTGTCAATCATAAACAGGTATCATCTAAACCACAATGGCTTTTGGCATCCCTGAACTTGGATCAAATAAGTTTAGATGTCTCTAGGGAAGAAAGTATTGGATTTTAACTTAAAATGTTATAAGAACTCAGTGACTCTGAAGACAGATATTTAATCTTTCCTTGTAGTACAACTGGCTAATTAGATAGACAGGACTCCTCATATTACTGATATAAAAGTTACTAAATTGTCTGACAAACTGTCTTCAGCAAAAAACAAATTTCAGTTTTCAGTAACCCAAAATAGCACATCACTGTGACTACTATGACCTAGGTATTTCAACCTCTGGTTAGGGTATCATTAAAAACTGGAAGCAACTGAGCTCAGAGGTGCTGCTTCAGGCTCTATGAACCACCAGTCTTACTGCCAGGAAGTCTGGATATCACGCAAAGTGGCTGGAAAGCAGGCTGCCTATTGCATGGTGGTGAGTCAATGGCATCATCAGGCCTTCTGCCCTACCCACCACAATCTACATATCTGCAGATGGAATAAACACGGTGCCAGCTTCTATTGCTGACGTGGTTCCAAATGTCTCCATCATCAGACATGCCCCTGGCCCTGGCTGCTGGAAGGTGGTCAGGAGAGGCCAGGTGGGGCTGCTTCCATCCTGAGGAGGGCTCCTCCAGCTCTCTAAATAGAGGAGGCTCTTTCAGCTTCAGCTCTAATTCACCTGGAAAGCCACCCCTGGAGATTGTAAAAATCAAAACTTCACAGCAATGATAAGAGCACTGAGAAGCAGCAGACTTCCTGAGTCTTGAAAGGAAAAGTCATTGGAAGACGTTTTTCTCACTGCCATCTGTGCTTTCTTAGGCCCAGCTATATTCAAAGCCAGTCTCTCCCCATCTTAGGGACTCAGACCTTCTGGTGAACAGAGGGCAGGCAGCTGCAGAAAATGTGTGGCTGTGAGAAAAGGATACAAAACCCTCAGGAAGGTGTGTAATATTTTTGTTGAATCAAATCACGATTTCGTAAGGGGAAAAAAGGACGCACATAAAAGTCCATTTAATGTTTGGCAAAAAGGGAGAAAAAAAAAGAGCTTTCTGTGTTTAGTGCAAACTCACTTCAAGGGAGCTATAGGTCAAATTACCAGCCTGTGACATGTGGAGATTGGCTGAGCAGGCTAACAGTAACTCAAATACCAATGCTTCTGGACTGTTGCTGAGCCCATAAACTACACAGAAAATGATCCTGTTTGCTGAATTATTTTCAGTTGCAACAGCTGCTGTAACAACTCAGAGAATTTTAATATGCACATACAGGCCTAGTAAGTAACCACTTCAAATATTCTGTGATGGGGGTCCTATCTTTCCTTTCAAAATCCCCTTTTAGCTGGGCATAGTAGAGCTGATTTGAGGGATCCAGACGAATGAGGGAGCATGTTCAAGGGGATTGCACAAAGAGTAGAATTAGTACTGGAATTCCAAGTGGAAGATTCACAGGAGGGAAAAAATGTATTTTTTAATAATAAACATATACTCATGCATTACTTTTATAATCTAAAAATATACAAACAGCTCATGCAGCTCAATATCAGAAAAACAAACAACCCAATCAAAAAATGGGCAGATCTAAATAGACATTTCTCCAAAGAAGACATACATATGGCCAAAAAGCATATGAAAAGATGCTCAACATAGCTAATTATTAGAGAAACACACATCAAAACTACAATGAGGTATCACCTCACACTGGTCAGAATGGCCATCATCAAAAAGTCTATTAAATGCTGGAATGGGTGTGGAGTAAAGGGAACCCTCCTACACTGTTGGTGAGAATGTAAATTGGTACAGCCATTATGGAGAACAGTATGGAGGTTCCTTAAAAAACTAAAAATAGAACTACCATATGACCCAGCAATCCCACTCCTGGGCATATATCCAAAGAAAACCATAATTCAAAAAGATACAAGCACCCCAATGTTCACTGTAGCACTATTTACAGTAGCCAAGACATGGAAGCAACTTAAATGTCCATCAATGGATGAATGGATAAAGAAAATGTGGTACATATATACAGTGGAATATTACTCATCCATAAAAAAAGAATGAAAAAATGCCATTTGCAGCAACATGGATGGACCCAGAGATTATCCTTCTAAGTGAAGTAGGTCAGACAGAGAAAGACAAATATCAAATGATATCACTTATATGTGGAATCTAAAAAAATGATACAAATGAACTTTATTTACAAAACAGAAACAGACTCACAGACTTCGAAAACAAACTTATGGTTACCAAAGGGGAAAGGTGGGGGGAGGGATAAATTAGGAGTTTGGCATTAACATATACATACTACTATATATAAAATAGATAATCAACAAGGGCCTTTTGCTTAGTTTGTATTTTCTTTTATCACAAAAAGTTTCAAATTTACAGAAAATTTGAGGAATAGTAAAGTCAACAGCTATACATCTTTTGTTTAGATTCAATAATCATTGACATTTTGCCATATTTCCTTTATCCATCTCTCTCATGCATGGCCTAAGGGTAAGGATTCTCCTACAAAACTCTCATACCACTATTACACCTAGCAAAATAAACAATCATTCTAGTCCATATTCAAATTTTCTCAATAGCCCTAAGAATGTCTTTGCTAGCTGGGCTGGATTTTTTTGTTGTTGTTACTGTTCTAGAACCAGCATCTAACCAAGGTTCACAAGTTATATTTTGTTAATTCTCTTCGGTCTCTCTTATTTAGCCTGTGACAGTCTCACCCCCATCTTTCCCCCCACCCCCATAATGTTGGCTCTTTCCTGGATTTGTCTGAATATGACCTCCTGTTACTGTTTAACTTCTTCTCAGTCTCCTGTATGGAAGGAAGGATTTTTTTTAATGGGCTAAAATACACAAATAATATTAAACCTAAGGCAGCAAAAAAGAAAATAATTATCAAATGTAGTTCAGCAAATAAAATACAAAAATAAGAGGAAAATGGAAAATAATGGACAATAGACCTTAAAATAGAAAGAATTTTAGCAATAAAAGTTTAAGAATGATAAACTTGAAAGGAACTAAAACTTGGGGTGAAAAGTGAATAAAAATCAGAATTAAAATCTATTTTCATCAAAAGAAAATGTCTGAGTACATGTACATTTATAAAAGGGGGATAACAACAGGCCTCCATAGGTTACATACATAAGCACCTAGAACAGTGCTTAGTACACAGTGATTGCTATGTAACCATTTTCTGTCATTGTCACCCTCATCATCACCACATGAAACAGATACTGGAAAGCAAAAGTTAAAGCAGAAAATGTGAGGAAAAAAAGAGAAGATAATACTATACGGGGCAATGATTTAAAAGAAAAAGACAAAAGAACTTAAATCACTATAACAAAATAGTCTCAATGCAAAAAGAAATTTTCATTACATAAAAAGTTAGATATCATATCATCTCTGCCTAGATATCACTAGGATCATCTGGGCAGAGAACCTGGGATGATACTGAATGAAGATGTCCCCAAGGTAGGAGCACAAAGCTGGAGGCTCTTAAGCAAACCCCCATCTCGTCCAGTCAAAGGTCCTCGATTCAAGGCCAAGTTCCCAGGCTCTCTAATGATGTGCCCTAAGCTAGAAAGCAGGCTAGATGTTGGGACATCTTCATTCTATTTGCTCAACTGCAAGGCAGTGTCAGAAAAAACTATTTCTGAGGTATTTTTAATTCCAGAAGTCTCTAAGTGTTCGGAGGTTCAGGTTTTCATATCCATTCTTTTTTTTTTTTTTTTTTTTACTCATTCC